>NC_077228.1:488774402-489074402 GCF_027887165.1 Monodelphis domestica
CACGAACTTACTGAACCCTACATGTACTCTTGATCCCACCACTCTCTCATTTCTCTGGTTTTTCCTTTATAAACCCTGCCCCTATTCAATAAACTTTCCTCACACTAGTTATCAGCTATATGGCCCTTCTGACCTCAAAAACTTTTAATCTCTCCGGTTTGTTGTTTTTTTTTTCTCGCTCCTCCTCCCTGGCCTGAGCCTTTGGGGCTCTTCTCCCCCCCACCTTTAGACTCTAACGATGGGGGATAAGTGACTTACCCAGAGTCACACAGCTAGGAAATGTCTGAGGCCAACTTCTAGCCCTGGCTCTCAATCCACTGAGCCACCTATCTGTTTCCAATAGAAGTATTAAATAATTTTGGGGGGCCCTTGGGATGCCTTGAAAATTTTATCAAGACACTAAATGTGCAGCAAACTGAGAAAGTTTGGGAACATCTGTCCTAAACCATATTCTATCCTAGGTTCAAATCTAGCCTCAGACATTTCCTAGTTGTATGACCCTGGGCAAGTCACTTGACCCCCATTGCCTAGCCCTTACCACTCTTCTGCCTTTGGACCAATACCTAGTATTGATTATGAGACAGAAGGTAAATGTTTTTAAAAAAATAAAAATAAACCATATCCTAGCCTCTCTTTCACACAATGAATTTGTTTCCTTCTTTATTAAGAAAATCAAAGATACCTGCTATGAGCTTCCTCTTTTCTTTTTACTCCACACCTCAAATCCCCTCTAGGGTTGCCCAATTTTCTCTCTATTTTCTCCAGCCTTTAAGGAAGAGGTGACTTCCTGCTGGAAGTCTTGGATTCTATCCTTTCTCTCACTACTCCTTTCTCACTCGCCTTTAGCCTCTCCGTAGTTCCTAGTTTCTTCTCTCCTGCCTAAACATACCCAAGCATTCTCTATTTGTAAAAACCTTACAAACCATACTTCAATATTTCTAGCTTTGCCAGAACCTGGAGTTCCAGCTCTTCTCTCTGTTTCTTGGCACAGGTTCTCACCCATGCCCGGAAAACACGCTCTCTCCTCACCCTCAATTCCTTTTTCAAAAAAATTAAAATTTTTAATTGATTAATGAATTTAGAATATTTTCCATGATTACATGATTCATGCTCTTTCCCTCCCCTCCTCCCACCTCCCTCTTCCCTCCTGGAGCCAACGAGCAATTCCACTGTCATCCCCAATTCTTAATAATTGTTAGTTTCTTTCCAAATTAAACTTGGGTGCCATTTCTTATGTGAAACATTTCCAGGTCCCTCCTCCCTTTCATCTCCTCCCAGTTTCTACTATTCTCTCCCTCCTCAAATTAATTTTTATTTGCTCATCTATGTATAAAGAACCTGAACTGGAGACAGGAAGAAATGAGTTCAAATCAGGCCTCAGACACTGACTAGCTCTGTGACCCTGGGCAAGTCACTTAACCCTGTTTGCCTCAGTTTCCTCCTCTGTCAAATGAGTTTGGGATGGATGGAAAACCACTCCATTATCTTTGCTAAGAAAACTCCAGATAAGGTCATGAAGTCAGATAAGACTGAACAACAAAAATGTACATACTGTATGTCCTCAGGAGAAAGTAAGGTCTTTGAGAGCAGGAAATGTTTTGTTGCCATCTTTGTATTCTGATCACCTAGCACAGAGCCTTGAACATAATAAATGTTGCATGCTTAATAAATGTTTGTTAAGTTGAGTTAAATTCCATCTCAGCTCAGCATTATGGATTATTGAGGTCTTTCTGCCTCACTCCCCCATAATGCTTTGTGTTCTATATGCCATCTGAACTTCCATCCACATCAAAGCTTCCCATCCAGATTGTAAATGGCTAGAGGATAGTTAGTTTATCTTGTGGTCCAGTAACCTGTGCACACAGTCATTCCACTAGGTCAGTGATGGTGAACCTTTTAGAGATGGAGTGCCAAGTCCCACCTCCACCCCCACCCTCAGACCAAGTCCTGTGCCTGCCCCACAACCACAAGTAGGGCACCCCCTACCCCCTCCCTTACCCCACATGGGAGGAAAAAAGTACTCCCATTGGGCTGCTGGGCAGAGGGGTGGGTGAAGTGAGGAATGTCCTCAGCAAGTATAGAGAGGGGGAGAGAATAGTCCAAGCATTCCACCCCCCTTCATCTCTGCTGCCTGTGAGTCATCCACCTTACCCACTGTGCACTCCCATTGGGTTGCTTCGATGGGGGGGAAGGGGGATGTGAGAAAATGTCATTAGATATGGTAGAGAGGGGAAGGGGAGCAGCTCTACCCAAATCCCTCTGCCTTTCTATTACCAATTCTGGGCATGTGGAGTGGGGAGGGAGGGTAGCCAAGTGCCCACAGAGAGTGTTCTGCATACCATCTTTGGCACCTGTACCATAGTTTGCCATCACTGCATTAGATAAAGCTGCAAATGAAGTTTTACCAAGGACTCCTGTTCTTAATGGTCATCTAGGTTTAGAGATTCACTGTATTCTGTATTGAAGCTTAAAGCTACTTGCATGTGACTGTCCCCAGGGGGATCTGTCCTCCCATTCATCTGGCCCACCTGGTAAGCCCTTGCATTATTACTGAGACTTCTTTTAGCTTTCTGTAAATATACTGTCTCCTCCAGCAGCCAGAGAGTTCCCTAGGGCATAGACAATATCTGCTCCTCTCCAGAGGAATATATGGCAGTAGGAGACAGAGGATTTAGGTTCAAATCCTTGCTAGCTCTACTACTACTAACTGTATAACCCAGGGCCAGGACCCTTCTAGCTCTCAGTCGCTGACATTAGTGTATCCTAGAACAGCATTGGTGAACCTTTAAGGAGTTCAAGTGCCCAAAGGGCAAATTCAAGCTGTTTGTGAGCTGTGCATTACCACATTACCAGGGAGAGCAAAGGGAGAAAGTACTTGCTTTGGGTGGCTAGACAGAGGGATGGGACATGCAAAAATGTCCTCAGGTGCTGGGAAGAGGCAGAACAGAGCAGCTTCCTGAGTGCTGGCTCTGCATGCGTGCCACATCTTCACCAACGTGGTCCTAGAGAGAAGGGAAGGGAATAAGCATTTATATGGTAAATTTATATGTGTCAGGCACTGTGCTAAGTGCTTGTGAACATCTCATTTGATCCTCACAACAAACTTGCAGTGTAGATGTCATTGTTACTCCCAATTTACAGTTGAGGAAACTGAGTCAGAAAAGGACTTTCCTTGCTAGCAAATGTCTGAAGTCAGATTTGAACTCATGTTTTACTGACTCCAGAGGCAGCACTCAATCCATTGCACTATCTAGTTGCCCCCCAATCACAACAGGATCTGCCATATGGCCCTGTACACAGGCCATAGAAATGTTCCATGGCATAGACTGCTAGTTATGGATCAACCCAGTCCCATCATCAGTCCACAAATTCATAGAGAGTTTTGCTATCCCTTTTTTCAGTTTTAATCAATAGGATAGACCTGTCTATAGTCATTTGCTTCTTGCAATGATATTCAATCCTTTTGCTCAGATTGGGTTAGAAGAAAATTAGCGAAACAACCTATAGAGTATGTTACAAGGTGTTTGGACTACATTCCTGCTCAGTGCCCTGATGATGTCTCAGCTTTACTCCCCTGGATCTGGCCGGCGTCAAGGCCCAGCAAAGGTTATATCTGAGCAAAAGTCATGATGCTAATTGACCCTTCGTAGGTTTGGGGAAGCTGGGGTGACACAGCTGAGTAGTTTTTACACCAGTAGAATCAGGATGGTGCAGTGAATGGGCAAAGAAGAAGAACTGGGCAGACTGGCTGTAGATCTAGAAAGTCGAGAAGGAAGAGGTGGTGTCAAGAGTGGAAGCCAGGTCACAACCACGATTGCAAGGCCTTAATGGATCTGAGGGAGAGTAGTAGTCTCTCGGTAACCGAGGATGACGATCGTCTTTGTGCGCTTTCATCTGTGATGTAGATGAGTGTGCACAAAGACACTTGTGCGTGATGGGATTTACGTGGAAAAGTCGATGCACAGAGACAGTCCCACTCTCTCGGCGTTGGAAGCCTGGGTCCAGTGGCACAAAAAGTCGTTACACCTGGAGACTTCCTCAGCTGCATTGGATGGCCGTGTTGTCCTTTGTGCTTCAACACGCCCTAAGCACTCCACAGTGCTTTGCTGCGTCGCCCTCTCAGCCGTTGAACCTTCTTGTTGGTTTCTTCCGCCTGTTCCGCCGAAGCAGTCTTCACATGCTGGGTGAGCAAAGCCCTGGTTCACCAGGGGTCCATGACGACCCGATGGCTACCCTCACAAGGTTTAGCTGGCCTGTCGAAGCCGTTGCCCGGGGTGTGGCCGCTGCCGCATGCTAGCAGCTACTGGGAGCCACAAGTGAGAGCTGGGGGTCAGGTGGGGGTCAAGATGAAGAAAGCAGAGATTTGGTTCTCAGTAAGTGACAGGAGTCTAAACTCCTCATCCTTACCTCCACACTTCATGAGTACAGGTGAGTTTAAGCCTGGCCATGTGAGATTGGGCCCTTTCTTCTACTTTTGTCAGAATTCCCTTCAACTAGAGCTTTGAATCACTATAACTTCCTTCTTTAATATTCACAGTAACCAGGGTAGATAGACAGTAGATATTCAGTATCTCTTCTAGATGGGTCACCTAGCTAGGCTTCCTAGGCATACCCCTCTCTACAGCTTGACTTTTGCCTTCTGGACTAGTCTTCTCTTGATCTATAGCTAACTATCTCTTAAAGATAGAGTTGGTTCTCTTCTCTGCTGCCAGGAGTCACTTTCTTTGAAGCTGCTTCCTTCCAGGAATCCTGCTCTCCTATGTTTCCACAGAAAGCATGTCTCTGCTTCCTGCTAGATGCCTTAAATTCTAGAAATATCCAACTGTTATCCATGTTACTGTATCCAACTGCTATACACAAGCTTTTTCTAGCTGATGGTCAGTTGACCTCCCAATTCAGAAAGTTCCCTTCACACTTCTTAAAGGGGTGACAAGGCTTCAATACAGCTTTGCACTTAGTAAGCAAGGCAATGCCTCCTTTATTTTGACCCTTAGCTTCTGATTTAAAACCAATAAGGACAAGGCCAGTGATGGCAAAATCTTTTAGAGGGGCAGGTGATGTGAGAAATGTCCTCATGCAAAGGGGAAGGAAGCAGCCTGGCCCTGAGTCCCTCTGGCTTTCTAATAATGAACTCTAGCAAATTCTGTGCTGGGATGACAGCATGTGTTCCCACAGAGAGGACTCTGAGTGTTCCCTCTGGCATACATGCTATAGGTTTGCCACCATAGACCTAGATAATTAAGGTTAAGTGACTTGCCCAGGGTCACGCAGCTAGAGAGGATCTCAGATCAGATTTGAAATGAGGTCTTCCCAACTCCAGGCCTGGCTCTCTCTTCACTGTACTATCTAGCTGCCCACTGCCCCTTACTTTTTGTGATTATGGCAACTAGCTGAGGAGGGAAGAAAAAAGATGGGAAGGAAGAGAGAAACCAAATCCTTCCCTATTACATATATTTGAGAAAAGCTACTGCTTCCATTGAAGCATAGAAGTGTTGGTTTCCATAGAAACCAACAAGAAGGTTCAACGGCTGAGATGGCAACGCAGCAAAGCACTGTGGAGTGCTTAGGGCGTGTTGGAGCACAAAGGACAACACGGCCATCCAATGCAGCTGAGGAAGCCTCCAGGTGTAACGACCTTTCGTGCTACTGGACCCAGGCTTCCAACGCCGAGAGAGTGGGACTGTCTCTGTGCATCGACTCTTCCACTTAAATCTCTTTCATGCACAAGTGTCTTTGTGCACACTATGAAAACGCACAAAGACAATCGTCATTCTCGGTTACTGAGAGACTGCTACCACTGCTTCCATACATTTGGTCAGAGGAATTGTCCTAATGACTAATACACTATTCTGTGGACATTCCTTTATTAGAAAAGCACACTCAACTCAAGGATGAGAAGGCATGAAGATCTACCATTGTTCTTGAAATCACCAGAGGTGTGGCCCATTTAAATTTCCAAAACGATCTGCGCCATTGAAGAGTTTCTATCTTCTGAGATTATACCTTGGTTAGAGAAGCCAGGACATGTTAGACTGACACATGTTGGGACCTGAGCCTCCAAGAAGATGTACTCTCAAATGAGGATGCTAAAAAGCCAATGGTTTCCTCCCTCCCTCCCTCCCTCCAACTAGTTGACATAATCACAAAAAGTAAGAGAGACAAGAGAAGTAAAGAGACATTCACTTATTAAGTGAAAGGATGTGACTAAGGAATATATCCTGTGAAGGAGGCTTACTATATTGAGAGCCAGGCCTAGAGACAGGAGGTCCTAGGTTCAAATCTTGCTTTAGACACTTTCTATCTGAGTGATCCTGGACAAAATAACCCCCATTACCTAATCCTTACCACTCTTCTGTCTTGGAACCAATACACACTATTGATTCTAAAACAGAAGGTAAGGGTTTTTTTTTTTTAAAGAAGTATATCCTGCAGTGAAATATGCAGTGGAGAGAGGGATCTCCCCAGTGACAGAGAAGACCTTTTTTCGGCATAGGATGTAGTGGCCAGTGTTGACACTGGTAGAGTAGCAAAGTGGAAATAACAACAGGATTGGAAATAGAAGACAGGGTCACTTCTCACTTCTGATACCTACTGGCTATGTGACCTTGAAAAAGTTAACATCTCTGAGTCTGCTTTGCATCATTGACAAAATGGGGTTGAGATGGCAAAGTCCTGTGTGAGCTATATTAAGGGTATACTATGTACAGGCATTGTGCTAAGTATTGAGATAAAGAAAAGCAAAAATAAGGTCCCTTTTCTCAAGGAGTTCACTGGATTGGGGGAGACAACAGGTAAATAACTATGTACATACCTGGCATATTGGTTGGTTGTTGACCTTTGGGCTCAAAGAGGACCAAAATGACCTCATCTGTGATGTCTTTTAACTCACTCGTAAATTGGAATTAAGTGAGGCAGAGCTGCACAAAGCAATCTGCTTCACTCTCTCTTCCAAAGCCAATCAAGTCAAGTGACACCACCAAGATGGCTGATGATGGCCTGGGATGCAGTGAATGACCGTGGTTTCTTCAATGTCTAACCAAGTTCTAAGCACTCCACAGCAGCCTGTTTCCACTGCCACCATCATGGCCATTAGAGCAACTTGTTCTCCTCTGCCCCTTCTGTGGGCGAAGTCTTCACATGCCTGGGGTAGATACCCACTCCCCTAATTCACGAATGGGTTTATGCCTGTTACCCTTAACCTGGTTTAGCCTGTCTGCCAAGATGGTTTACCAGATCATAGTTGTTGCTCATGCTACAACTTTTTGGATCAACAGGTGATAGCTAGGTGGCAGATGAATATCAAAGGAGGAAAACCACCCTGAATAAAAGGCTCAGCAAGTCCTCATATCAGAGGTACTAGTCTTCCCTGAATGCCCCATACACCCCACTCCAGTATCTTTGTCAAGAAAATCCCAAATGAGGTTACAACTGAAATGATTCAACAAAAACTATGAAATGGTTGGAATCAAAAATAGATATGGTCCTCAGACACTTCCCAGCTGTGTGACCCTGAGCAAGTCATTTGACCCCCATTGCCTAGCCCTTACCACTCTTCTGTCTTGGAACCAATACACAGCATTGATTCCAACATGGAAGGTAAGGGCTTTGTTTTTTAAAAAAGAAATAGATATGGTATTATTAGCAGAAGTCTAAATGAAATATATAAATACGAGTCATATTATTACTTTCAATCGACTTTTGGTTGTCACAATCCAAAAAAGAGAAGCTATTCCCCTGTGTACATTTTTGTTTCTGCCACACTGGTCTACTTGCTATCCCCCAGAATCACTAGTCCATTTCCCACCACTATACTTTTTCATAGGCTGTCCCCTGTGCCTAAAATGCGGGCTTCCTCACCTTTTCCTCTTAGCATCTCTATCTTCCTTCAAGGCTCAGCTCATGTACCACCTAATATGGGAAGGCATTCCTGATCCTCCTAGTTATTAGTGTTCTCTGTCTTCAGATAGTGATGCCTACTTATTTGCTTGTATTTTAGATCCCATCCCTCATTAGAATGTAAGTCTCTATAGGGTATGAGCTCTTTGTTTTCCCTTGCATTCCCCAGGACCTAACAAAGTCATGTACATAGCAAACACTTCATAAATGCTTGTTAGGATATTGGAGTTCTCAAATCAAAGGCTAGATACCTAGAGTCCAGTCCTTCCCTCTCCTGTGCCCAGCACCTATGGGTGGTTCAAATGTACAATGAAATGGTCCTCAATTGCATAGAATTAGAAGGAATCATAAGCATAATCTCCTACTGCCCAGTTCTCATGTGTCAGTTATTCCTTCTCATTGAACAGACACAGGAGAGAAAGAAGTTACAAGCCACATGGAGTCATTGAAAGCTGTACCAGGCGTGTAGTTAGGGCCAGTGAAGGGATCTATAATCATTAAGATCAAGTAAGAAGCTAAGTATGCAGGTGCAGCAGTGCCCATGCGGGCAACCCAGCATGACTCGTGCCCCCACTGCTTACCTCTCATGAAAATAATGAATAAAGGATAGCTAAAAGCCAGTGGCAGAAATGACTGAGGCTGGCAATTTGTTTGATCTAAGCCATTTGCCTTATGGTAACCTGGATAAGTTCTTACAGTGTTATTGTTGGGCAAGTTTGTGGTGTGAACAGGACATCAAGACTAGGGGACTTCTTTTATCCACATTAGCTTCAGGATTCAGTTTCCCCTTCCCCACTGAGAGTTTGTTTGTCTTCTCAGTGTTCTGGGGGTATAAATGCCCCAAGTCTAACCCATGCTTGTCATTTCTCACTGTTCCTAGAAAAGTAGAGACCTCTATAGAGTATATATTTTTTAAACTCTTATTTTCTGTCATAGAATTGATAATGTCGGTTCCAAGGCAGAAGAGTGAGAAGGGCTAAGCAACTGGGGTTAAATGACTTGGCCAAGGTCCCACAGCTATATAACATGTTTTTAACAAACGCTTGTTGTTTGGTTGAGTTTGCCTGTCTTTGTGGTCAGAGGAGACTGGACGATTAGCCAGGGCTGATCAGATCACAAATGGAGGATCTGGATAATAAAATTCAAAAACAAGCTGTGCTAGCTGGGCATATGTCTGAAATTGTCTCTTTGCGGCTCTCTCTGTTGTTGAGAATTAACAATCTAGAAGAAAGAAGTTCACTCACATCATGATATTGGCTTACTCACCTGTAAAATCGAGGGGTTAAAACTAGATCAGAAATTCTTCTAACCCCAACAGCCTTGGACTTTATGTTTAACATACTGAATAGAAGTTTCGTTTTATAAAGACACTACTCATGGTTTCTGGGTTCATATAATGCACAAGTGACCACACCCTCAGTGTTCCCTACCTTGGAGCAGTGTGCCAATGAAGCTGAACGGGAAACTGGGATTAGTAGGCTCCTATTGTCATTGTTCAGTTGTTATAGCCACATCTGACTCTTTGTAACCCTATCTGGGGTTTTCTTGGCAAAGATTTAGGAGTGATTTGCCTTTTCCTTCTCCAGCTCATTTTACAGATGAGGAAACTGAGGCAAATAGGATTAAGTGACTTGCCCAAGGTCAGATAGCTAGCAAGTAACTGGGACCAGATTTGAACTCAGAAAGACGAGTTTTCCTGACTCCAGGCCTGGTGATTTATGCACTGCACCACCTTAGCTGTTCAGTGGACTCAGACTCTCCCAGAAATTCTTTGTTATTTGTCTGGGTGTTCTATTTTAAGTAAATGCCCTTTTTCATTACGTTCATACAATGTTATAAAATTGGGTTAAGTTGAAGAGATCCATTGTTTTCGAATAGACAATTGGATCTATTCTAGGAACTTAAATAGCAAGGAACTAAATTTATTTATGCCCCATCATCAATTCCTTCCTTCCTTCCTTCCTTCCTTCCTTCCTTCCTTCCTTCCTTCCTTCCTTCCTTCCTTCCTTCCTTCCTTCCTTCCTTCCTCCCTCCCTCCCTCCCTCCCTCCCTCCCTTCCTTCCTTCCTTCCTCCCTCCCTCCCTCCCTCCCTCCCTCCCTCCCTTCCTTCCTTCCTTCCTTCCTTCCTTCCTTCCTTCCTTCCTTCCTTCCTTCCTTCCTTCCTTCCTTCCTTCTTTCCTTCCTTCCTTCCTTCCTTCCTTCCTTCCTCCCTCCCTCCCTCCCTCCCTCCCTCCCTCCCTCCCTCCCTTCCTTCCTTCCTTCCTTCCTTCCTTCCTTCCTTCCTTCCTTCCTTCCTTCCTTCCTTCCTTCCTTCCTTCCTTCTCTCCATCTTATCTAGTCTAGAAGTATAGCAGCCACACACCCCATTGTTTTTCTCCATCCCATTCTGATCTGAACCTTAACCCCCATCCCCAGGTCCTGTTGCCATATTGGTGCTAGACTTAGTTAAAATACCCAGGTAGCATTAGCCATGCTGCATTTTAGAATTCCAGAGCTTAGATCAGTGATGGCAAACCTTTTAGAGACCAAGTGCCCAAACTGCAACCCTCAAGCTACATGTGAATCCCCTGTCTTACTGCAGACAGGGGAGGGAGAAAGCACTCCCATTGGGCTACTGGGCAGAGGGGTAGGTGGTGTGAGGAATGTCCTCAGGCATGCATGTAGAAGGGGAGGGGAGCAACCCCCTCCAGCATGTGTGCCACACGTTTGCCAACACAGGTTTAGATGATCCATCAACTTTAGCCCGAAGTAGCAGAGATTCCATTTTTGGTTTCTAATGGACTTTCATCCAAGGAGGTCTCTCCTTTACTAACTCTGGTGGCTCATTCCTCTAGTCCATTTATGGCAAACTTTTTAGAGACCATATACTGCACCCCATCCCACCCCAGACCCTCTGCTACATGCCCTGTGCCCCCCTCCCCCTTACCCCAGACAGGGGAGGAAGCACTGGGCTGCTAGGCAGAGGGGCAAGTAAAGTGAAAAAAATGTCCTCAGCATGTTGGAGAGGAGGAAGGGAGCAGTTCTTCCAATCCCTCTGCCTTTCTAGTAATGAACTCTGGCTGGTAATAGCTCTCATGTCAACAGAGAAGGCTCTGCATGCCTTTTTTGGCACATATGCCATAGGTTTACCATCACAGCTCTAGCCCCTGAAATTCTGTTTTAATTTTGCCTGAGTCATAGATTCTTCTATAGAGTTCTGTGCTAAGTTTTATCTCCATATTACTGTCTCAGTCCTTAGGTAGTCAAATTTGTCTCCCTCCCGTGCCCATTATCCCATCTGGTTTGATTTACATGACATATTAAATATACATTAGCTTAATCAAATCAATCCTACCCAGGCCTGGGAAGTCTCCATTGGCTGTTAGATTGCACCGTGGCTAGAACATTGGGCCTGATAATGAAGAAGACATGAGTTCCAATCTGACCTCAGATACTTCCTAGCTGTGTGATGTTAAGCATATCTCTTACCTTCATTCTGCCTCACCTTCTACATTTGTAAAATAGGGATAATACTAGCATCTACTTCATGGGATTATGAGAATCAGATGATATAACATATATAAAATTCTATAGAAACGCTAGTCATTATCATAACTAAATTATATCCCTTTAAACCTCACATTTACATTTTTAGCAAAGAAAAAAATCTGTATCTCTCAATGGAACAAGTCGCAGGTCATAAACACTTTGTGAGCTGTGCATTGTTTTGTTTAGAGATACAATTAAAAACAGCTTGGAATTCTAACTTCCCTCCCCCTTTTCCCTACTCCATAGAAGCTGGAGTGGTGCTAGAGTAACTGGGAAGATGGTGGGGGATATATATATATATATAGTTTTTTTTTCCCCCCGAGGGTGGCGATTAATGATTTTTTTAAATCCTGTTCTTCTGTCTTAGAATTTATACTAAATATGGTCCCAAGAGTTCCAATAGAAGAGAAGCAAGGACTAGGCAATTGGAGTTAAGTAATTTGCTCAGGATAACACAGCTATCGGAAATATATGAGGGCAAACTTGAACTCAGGACTTTCTGTCTCCTGACCTGGTTCTCTATTCCCTGAAACACCTAGATGCCCTTCTTGGCCATCAAAGAGTTTTCTTGCCACTAAAATTGGAAACTATGCTTTTCAGTTTTAACCTTCTTCTCTAGAATTATCCATCTGTGATTCCAATTATTTCAGATAGGTCCTTCCATACTTTATTCCTTGGCCATTTTTCTTGCTAACAGACTTGCTAATTTATTCTCCCCACCTCTTCCATTTCTGGAACCATAATAAATTCAATACTACTATTACCCCTCAAAAGAATGCACCAATCTATTCCCCAGTACCTCCATTCACCAACCTAACTTCCCAAGTCAAAATATCCCCTTTCAGCCATCATTTACTCATATATTTTGACTCCATCATTAAAATGTAAGTTTCTGAGCTAGGCCTAGATTCAGGAGGTCCTGGGTTCAAATATGGCCTCATACACTTCCTAGCTATGTGACCCTGGGCAAGTCACTTAACCCAAATTTCCTAGCCCTTACTGCTCTTCTGCCATGGAACCAATTCACAGTATTGTTTCCAAGACAGAAGGTTAAGGTTAAAAAAAAAAAGAAGCAAGCTCCTTAAGGGCAGAGACTTTCTTTACTTTTGTTTTTTGAATACCTGTGCTTAGTATAATGCATGATACACAGTAAACACTTAATAAATGCTTTTCTTTAATTCATTTATATACTTAGAGGAATAATGGTAATCATGATTCAGTAAAATTGCCTTATATATGCAATTGTATGAATACATACTATATAAAAATTATATAATATATTATACATGGAGAATATAGTAGACTAGAAGATAGAATTTTTTAAATTCTTGTTTTCTGTCATAGTAACAACCCTAAAACAGAAGGGCAAGGGCTAGGCAAATGGGATTAAATGACTTACCCAGGGTCACACAGGCAGAAAGTGTCTGAGGCCAGATTTTAACCCAGGTCCTCCTGATTCCAGGATTGCTGTTCTATTTACTGTGCTACCTAGTTCCCCCTTAGAAGACAGAATTTTGAATGATATCCACACCTAGAGTGGTGGAAGAAGAAGAGGAATGAGCAAAAGAGACCAAGAGTTAGTGAGTCAAACAGGTAGAATAGAGCAAGGTAATAGAAGACAAATATTATCTTCTACATGATTCCTGATCCCCATCCCAAATCTACCTTATGTATATTTTGTATGGACCTATAGGTATATGTGTTATCTTCCAGAAAAGAATAGAATAGAAATAGAAATAGAAATAATCTCCTTGAGGGCAGAGATTGCTGCCATTCTATAGGTGACTAAGTGTGGTTGTTATTCCCACTTGGAGCTAATTCCAATGAGAATAACTTTCAAGAATTGCCCATCACTATCTTCTCCACTGTATTGACTTATGTGCCTCTTCATGTGTAAGACCCAGAATGTAATAGTTATGTTTCTATTTTGTCAGATAATAAACTTTATAAAAATAATACTTGAAGTATTGGATATTAATTTTTAATCTTTCACATGTGAGGTAATTTATCCCCTTCTAGCTTTCCTTTTCTCTTCTCCTTGTGTGTTCCTCTTTACTGTCCCTTGATTCTTAAAAATATCAACCCATCCTATTCAGCTTACTCTCTTCTTTCTTTCTACGTATATTCCTTTTCACTTCCTAATAGTGATAAAGTTCTTCAGCATCTTAAATACTTTAAGTACTTTAGTCTCAAGTATTGAGAACTTAAATATCTCAGTGATCAATTTCCCAGGTATGAATGTATTCAATTCAACCTTATTGAAACTCTTAAGTTTTCACTTTTCTGCTTACATTTTTATACTTCTCTTGAGTGTTGAATTTGCTCATCAAATTTTCATCAGCTATGGTTTGTTTTGGGGTGGGAAGGGTTTGGGTCAGGAATGTCTAGAAGTCCTCTCTTTCATTAAATATCATTTTTGTCACCCAGAGGATTATGTTCAGTTTCATTGGGTATGTGATTCTTGGTTATAGCCCTAGATCCTTAGTCTTTTGGAATGTCATATTCCATACCTTGCAGTCTTTAATATAGAAGCTCCCAAATCTTGTATAATCCTGACTATGGCTCCACAATATTTGAATTGCTTCCTTCTGGCTGATTACAGTATTTTTTCCTTAGCCAGGGAGTTTTTAAATTTGACTATAATAGTACTGGAATATTTTACTTTAAGATCTCTTTCAGGAAGTGATTTGTGATTTCTTTCTATTTCTATTTTCCCCTCTTGTTCAAGGATATCAATGCAGTTTTCTCTGATAATTTCTTGTAATATGGCGTACATGTTCTTTTTTTTTACCAAAGCTTTCAGGTATTCTAATGATTCTTAGATTACTGGGTCTATTTTCCAGGTCAGTTTTTTTTTAATGTGGTATTTCGGATTTTCTTCTATTTTTTCATTCTTCTGATTTTGTCTTTTATTTTCCTGATGTCTTGTGGAGTCATTAGTTTCCATTTGCTTAATTCTGATTTTTAGAGAGCTGTTTTCTTTCTTGAACTTTTATGTTTCCTTTTCCATTTGGCCAACTCTACTCTTAAAGAAGCTGTTTTCTTGAGTTGTTTGTTTTTTGCTTCTATTTCCTTTTAGCCTACTCTAATTTTTAAAGAGTGTTTTTTTTCCCAGTGAATTTCCTTCAAGTTGTTGAATGTTTCTGTCTTTTATTATTATTTTTTTAACTTCTTTTCAAGTTCTTTTGGGGCCTGACAGCCTTTCTCACTTTCCTTTGGGCTTTACATGTTTCCGTTTTTGCCACTATGGTTTTCTTCTGAGTTTGTATTTTAATCTTCCCTGTCACTAAAGTAACTTTCTAAGGTTAGTTTTTTTTCTTTATCTTTTGCTTATTTTTCAGTTATTTCCCCCCTGCCCCTCATTACTTTGTCTATCTTCTGAGGTCCTAGTTTGCTCCTGTCATAGAGGGAGCACTGTTCCAAGCTTACAGTGTAGCCTTCTGTGGTGATTGGGGAAGGCTTGACTCAATTTGGTTCCCATACTATACAATTCAAGAGGTTGACTTGGTTGGCTTCTTGTTAGGAGGCTTGCATCTGTTTTGTCTAGTTTGATTCTGCTCCCCCTGCTATGGGTTCCCCTATTGTCTCACAGGCTGGGAGGCTCCCTACTCTACCATGTCCTTGCCTAAGTACTTTAGACTGCTCCTCTAATGTGCCATTTGTTGCTTCAGGCCACATGATAGTTCTTTAGACTGGTTTGTGTTCTGATATTTCCCCTGATGTTGGACTCACTGTCTTACTCTCCCTTCTGACTCCAGTAAGATATATACCTCCTACTCACCTTTGTTTGGAGGCTATTTATTTTCTATTTTTGTGTGTTTAGATGGTTTGGGTAAGAGAAGAATCTTTTACTACAACATCTTAACTTCCAGACTGCGATTCAACTCTAGTTGTTATGACCCTGGCGCTTGATAAATGTTTATTAACTCTTATTGACTTGATGGAAAAAAAGATAAGGGCAAACCTTTTAGATGGTCTCAGTTTCATTAGATGAATAATAGGAGTTCATATTTGTATAGATTTTAAGGTCTTTTTAAAATTAGTTTAAGATCTTTAAGAACAGTTTAAATATATTATCTCATTTGGACCTTGAAACAACATTGTAAAACAGGTACAATTTATTTTCCCAATTTCACAGATGAGGAAATTGAGGCTCAGCAAGGTTAAGTGGCTTAACTAAACAGCTAAAAACTATCTAAGGTATCATTCAAACCTGGTTTTTTCTGACTTTAAGAATAGAATTCTATTTCATTATGACATGTTGTCAGATCAGCCTGATATATTGAAAAGAGTGCAGGATTTTGTAGTCAGAGGAATCGGATTTAAATTCTGACTCTATTTACTAATTGGGCAAGCCACTTAATCTCTCTGGGCCTCAGTCTTGTCATGGGCACTATATAAAATGAGGAGATTGAACTCAATGTAAAAGTACCTTCCAGCTCCAAGTCCCAAGGTTTTTGTGACATAAATGCTCATATATACATTTATTTTGAAGTATGGGTTATAGTAAGAATAAAGTATAGAACCAGACGTATACGAACTACATAGGTAGCAGTGCTGTTCATGTCAGAGAATATTCATAGATTTGCTCACATAAGTTGAGGTCATTCTGTGAGGGACGCTGTTGAAGGTGGAATTTGAAGAGAGAGAAGGGTCAGACTTGTTATTGTGGAGAATGCTAAAATAGTCAAGAATAGATGTATAAAAGAATTGTTATGCAGCAGTGAACACTTACTTGTGATAAGATAATATATATTTATTAGTCCTTAGTCCCTAGTCTTGTATATTTATCCAATAGTTCTCTGTTGCTCCAGAATAGGGACAGAGAAGGCAAATGGGAGAGATGATCCAAAATGGAAATTAGCAGAACAGGAAAAGAATATATGGGTATGGTAACCTTAGATTATAAGCACTTGAAGACCGGAACTGTCTTTTTTCTCTTTTGTATCCACCTTGCTTGGTATGTTGTTGTTCAGTTGTTTTCAATCAGTGTCTTGACTCCTTATGACGCCATTTGGGGTTTTCTTGGCAAAGATACTGGATTGGTTTGCCATTCCCTTTCTGGGCTCATTCTACAGATGAAGAGAATGAGGCAAACAAAATTAAATGATTTGCCTGGAATCACACAGAAAGTATCTGAGGCCAGGTTTGAACTCAGGAAGATGTCTTCCTTACTCCAGGTCTAGCATGCTATCTATTGCACCACCTAGCCCCCACCTTGTATGTAGAAGGTACTTAATAAATGTTAATTGATTGATTGGCAAGGGATTCATGGGTATAAAAGTTTGTGTTGTTGAAACAACTGACCATGGGAAGAGAAGAGTGATGTACCAGAAAAAGAAGGAGTGGCCAAATGGATCTGAGGGACTAACGATGGGATCCAACATACAATGCCCTCTGAGAGTAACAGAAATTGACATGGAGATCACAGGATTTGAGGAAGTTAAAAGACTGAAAGATTAGGCCACAAGGCTAGAATGATCAACATATTGATGTCAAGAACAATGGAAAAGGGTGGATCACAAGAGAAAGGTACTATTACCTATACCTTTGATGGAACAGATTTCTTGGTGTCCTCCTTGTTGAGGAGTTAGCTGGAGCTGAGGGAGAGGCCATATCGTTGTCAATCGGTGTAGAGTGAGGAACAAAGGATTTTTTTATTAACAAGCCAAGACCAGTAATGGGGAAGATGAATGGTAGTGTTGATAATTCTGTTTAAGATAGAAATTAGGTCAAAGCAAGTATTTCAACAAAATCTCAAGGGGAAGGTACTGAGTTGATTGAAACAATCCATCATGGAGATGAGCAAGAGAATGATGAACTTGACAAAGAGTTTGTTCAATTTGTCTTATTCAATTGTTCTTTGGGTACATGCCTATTCTTTTGACCAATCATGTTCAGTCATGACTACTCTCTAGATTTTCCTGAAGTCCCTTAACCTGGAGAGCACTACCCTCACTGTTCTCTGTAGCAATGGGTAAATCTTATTGAAAGAGATTAGAGAGGGTCAGTGGGATGGGGGGGGGGGTATTATTAGATTGCTTGTTCAAAGGAGGAGAGATTATTGAGTGACAGAGGCAGAGCAAGGACTTGGGGGGAGGAGTTTAGAGATCATAATACATCCTCTTTACTTTATAGATGAGGAAACTGAGCCCCAGAGATATCAACTAATTTATTCATGGTTAGACAATGAGTACATTGAAAAGTCAGGATTTGAACTCATGTTTTCTGACTCCAAATACAACATCTTTTATATGACCCCATGCTTGCATACATGTACCTGTGGAGAACAAAGAGCAAAGTTACTTCTGACGGCCCTGTAAAATGTGAAAAGGGAAGAAGTCAGGACAACTAGTCAGGATGGCTACCCCAAGCATATGAAGACTTCCCCTGTGGATGGGTGGAATGGGTGGCGGAGAACAATTCATTGCGATGGCCATGAAGATAACTGAAGCAGGCACTTATGGAGCACTTAGAGCTTAGTCAGATATTGAGGATGCCAAAGTCATCCACTGTATCCCAGGCCCTTTCCAATCATCCTGATTTTTGTATTGCCACTGGACTGGCATGCCTCTGGGTGAGTGAAGCTGACAACTTTGTGCTTCTCTGCCTTACTTAAATCTAACTCACAACTCAAGTCATCACCCTGATGTCATTGGTTCTCTTTGGAAAGGAAGGACCAACAAAACCCCCATTTTACAGACTAAGAATCTGAGTCTCAGACAGCTTCAGAGCTCACTTGGGGTCACACGGTGACTATAAAAGCATCCAATTCAAACCTAGATTTCCTGATTTCACATCTAGTGTTTTTACTATGGAGTTTCAGTCAGTTGACAAAGGTTAATGGAGAATAAAAGGAGAGTAAGAATTATAGTTAGCATTTGAGCTAGACTCCCCAAGGAGCATAATGAAGGGGGTAAAAAGGGGGAAATAGGGCCAGAGGAGGGCTAGCTCTGAGATACGAGTATGGGGTTTCAAGATCTGGGAAGGCTAGGACTGAGAGGAAGAAGGAATAGCTAGACTCCATAGGACCTTCACCTTTTAAAGCTCTTCCTTTTCTAAATCTAACATTACATGGTCCTCCATTTCTCTAGGGAACAAGGCAATCCCCAGTCTTTCACAGAGCTGGCTCCCAGACCCTGAGCTATCTCCTTGACAATTGGAGATGAATGTGGGAACTCCAATAAATCTTGTTGTCTAGCCCCCTTATTTTACAGACGAAAAAACCAAGGCCCAGAAGAGTAAAATGGTTTGTCCAAGGTCACAGAGAAAATAAAGGTTTGAGTCCTTACCTTAAAGAGTTAAAGTGACTTGTTCATGGTTGCACACCTAGTGTCAGTAGAGGAATTTGAACCCAGTCCCCCAGTATCTCTTTTGTGACTCTTTAAAACCCTTCTGGGATTCTGTTGTTGAGGGCCCTAGTGCTTCAGGAAGAAACTCTCCAGTTCTGTCACAAAGGTCAGGGAGAGAGAAGCTCAGAGACTACAGGTGCAGTCAAGCATGAACAATGAGTGGCATTATCCTGATTAGCAGAAACAGAAAAACAAGCATCATTGAATACCTAACTGCCTAATTGCCTGTTGGGTCTGCTCAAAGGCTGGCTGTTGTCTGCCTTCTGGCCAAGGCTTGTTATCTGACCTCAATACCTATTACAACACAAGCAGTCCAACCTCTCCCCCGTGTGACCTTGGACCTCAGTTTCCTCATCTGTTAAAAGAGGTATATTAAATGACCTTTCAGGTCTCTCCTGGCTAACTCTGCAGGAGTCAAAGAAATCCTGCCATTTCTGACTCGGAGAAGCTGTCTGGGTTTTGTTATCTCTTTCTCTTTTTGTATTCCTTTAGCATTCTTTCTTTTTTCTAGGAATAAAGTGTGACAAAAATGTGCCACTCCCCTCAAAAGAGATAAGAAAATGCCTTTCTTTGGTTTTGCTGAATTGCTTTTTTTCCCTCTTCTTTCTCTCTCTTCCTCTCCCTTTTCCCTTAACCCCCCCCCCTCTCTCTCTGTGTCTTCTTTCTATCAGTCTCTGTCTCTATGTCTCTGTGTTTCTGTCTCTCTGTCTCTCTGTTAGTCTTTGTCTCTGTCTCTGTCTCTATCTCTGTTTCTGTCCCTCTCCTTTGTTGCAGGAAATCATGGTTCCTAGTTAGGGGAGGGGGGGGAATACCATTGGAAATGAAGGTGATAGAAAATAGAAGGTATAGTCATATTTTTAAAGTAAAAAAAAAAAGGCAAGCCACTGGCTGCAGCGCCTTGGAAATGTCATTGCTACACAAAACTATTTGCTATAAAGATTCTCACTCTTTTATACCTTTGATCTAAAGATCTAGTAACAGCTCCACTGTCCTGAGTAGAGCTTCACCCAAGCAGGCAGCCAGCAGTCTAACTCCTTCTTGCTCTTTTCATAGTCATACAACCTTGCAAGGTATGACCAAGATGATTTCACAAGAACGTCTTAAGACAATGAAAGCTTCATTGTGGCATCTCAAGACTTTGGACTTCTTAAAGGCAAGTTGTTCCAAGCTGGAAAGAAAGCTGCTCAGCATGTTCCTGGGGACTGACCTTGTGTGTTGTCTGAGAACCGAGGCAGCCAAATAACCAAGGGCTCGCCACCGCCAATACGGAACTTGTGACAAATGTCTAGACCATAGTGACACAGTGACAATCACAATCGTTCTCAGAACTAGCCACAGACAGAGCCGAGTGGCTTCCAAAGGTCACCGTTCTGAGATCGCCACTCCTATACACCACACAGGAAATTGTATTCACCCAGAGACAAAATCAAAGATTCCTAGAAGCTTGGATTTGGAGGGAACCTCTGAGATCATTTAGTCCAGCGATTTCCAACCTTTTCTAATAGGAAGACCCTCTTTTAACTTCAAAACTCCGCCTAGTCCTCAACCTGAGAGTTGCTGTGCTCCTGAAGTCTGTCACTTGAAGAAAATACATGATGACAAAAAGTCACAGCGACACATTTAAATTAATGTGCATTTTATTGTTCACAGCAGCATCTACATACATTTGAAAGATTAGTCATGCCTATATATGAGACATTATTTATTCAGTCTGCAGAAGGTATGTTTATTTATTATTTTGAGTCATGCTGCAGATTTTGGAGCTAAATAAAGATCAAAAGAATGAGCTCGGTGTGCCTATGGATTTCCAGAGCTTCCTGCCTTAACTATAGGGCAAGGGCATGTCATGGATCCCTTTGTCAGGCTGCGGGAGCCTTTAGACCCCATCCCAGAAGAGTGTTTTTAAATGCATGAAACAAAACACACAGGATTACAAAAGAAACCAATTATCTATCTTCAAATGAAGCAACTTCACAGACTAGTACGTCAAGAGCTCTTACTGAAGGAGCTCATGACTCATAGTTTGGAATCCTCTGTCAAAGCCATCCTTGGGACACTCCATCTCCTATCCCCATGTCT
The DNA here is from genome assembly GCF_027887165.1 of Monodelphis domestica. Lineage (NCBI taxonomy): Eukaryota > Metazoa > Chordata > Mammalia > Didelphimorphia > Didelphidae > Monodelphis > Monodelphis domestica. Next base: position 488,795,258 of record NC_077228.1, read on the forward strand.
GGATACACGTGTTCCCCCATGTTTGGAATGTACTCCATTTCTAGCTCCTAGCTCCAGAATCCCTATGTTTCTTCAGTGAATATGTAGGATACCATTTCTTCTCTGAAACCTCTCTCGATCCGTCCCAGTTGTTAATATAACAGAGGTGTAGCTTTATGTTAAGCTGGCAAGCAGGAAGACAAGTGTCAACCATTCTTACTTCCCTCACATTCACCTTTTGGGGGGCTTTTTCTCCCCTTGGGTGTGAATTTCTCTCTAGTCACACCCTAGACCCATTCTGGAGAGTAACTTTATTTTTGAACCAGAAAATGAAGGATGTTTTATTCATGTCAGGCCAACCACTGCTAAAGTAGTCTCTTCTCTGGCAGGTTAAGAGTTCCAGCTTTAAGCCCTCAGAGATCTACTCTTTCCCTCTCTAGTCCCAAATCCTCCCAATCATTTTTTCTTTAAAAAAAAAAACCAAACAAACAATCTTAGAATCAATACTAAGGATGATTGTCAAGGCAGGAGAGCTGTAAGGGCTAGGCAACTAAGGCTAAGTGACTTACCCAGGGTCACCCAGCTAGGAAGAATCTCAGGTCAAGTTTGAACCCAGGACTTTCCTTCTCCAGGTCTGACTCTCTATCAATTGAGCCATCTAATTGCCCCCCAATCATCCTTCTTCACATTTCATTCCATAATACACATAGTTTAGCAATGTGGGTTGTTCACATCTGCCAGCTGAAACCAAATAAACATTTAAACCCCAAAGAGAAAACAAACTTTTAAGAAATAGGGATAAGTCTCTCAAGCAGAGACATAAGACTCCTGCCCTCTGTTGCAGCCAGTTCTAACATCAGCACTTTTTTAGTTCAAGTTAAATGTTGGAATGAATAAGGCACTAGCAAATTATTTAGCAGCTGACAAAGTGAGGCTTACTTTTGCCGGAACACAAGGCTATGCTTCTCTGGACACAGCCTTCCATCCCCCAATCCCACTTCCCATCTCCCTATAGAAATGCATCTGATCATCAGGCGAGGATATGGTGAAAAATATGGTGAATCATGTCATAAGGGCCCTGACTGCCCATATCTGAGAATCTTTATGCTTCTAGGTGACCAGGAAGCTGCTTAGCTCAGGTCCTAGAGATGTCTTTGTCTTATTTTAGGGAAAGCTCATCCTTGTGGAAGGAGAGAAAGAAGAAAGAGCTGGAGTGTTAAAAAGAAGCTTACAGGAAACGCTAGTAAATATGAGTCCCATCACATCTTTTCAAAAGAGACAGAGGGAAAGGAAAGAAAATAAATGAAGAATAACTGCCTTTGGTCTGCACTTTGGATGGATTTTTAAAAAGAAAGAAACTGAATGTATTATAATTATATCAGTTTTTTTGCCAAATTTCCCCCCTCTTAAAAAAAAAAAGCATGTTATAAAGGATAGCATTTTGGATAGGGGATGTGGAAAGGAATTAAACAATATTGGTATAAAAACAAAGGTATCAATAAAAAATTAAAGAGAATGTGTGCTCCCCAGGATTAAGGATTTTCTTTCTTTCTTTCTTTCTTTCTTTCTTTCTTTCTTTCTTTCTTTCTTTCTTTCTTTCTTTCTTTCTTTCTTTCTTTCTTTCTTTCTTTCTTTCTTTCTTTCTTTCTTTCTTTCTTTCTCTCTCTCTCTCTCTCTCTCTCTCCTTCTCTTTCTCTCCCTCCCTCCCTCCCTCCCTCCTTCCTTCCTTCCTTCCTTCCTTCCTTCCTTCCTTCCTTCCTTCCTTTCTCCCTTCCTCCCTTCCTCCCTTCCTTTCTTTCTTTCTTTCTTTCTTTCTTTCTTTCTTTCTTTCTTTCTTTCTTTCTTTCTTTCTTTCTTTCTTTCTTTCTTTCTTTCTTTCTTTCTTTCTTTCTTTCTCTCTCTCTCTCTCTTCCTTCCTTCCTTTCTTCTTTCTTTCTTTCTTTCTTTCTTTCTTTCTTTCTTTCTTTCTTTCTTTCTTTCTTTCTTTCTTTCTTTCTTTCTTTCTTTCTTTCTTTCTTTCTTTCTTTCTTTCTTTCTTTCTTCCTTCCTTCCTTCCTTCCTTTCTTTCTTTCTTCCTTTCTTCCTTCCTTCCTTCCTTCCTTCCTTCCTTTCTTTCTTTCTTTCTTTCTTTCTTTCTTTCTTTCTGTCTGTCTGTCTGTCTTTCTGTCTTTCTTTCTTTCTTTCTTTCTTTCTTTCTTTCCTTTTTTAACACAAGCATCTAATTCAGTACCTTGAACCTACTAGGTTCTTAATATAGACATAGGTTGAATTAAATGAAATGCAACTAAAAAGATACCCAATATAATATGCCCCCAAAGGGGTCATCCCATGTCTACTTAAAGACTTCCATTGAAAAAGGGCACAAATTGGATAGACAGTTTGTGTAGATCTGATGTTTCCTTATTTCTTTTTTGCTCTGAGAAATAAGGGCTAAAGCCTTCATGACTAGGGAGCATTTGACCATCAAGCTTTTGTGTTTCTGAATCTGCCCATACATGTAAATGAAGAGTCTGTGTGATGCAATAGGCCTTTAACAGAAAGGTGTGGTGAAGGGAGCTGAAAGATGGTCTGAAACCAAAGCTGCACATCTCTCACCCACATGAGGCTGCTCAGACCAACTCTAGCAAAGGGATCTACATGCCATTGAGGTCTATGGTTTCTCTGAATTATGTCATTTGTAGCAATGTTTTCCAGAGTGTCAGCAGAGTTCCTGACACCAAGTAATTGTCAAATCTAAGAGCCTGTTTGACTGTGCCAGACAGAATGGCCAGAGACATGTGAAAAGCAAAGCCTACCTTTGGTGTAGGAAATAGAGCACTGGATTTGGAGTCAGGAAGAACTAAATTCGAATCCTATCTCGGACTAGCTATGAGATCCTGGGCAAATCTTTTAATCTTTCTATCCTTTGGTTTCCTAATCTATAAAAATGACAGGTTGAACTCAGTGACTTCTAAGGTCCCTTCTAATTCTAAGATCTTTTAATAGACTTAACCCTCAAACTTCTCTGAGATTATCTTCAATTTAATATCTATGTGTCCATCTATCTATCTGTCTATCTATCTATCTATCTATCTATCTATCTATCTATCTATCTATCTATCTATCCATCTATCTATCTATCTATCCATCTATCTATCTATCTTTCCATCTGTAAGTCTATCTGTCCACATTTCTGTCTCTCTCTCTCCCTCCCTTTTTCCCTCCCTCCCTATCTGTCTATCTTATCTGTTTGTGTCTGTCCATCCCTCCATCCATTTATGTATGTATGTATGTGTATATGTATCTATCTCATATGTATGTATTTTCCCCTCATGTTGTCTCCTCTATTACATTGTAAGCTCCTTGAAGGAAAAGGCTATTTTTTTTTGGCCTTTTTTTTGTATCCTCAGTGCTTAGAATAGTGTCTGGCATATAGTGGATGCTTAATAAATGCGTGTTGACTGATCCTGTAATCTTACAACATATAGATTTGAGGAATCAGTATGCTTAAAAGGATGTCTCCTCCTCCACTCCTCCCCCCTAATTTTACAGATGAAGAAAGTGGGGCCCAGCCTTGCAGCTGGAGGCTTAATATTATTCCAAAGTATTTCTCAATACCTCTATTTAAAATGTTCCCTGCCCCTGGGAGTAAAGGTGGAAAGATGTGTGCATCACCTCACTTACCATCACCAAGAACTCAAAATGGCAGTTGAAGAAGACAAGTCGATAAGGGATTTGCTGATTATTTGGGGTGGGAGGAGGTTCAGAGTTTGGAAAAGAGCCTGGCTAGAAGCTCGAGAACACCGGTCTATGATCCTATTCTTTATACATGTATTTTTTCATCTCTTTCCCTCTCCTTTTTTTCTCTCCCACACCCACTTTTCTTCTCTCTCCTACTCAAAAGTAATGAAATTTAACGAAGCCCAAATTCCCTTCATCCAGTGGTTTCTTGGATTGGTGGGGGTGGCCCCTGCTAGGGAAAGAGGTAGGTAGGTTGGTCACATTGGAGTTAATCTATTAGACAGATTCAGTTGGAGGAGGTATAAGGAGAAGGAGGAGTTGAGAGCAAAGACACCAGGTACTTTAAGGTATCCAACATTCTGGGAATCAGCCATGCTTTGTGGCTAGCCCAGGCTATGAGCTTGACCATAGCAGGTCCCTGACAACATTTGGAGGTGGAGGAAGTTTGGCTTCTGATGACCTCTCATTCGCCTCTTGTATCTTCTTCCCCACATCAGTCATGCCCCTCTCCCAGGCTTCCTCCTTCTTCTTCTCCATCTCTTATCAAACTCCCTCTCAGCCTTCATTTATTCTGTTAGATGCCTACATACTTATCCATTTCAATGCCAGCAATATGGTAATGTGCCACACCTCCTCACAGCCCTGCTGATTATTAAGATGTCTGGAAATGTCAGTTCTGGCCAGAACAATAGACCTGAGGAAAGGGGCTGGGGGTGGGGAAGCATTTTACAGGCAGTGACTGAATTTGTTATCACAATCAAGGAGACAGTTGAGCTATGGGAACAGAGGCAACACACCTGCCTCCAATAGACCAAGGAAGGGAATCAGTCTCTCTTTTCCTCGGAAGCTGCTTGTAGGTGTGTGTTCGCAAGGGCAGCCCAGGATTCTGAGGGGATCTTCCTTAAACTGACTCTTATGGTGTATCTAGGTCTAAGTGTATTGATTGGAAAAAGAGATAGAAAGCCAGGTGAGGCTTCATTGTGGTACAGTTTGGCTTTGGGGTGTCTCGCTATCTGGGTGGCTATCCATGAGTCTTCCTCAGGGATGTCGCAGGCATCAGCATCTCCAGAAAGTTGCTGGAGGTCTTCAGGACAGGATACACCAAAAGGTGGAGGAATGACACCTTTGTATTTCATAGTGAACAACAGAGGCATCCTTGACAATAGGACCCTGGCATGAATAGGTAGACAATGATCCATTCAAAGATGGCGCAATATCTTTCTCAGCCTCGTGTAACCCTTATAAACATGTACCCAAGAATCATCTTCATTGAACCAGATGTTATGTGGGACACAGCTTACAGGTATGATGATAGCCCTATCCTGGACAAGGCAGGAGGTAAAGGAGAAAGAGCAGAATTTAGAAACAGCAGCAAGAAGGAAGGTCACTTTGGATGGGCTCTTTGAAACATGACCAGACTAAACTGGTAGCATTAGACAGAAATATAGAAAACTCCCACCAGCACTTCTCTCTTTAGGCCAGGCCAGCAGATGGAGCAGGTCACATCTCTTCTCTCTTCTGGGCACTCTGCCAAGGGGCTGTACCCATGCACTGTCTCCATTTCAGCATCCTCAGTGGCCGAAAGCATCCCTCCATTGAAGCTAGAGGTCCATTGAAGCTAGAGGTGATATGGGATGTTTCTTTAAAGGACTGGATATTGGATGCAATTTCTCTCTCTCCTGTGCCCCGCATTGCCCCAGCCTTTTCTCCCCCGTTTGTTCTCCCCTGTCCCCATTCTGTTTATGGTCTCTTATCTTAGATTGAGTATGTCTTTTCTCCCCTTTTATTTTCCATGTAGTTACCAGCCTTCTTCCTTCTCCAATAATGAATCAGGACTCAAACAGACGGGGTTCAATCCTGGTGTCCTGACCTCAACAGGTCAGTTTCCCTCTTTGACTTTGTTGTCCTCATTCCAGAGCTTTACTCTATGGAAATAGCCAAAAAGAAGCTTCAGGTAGAGCTCATATCTAGGTTTCTCCCAAATACAGTTACCAGAGTTCCTAACTCACGCATAGGTACTTGATATACATTGGACATACGTAGCCCATAAAAACCCAAGTTTGGTTTAAAAGAGCGCAATCTGGCAGGGAGGACATTAGGATCTGGCTCAGCTTTCTTTCTCAGCTAGTTCTAGTCTTGGGATCTTTTATTTTCCATCAACTGAGCATTGTGGTGGACCGAACAATAACATATATACATGACTTTTTATGGTTCTTTTAAATTTTTAATAGATTTTATTTCATTAAATATTTCCCAGTTGGTATTCATTTTTTGCAATTTTGAGCTCCAAATTCTCTCCCTCCCTTCTGCCCTCCCCCCCTTGAGAAAGCAAGCAATACAGTATCAATTATACACGTGAAGTCATGCAAGAACATATTTCCATTTTAGCCAACACATGACTCTTCTCGAAAGGAATGGGAATATTTTATAAGTCATAATACTAGCAATGACATAGTCTTCAAGGGAAATTCCCAGCTCGGTAGCAGCATTTATGTCTAGCCAAAAGAGTTTCTGTCTATTCATTCAGCTAGCATTTATGAAGTACCTGCTCTGAGCCAGACACTGTCGTGGGAGATGGGGTTATGGTTTTCAACACCAGCCTTAAAAAGGTGGCAGCTGGGTGGAGAACCTAAGTTCAGCTAAGAATTTAGACACTAGCTGTATGACCTTAGGCAAGTCAATTGCCTCCTCTTACCCTCAGCTGCTTGTAAAATTGAGATAATAATAACACCTGTTATCCAAGGCTGTTTAGAAGATCAAATGAGATAATATAAATGTTACATATATCTACATAAACACATATACAGTATTTTGCACTGTTAAAAGCGCTATTTAAATTTTGTTCATTCATTTCAGTTGTGTCCAGTTCTTTATGACCCCAGTTGGGCTTTTCTATGCAAAAATACTGGAGTGATTTGTCATTTCCTTCTCCAGCTTATTTTACAGATGAAGAAACTGAGACAAACAGGGTTAAGTGACTTTCCCAGGGTTTCACACCTAGTAGGAGTCTAAAGCCAGATTTGAACTCAGGAGGATGTGTATATAAAAGGAGCTACAGGCGAGAGACTCATTTACCTCTTTAATGCAAACTGCAGATGACTCAGAAACTTGCCAAGCAATTTATTTTAAGCAATTTCCTACTAGAAACACAGCACAGGGGTGGTCATACCCTCCCTTTGACGTGCTAATAATTCTGACTCTTACTTCAGTCTTTTCCCATGCCTGCATTTGGCACAGAAGGTTGAATCATTTTCCTATTTCACAATCACTCAAATATATATTATATCCACATACTGTCTTTATGTAGATGAGAAAATACTCACATATGCCTTACATTAGTTTAGCTGATGCATTAAATTAGCTCTTCTCTCTCTATTTCAATATATCCTACCCATACTGCAAGATAAACCCCACAAGTCTCATCTCCTTTCCTTAACTCTAGTTCTACCTTTTTCGAGCCAAAATCAGCCCCATCTAGAGTGCCATGAAATCAAACTATGACTTTCTTATATTGCTTCCTAATTGTTCCATGTGCATACATTCTGTCTCTCCAGAGAGATTACAAGCTCCTTAAGGCAAGGGACTATCATATTTATTTCCAATCAGTCAAGATCACAGCCATAGCGAACAGTCTGTGTATGTGGGGTGGCAGTAGTAGGGAGAGGGCAATGGATATGGAAGGGAGGAAGCTTACCTAGAGGACAGTGAAGAACCTGAGAAAGTGTTTGTGGCACACTTTAAGTCTTCTAGACTTTTGAAGGACTGGTGGATGCTAGAACTGGGACCAAGGTTGGAGGGTAGGGAAGATAGATGGATATGGCTGCTAGAGGAGAAAAGTAGATGATACCCCATGGTTTCTCTTCTGTCAAAGGGGAAGAAACCTATCTATGGGTAAAGACGTTGGTATTGATGCAAGTTGGGTTATCAAGGAAGGAAGAGCACCCATGGATACTGTTGTGGGTACTCTCTAAATAAGCAGCCCTAATTATGGATCTGGCAAGGATCTCTGGTACTGGATAGTACACACAAGTGATATATGATATTGAATTGAATCAGTGACAAAATAGTCCCTCCAGGTCTGTTTTCCTCCATAGCCCAATGTATATAATGTCCTACCTCTTCAATAAGTGTGCTGACAAGGAGTGTGAAATCATGTTTTTAAATTTAATTTTATTATCAATCAAAACACTTCCATACTGGTTACTATTGTAAAAGCACATGCAAACAAAACCAAAACCCCAAAATAAAACTGGAAATTCACTGATGTGAAAGATAGTATGCTTTGATCCGTAGCTTTCTGATTCAAAGAGTTCTATTCTTTGGAAGTGGATAGCACCCCCATCATAAGTCCTTCAGAACTGTCCCGGATTGTTGTGTTGCTGAGAGTAGCCAAGTTTTCACAGTTGATCGTCGTACTGCTGTTACCGTATACAACATCCTCCCAGTTCTGCTTATTTTGTTCTGCATCAGTTCATGCAGATCTTTTCTGCTTTTCCTGAAATCATCTTTCTTATCATGTAAGGTGAAGTCATTATAGTCAACTCATAATAGTCCCAAGAGCTCAGCAACTTGTAATCCCCTTTAATGCTAGTGCCTTCCCTTTGATTTATACAATGCCACGTATACCATTTATACTAAACCGTCTGAGCTGCATGTGGTCTCCTTCATTAGATTGGGAGCTCCTTGAGGGCAGACTCTGTTTTCACTTTACTTTGTGCCCCCAGTGTTTAGCTCAGTGCATGGACACATATTGTTATGTTGTTTTTCAGTTCAACCTTTCATGAAAGATACTGTAATGGTTTGCCATTTCCTTCTCTAAATCATTTTACAGGTGAGGAAACTGAGGCAAAAAGGTGACTTGCCCAGGGCCAAAAAGATAGTATCTGAGGCCAGAAGATGAATCTTCCTGACTGTAAGCCCAGTACTCTATGTACCATGGTGCCACCTTGCTGCCTCTGCCTGTTACATAGTAGGTTCTTCATATTTGTGGATTTGGTTTGACTTCTAGTCCTAGACAGTCACCTAGAGGAGTGAGAATTTCAGTGATTCATCCAGGGTCACATAACCAATCTGCTCAGAAAAAGAACTTGAAACCAGGTTTTTCTGACTCTAATCAATCAATCAAATATTTTTTAAATGCCTACTATGTGCTAGGTGGTGGGGATGAAATAATCCCAACTAATGAGAAACTTTTATGATAGCAGGAGAGACAACAAGGATATATAGCATATGTTTTCATAGCTTCAAAAAGTACCAAGACTTTTGGGACATCATGTGTATACACATATGCAGGTTGCAAGAATATGTGGGTCTACAGAATGCGTATAGATACAAAGAGAATAACCACAAACAAATCTTTCTATCCTCCATGCTACGCTGCCTCTCTAAAAGTCTAGGTTTTTTTGTTTTGTTTTGTTTTGTTTTAAGGAGAAATTAGCATCTAGGCTTTAAGGTTTACAAAGGGCTTTGCACATATTATCTTATTTGATCTCACTAGTGCTCAGTGGGAAGGAGGACAAGGCTGGGGAGTTTTCTTCCTGATATTCCAAAATATGGATCAACCTAGGCTCCCTGTTTAGTGCTGGATAAAGCAGTTCCTGAAGACTAGAAACCCTTTGAGGACAGGGATTATTTTTTGCATGTCTGTATGCATCCTGTTTCGCATAGTGCCTTACATTCATTAGGCACTTAATAAGTGTGCGCTGAATTTCTTCCAATGGCAGCTGAGAGGCAGAGACAGGTGTGGAGTAGGCGATTTCTGGGTGTAACATGCAGCTGTCAGGATGGAGAATACCAGAGACCTTTGTCCACCCTAGAAAGGAGTTCAGATCTAAATCCAGTTCCGGAAAACCAAGCAGAGTGTAGGGGCATAATCCAAAGGGATGAAGCCAAGTCAACACTTGTTTGAAGACACCGAAAGGGAAGAAGGGGCAATGACAGGAAGCAAGTGAAGTCAATACAGAGGGAAACAGGTTAAGTCAGAGGGGGCTCAGAAATCCAAGATCAAAGCCAGAATTAGATCTGTTCTTAGGGGTGCTAAAAGCCTGAGTCTGGGACAGTAATGTCCACAGCCAAGGTCGGAAGAGCTGATTGGTCAGGGACATCCCAGGGAATGGAATGGGGGGCAGGTGGTGGTTGTGAATTGTTTCCACAGGGATTAAAGTCATGTTCTTTCTTTTTGAAACTCTAGTGGGTACTGGCAAGTCACATCCAAGAGGGATTTAAAGGAGTTGCTAGCAACTCCTAGAAACTCTGATTGAGATGCTTTGCTTTAAGGAGATTATCCGGCTTTGTGTGAGGCAGTATATAAAACAAAAGTCAATTTGATTCACATGAGGCAGAATAATATTTGGGACAGAGTGCTAGATTTGGATTTAGGAAAGACCTAGGTTTAAATCTCACCTACACCATTGATTAGCTATATTAGTAGAGACAACTCAGTCAGGCAACAAGCATTTATCATGCATTGACTATGTATCAAGAGTGCCCTAAGCTCTAAAAAAACATACTCTCTGTCCATAAGAAGCTTACATTCTAACTTGGGATACCATATGCAAACTATATGCTTATGAGATATATCATTGTTTTTCCTTCCTTTCAAAAAGAACCAATAACATCACGGGGTGATGTCTTGTCTTGTGCATGAATTAGATTTAAGTCAGGCAGAGTTGCCCAGTCATCAGTCTCATTCTCTCTTCCAGAATCAGAAGTCCAGTGGCAAGACATAGGATGACTGGCTGTGGTCTGGGATGCAGTGGATGACCTTGGTTTCTTCAGTGTCTGACCAGTCTCAAATCACTCCACCATGACTGCTTCAGTAACCTTCATGGCTATTGGAACAAATTGTTCTCATCTGCCCATCCTACCTGGGGAAGTCGTCACATGTTTGAGAAACATATCCGCCAGCTCACCAATGGGTTTGAAACCTATTGATTAATTTCAAACTGGTTTAGCCCATCTATCAAGACAGTTTTAGGGGGTAGCTGGGTGACTCAGTGGATTGAGAGTCAGGCCTAGAGACGGGAGGTCTTGGGTTCAAATCTGGCCTCAGACACTTCCCAGCTGTGTGACCCTGGGCAAATCACTTGACCCCCATTGCCCAGCCCTTTCCACTCTTCTGCCTTGGAGCCAATACACAGTATTGACTCCCAGATGGAAGGTAAGGGTTAAAAAAAAAAAGAGAGACAGTTTTACCAGGATGTGGCTGCTGTGCCTACTACAGTTTCTTGGAGTCATAGGTGAGAGTTGGGTGAAAGGTGGATGAGCAGACCTGAAAAGGACTCAGCAAGTCCTCACTCCAGAGGTGTTAGTCCTCCCTGAACATCCCATGCAAGAAATATACAGAGTAGATAGAAGGTAATGTCAGAGGGAAGGCACTAATGAAGCCAGGATCCAGAGATTAGGAAGGAGAAAATTCCAGTCAGAAAGACTTCCTGCAGAAGATACAATTTGAGCTGAGTTTCAAGGAAACCAAAGATGCCAGGAGGCAGAGGTGAGGAGGAAGAGCATTCCAACCTGGGAGAACAGCTCATGAAATGTCACAGAGGGAAGAAATAGAGTATCATATTTGATGAATATCAGGAAGGCCGATGTGGCTTAATCATAGAGTTAGTGGAGGGGAGCAAAATGTAAAAGGAATGGAAAGATAGGGATGGGAAAGATTGTATACAAGGTCATGTGCCATGGTTTTGGACCTCTGTTTTCTCATCTGTAAAACAGAGATAATGATAACATATACTTACCTACCTTGATCTGAGGACCCAACAAAGTAAAGTGTTGCTCCCTTCTATTCTATCAAGACTTGAGTCCTGGGGATGCTGAAATAGTCCCAAGGAAAGGATTCTTCTTCATCCTGAACCAATCCAGGAAGCAGGGATTATTGTGAGAGCATTTCTAAGGAGACATCTATTGAAGTTGCCAAATGATGCTCTCCAGCTGCATGTAGTGTACAACACTCAAAGTGTTACCCTAACTATATTAAAATGTAATTGGAAAATATTTAACAAAATAAAGAAGAATATAATAACATATAGATAACATCACATTTTTAAAAACGAAGTCTATGATTTACAGCAGAAATCCTTATGTAAGGACTAGTGGGCAACTATTTCAATTTCAGTTTGACACCAGGGCTCTAGAGGATTTGGGATCTGAGATGTTCTTTGAAGACTAGAAGGAATGCACCAGAATTTTAGAGGAGATATAAGAAACTATTTCAAGGACATAGACCTGCTTGTCCACTGATTCATTTGGGAGAAGAAAAATAAAGGATGCCATATGACATTCATATAGCACTATGGAGATTACAAAGTATTTTACTTAAATTGTCTCATTTGATCCTTAGCTTCAATATTGATTCTTTAGTCACAATTTGTAGTTTGAGAGATTAAATGGTTTTATCCATAATCACACAATAAATGTCAGATGGAGGATTTGAACCTAGATCTCTCCTAATTTGACAGCCAGTGGACTTTCTATTACTTTAAGAGAGTTGTGGGGGCAGCTGGGTAGCTCAGTGGATTGAGAGCCAGGCCTAGAGACGGGAGGTCCTAGGTTCAAATCTGGCCTCAGCCACTTCCCAGCTGTGTGACCCTGGACAAGTCACTTGACCCCCATTGCCTAGCCCTTACCACTCTTCTGCCTTGGAGCCAATATACAGTATTGACTCCAAGACGGAAGGTAAGGGTTTATTAAAAAAAAAAGAGAGAGAGAGAGAGTTGTGAGGATGGTAAAAGTAGAATACAGGTTTTGGATGCAACAAAATCAGAGAACCTTGGAGTTAAATTTGTCTAATCTCCCTTCCAATGTAGGAACCTGTTTTTCACTCTTCCTAATACAGCTCAGACCCATTTGGGAGAATGGCAAACTTTTACAATGAGGAGCCATTGGGCATGGCAGATATTTGGAGTTAGTCCCACTTTCCCAGTTTGAAGAGCCCATAGACACTTTCACATTCAAAAAAAAATGCATCCAATTCTCTGCATAAGCTTGATTTCTTGTTTCAATCTCCCCTGATATTGGTTTTGTTGATGATGGCTTTCCACCTGGATTGTTTGATGTTCCCCATTGCATTATCATATCTTCAGGCAGAACTATATGAATCAGAAGAATGAAATAGGCACTCGAATGATGGGGATGCCTCTGGACATGGGGTGGAGAAGTGCTGTCTTCTAGATGAGTGTTTCAATTAATTATTAATAACTAAATAATGGCAGCTAGGGGACAGAATGGATAGAGTGCCAGTGCTGTAGTCAGGAAAACCCAATTAATGGAGTTCAAATATGGATTCAGACAGTTAATACTAGCTGTGTGACCCTGGAAAGTCACTTAATGCCATTTTCCTCAGTTTCCTCATCTGTCAAATGAGCTAGGGAAGAAAAATGTCAAACCACTCCAGTATCTCTGCCAACAAATGGTGGTTGGACATGTGTGAAATGACTGAATAGCAACAACATTAACAAGATTCAAAGTTCAGTAAATTCAACACTGCTGAGATCAATTGAAGTAAACAAACATCTATTAGGTGCCTTTTATGTGCCAGGCACCGTGCTAAATGCTGGGTTTACAAAGTAAGACAAAAACAACTCTCGCCCTCAGGGAATCATAATCTAGTAGAGTAGACAACATGTAAACAACTATGAAAACACAAAAAACAGATCTAATCAATAGGAGATAATCAGCAGAGAAAAGACACTAGCATAAAGGAAGATGAGAAAGATTTCTTGTAGAAAGTAGGATTTTAGCTTGGATTTGAAGGAAACCAGAGAAGCCAGGAGCCAGAGATTAGGAAGGAGAAAATTCCAGGCATATGGGATAATCAATGAAAATATACAGAGTTGGTAGATGGAATGTCATTTACGGAACAGCAAAGAGGCCAGTGTCACCTGATCATAGAATACCTGGAAGGAAATAAGAAGATAGGGAAGGTAGGAAGGGGTCAAGGCCATGAAAAGTCTTTAAAAGGCAGATGATTTAATATTTGATCCTGGAAGTAATAGAAAACCACTAGAGTTTACTGAAGAAGGGATTTGACATGGTTGGACCTACACTTCATAATAATTAATGTGACAGGTGAATAGAAGATGAAGTTGAGAGTCTTGAATGATTTAGGAAGAATTAAAGCAATTTCAGCTATCGATGTGTACATACTAAGAATCCTTACAAGATGATGATTCAAAAAGCCAACAGAAGAAAAGACTTAAAGACCTCACTCAGTACCTCTACCCCAATGTCTACTATACTTCAGCAGCAAGCTATATAAGCAGACCTATGGACCCACCACAGAATTTGATTCTATCTCCCTTTTCCCAATGTCTTAAAAAATCAAAAGGTAGACTTTTGCCTAAGTTGGGACAATATGGCAGCATTCTGTGCTGAAACAGAGCTTAACAAAAGAACTAAGGAACAAAGGAAAGTGGGACAAGACACATGTATGGTTGGCTAGGTGGTATTCCACTAAACTCAAGGGGAAAGACCTAACATCCAGGTTGAGCCTGTTCTGTCCTTCTAGAAGTTATTTGGGGTGAAGACTGAAAGCATGAAACTGAATTTTCCTGTGTGGGAGGAGGCTGAGATAACTTTGAGGATCTGTCCCCAGGGAAATCATAATCAAAGGGGAAAGATATGGAAAATAAGCAATAGGGGAGTCTGAGGGAGAAAAAAAAAACAATTGAAATTACCAAATATTTTAAAAAGAAGCAAATTTAATTAAGATTTGGGGTTTAAGAAGGTAAACCAAAAGTAAAAATATTAATAACAGAGGGGAAAATGGCCTCCATATCAGCTAAAAGAGACCAAAGATCTTTGAATTTTTGTTGCAGGACAAAGGAAAATGAAATATTATCTGATGATATTGTGGATTCCCAAAAGACTATGAGACCACAGCAGGATATTCCTAAAAGGTTTAAAAGAGAAAAAAATGTGAAAGAAGAATTTATGGCATTAACATCAGAAATAATTTGCAGACTGAAACAATTGAATTCACAGTGCTAAATCTCCCCAAAGAATCAGAGGGAATAAAATATTGGACTACAAATTCACAGAAATGAAAAACAATCTGGAAGAAGAGAAGCAAAAAGCAATAAAATTAAAAGAAAAAATTATTTTTATATAAGTAAAACATATTGATCTTGAAGACAGTATGTATAGAAACAATTTAAGGATTCTAAGTCCAACAAAATAATGTGACAGGTTGAAAAAATACTATAATGTAAGAAATAACATAAGAAAATTGTCCAGAATTTCTGAACACAGAAAACAAAGTGTTAATCAAAAGAATCAACAGATCATCTCTAGGGGGGGAAATGATGTTGCAAACACTAAGACATATATTGGTTAAAGTTAATAAGACCACTGACAAACAACAAATTCTTCAAACACCCAAGAAAAAGACTTTCAAATATAAAGGAAAGGAAATTCAAATAACACAAGATTGTTCTGCTCCATCCAGAAACTGCAGGAGGGAATGTAATAATGTGTTCTGAAGAACCAAAGAGCTCACAATGTGAACCAAGGTGACTTACCCTGAAACCCAAGCCTGGTGATTACTGGAAGAAAAAAAAGGTGGGTATTCAATTTTTAGAAGGCTTTTGAAGATCCTAGAAACAAAACTAGACCTATACAAATCATTTGTTTTGAAAACACCTTAGACAAAAAGAAAGGTAAATACAGCAATTAAGCATAAATAAGAAATAACATTATAACAATATATTAATACTATAATGATAATTATTAATAGGAAATATTAAAAATAAATAAATGATAAATACAGCAACCAAACACAAACAAATAAGCAAATAGAATAACAACAGAGACCACAAAGTAATTTCTTTCCAAATGCACTCAAGGAAACATGGATGGAAGCCAAAGTCAGATCAAAGGGATGCTAGAGAAACAGATCTAAAACATCATAGACTATACTGCAAAACACCATGCCTACGGGTTAATCAATGTTTTTTCTGTGAGATTAAATTATAGAATGAGAGGATATATGAAAGGAAGAAGATTGAGGGGAATATGTGATGGGCTGTAAGCAAATCGAAGGCTAACCAATTACTCTTGTAGTCTCTTGGGAAGATGATAGCCTATAGGTGAAGAAGCAAAAGGAGGGATTGAAAAGGGAGGAAATAAAGAGGAAATCAGTGGTGGGAGATAACACTAGTAATCAATGTTTCCAAGGGAGAAGAGAGGTAACCTATAATGGGAGATGGGGACCTTACAATGTGTGTACTCTATAGAGATTTGGTACTTAGAGAGACCACTCATCCTGCTCCAGAGGAAGGGATTCAGAGTTACTGACACCCAGAAGAGTGGAAGGATACAGACCTAGGAAGGACACTTCAAGGCAAATGAGGGGGGAAATGATTATGAGGAGAATAAAGGTTACTAACTAAATGTAGAATCAGAAACAAAGGAAAATTGGTACCATGAGGCAATATCCTTTTCATCACCTGCAGGAATTGGTATTTCTTAAAGTAAGTTATATTAGAAAAGGAAAACTAAGGCTCAGATCTACAAGGTAATGACATAGAAAATGTTTAGAAGAAGGAATTCAAAAGTGGTGCATTAAAAGGTTTAATTCCATGCAGAATACAGAGAATGAAGAAAGACTAAAGTATAAAGACCAGGAATCAAATAATAAAAGTCAAGAATAGACAGAAATGGAAGATAAATAATGAAAAGAATGAGAGAAAGAAATCCAATTTTAGAAACAGGCACAGAACATGAAATTTTAAATACTAATGAATGAAACAAGTTGAAGGGGAGGACAGGAAAGGGGATGTTACTTGCCAACTTAACAGATAAAGGAAGAAAGGAAATATGTATTTATTGAGTGCTTACTATGTGCCCAGCACTATGTTAAAAGCTTTACAAATATAATTTCATTTGAAAGGGGAAAAAGAGGGATGGAAATTAAAAAACTAGATTGAATCAAAAAAGCAAAAGGAACTAACAAATCAAGCAAAATTCTAAAACTAGGGAATGGAGTAACAAGTGGAATGAAAAAGTTGAGACTGAGAAGAAAAGTATCAATAGGAAGGGATTGCCTTTAAACTGTGTTTAGAGAAGAGTAGAGAAAATCCCAATTTGGGGGGGAAGTTGTATTAGAGATGAACTCTCATAATTTTAAATGTTAAACAATTCAATAAAATGAATGACAATTTCGATAAGAAAATAAAACCTTATAATCTACCTGCAAGAAACACATTAAAAAACAAAATATATATTAATAATTATATATATATAATAAAGATGGGGGGCTGTGAAAAATAGTGCTATATATCAAGTGAATTCATAAAAAGTAGGAGTTGTAATAATGTGATCACACAAAGCAAAACTAACCATTCACAACACAAAGGGAGCTAAACAAAAAAACTATAATTCTGAAAGGTACCATGGATGACAAACCAATATCAGTATCAAATTTATATGCTCCAAATGCCTAAGCATCTTAATTAAGAAAGAAAAAATTAACTGAAGTACAAGAAAACATAGACAGTTAACCCAATAGTGGAAAGAAATTGCAATGTCCTCTTAGTTCTGGATAAGTCTAACTGAAACTTAAACAAAAGGGAAAATAAATAACGCAACAAATTACTGGAACAAAAAGGTTTATGACATTTTCAAAATGGGACTACAAAAGAAACTGATCATCAATTAGGGGACATAGATATTCACATAAGTGTAAAAAGACAGAAACAGTAAAAGCATCCTCTACAAACCATAATTCAATCTTTTTAAAAATCAGTACACAAACACATGCACATGTATGAGATAGATGTAGACACAGACACACACACACACAATGAGAGACCCAAATGGAAACTTTTAAAAAAAGTATCATTATTTTAATTTATTTTAATTACATGTAAAAACAATTATTGACAATTATTTTCTGACATTTTAGGATTCTGATTTTTTAAAAACATTTTCATTTTTCCAAATGGAAACTTTACAATGGAATCCTAAATAATAAATGATAGAGTTGTAGAAAGCAGTATGGAGTCCTTTAAGCAGATCTAGAAAATTCATCAGCAGAGTCCTGATGTGGAAATCTAAGAAAAGAGGTGAGGTCAGGATGACTGAGTAGAGACAAGGAAAAGTGGAGACTCTGAGAATCCTCTATAACCAACTTTAAAATGAATTCTAGAGTGGCCAAACAAAAAAGGAGCCAGAATGAGGCAATTTTCCTGAAGAAAACAATTTGGAAGGTAGGCATAAGGGGTCTATTTCACTGGAGTGAGAGGCGAGGAGTACAGCCTGCAGTAGGGCTGCACCAAGATAGAAGATGACAGCAAGTCTCACCTCCCCATTCCCATTGATCAAGGTAGGATACAAGCCAATAGCAAGACTCCCAAACCCTGCCTAAGCCAATAGCAGAGAACCCCTAAACACACTCCTTAAAGTTCTAAGCCCCAGAGCAAGCCTGCAGTGAGGTCCCAAGCCCCAGAACAAGACAGGTCACAATGTGCCTGGCTTGTGCTAAGCCAAGGGGAGATCCAGAGCCCCTTTCCAAAACAGAGGTAAGAACATGGATCCCAGCATAAAATAGTCTGAGACCAATTTCTATTTTTCTCTGAAGTTTTGCATGCAGCTGCTTTTGAGTTTGTGCCTTGCACTTCCTTGTCTCCAAAACAATTTTTCTATGGCTAGGTGTTTTTAAAAAAATGTTTGCTCATTTTCCTACCATTTTTCTTGACTTTTATCTTCTTAAAGTTGGGCTCTGTTCTCAGGGTGGAGAAGACATTCTCTTAAATTTCAGTTTTTCCTTGCTGCTAGCTTCAACCCTAGTTCTAGATTTATGTAAGTTTCAGTTCTTCCAAGGTAGCATGATGGTCTATAGACTGAGAACCCTATAAGTTGCCTCTCACTACTGATTGAGTCTCCCCCTAGGTCTGCTTATGGCTTGCAGGGCCTAGCCCAATATAATCTGGTAGAGGAATAATAAGAGCAGGAATTCCAGACTAAAGAAAAGCTTTTAGTTCTGTCACTCAGAAACAGCAGAGTATTCTAGTTGACTGATAGTACCTGAGTCCAAAAGTGGTCTACTATTGCTCAGACTCAAACCCAGTTTAGAAATTTGCAGAGCTCAGGCTAGGGGTCAGCAATTAGATTTTTGCCCTGGATCAGGTACACTGAAAACTTGTAGATCCTCACACTGAACCCCATTTCTGAAATCCTGGAAAAAACACAAAAATACCCAAAGAAAGCATCGATAGTATCAGTAAAACGTTCCCTCTAGAGTACCACCACACTGAGACATAACATGAAGACTGAAGTCTGGAAGTAGGCAGGAAGAATCAGCAGACAAAGTAAGAATCCCTCCATGAAAAGCTATTGTGGTAGCATGAATGCTCAAGGCACATATGCAGAAGAGGAGATTTAAACAAAGCCTTAGAGAGAAACATAGCTTGGGCACAAATTCAACCAGAATTCCTGGAAGGCATGAAGTAAGAGGATTTAAAAAAAGTTTTAAAATATTTTTATAAGTGAAATGAGTTCACTAGAAGAAAAAAATGGAAAAGAAATGAAAACTATGGAAAAAAGAATTAGAAACAGAATGAACAGCTTGGGACAAGAGTTATAAACCTTGCCCAAGCAACAAACTCAAAATGGACCAAATAGAAGCCAATGATTCTATAAGATAATCAGAAATATTAAAACAAAGACAAAAGACTAAAAAAGAAGAAGAAAATGTACGGTATCTCAGAGCAAAAATAAGTCTTGGAAAAGAGATCAAGGAAAAAAACAATTAAGAATTATTAGACAACCTGACTAATAAGACCAAAAAAAAAAGAGAGAGAGAATCAAAAGATCATATTTAAATAATTATTTTAAAAACTGTCCCCATCTGTTAGAACCAGAAGTCAAAACTGTGGGAGTAAAAACACCGAGGAAAAGCAACTGCTTGACTACAGGGGTTGAGGGGACATGTCTGAGGAGAGACTCTAAATGAACACTCTAATGCAAATACCAACAACATGGAAATGGGTTCGAATCAAGGACACATGTGATACCCAGTGGAATCATGCATCAGCTATGGGGGGCGGGGGAGGAAGGAAAAGAAAATGATCTTTGTCTCCAGTGAATAATGTTTGAAAATGCTCAAATAAAAAAAAAAGAATTAATTAAAAAAAAAAAGAACCAGGAGTCAAAATGCAAATGGAAAGAATTCAATCATCATCTCCTTAAAGAAACCCCAAAATGAAAACTTCCAAAAAGATTACAGCTGAAACCCAGAGCTTCTGGGTCAAAGGGGGGGAAAATACTGTAAACAACCAGGAATAAAGAATTCAAGTATCAAAAAAACCATAGTCAGTATCACACATAATATAGGAACCACCACTAAAAAGGAGCAGAGAGCTTAGAATATGATATTCCAGAAAGCAAAGAATATAAGTTTATATCCAAGAATAATTTACCTAGCAAAATGGAGTATTATCATGTAGGGGAAAATAGATATTTAATGTAATTGAGGATTTCCAAGCATTGATGAAAAGACCTAATGAAAAGATAATTTTGAATGATGAAAAGACTGGAATTGTGTAAAAAATTTTAAATTCAAACATAAGTTAAACATAAAAAGATGAACATGAAATAATAAGGGACTAAACAAGAATATGTTGCTTACTTTCAAATATGGAAAAAGGGTATATATTTCTCCTCTGAACCATATCATCATCACAGTCATAAAGGGAATCTAATTGGACAGAAAGCTTGGGAGAGTTTTTGTTAGGTCTTGATGATCTTAGAAGAATAGAAAAGGATATGGGGCAGAAGGAAAGGAAGATTCGGCTAAATTATCTTACATAATCAGTGTTCACAAGTCTACAAAGCTATACAAACAAGGAGGAAGAATGGGGTTGAGAAGAGGCTGACACCTGTATCTCTCTGCTATCAGAACTGCTCAAAGGAAGGAAAAATACAACAACACACATACATGCACACACAGAGTTAAGTACAAAATATACCTCATTCAACAGGGGAAAAAGGAGGGAAATGGGAGAAGGATGAAGGGAAAATTAGAGGGAGGGTAGATTAAGGGAGGAATTAGTCCTAAGCAAAACAAACTCTAACTAAGGATATATAAAAATGTTTATAGCTGTTTTTGCTGTGGCAAAGAATGGAATATGAGAGGGTTCCCATCAGTAGGGGAATGACTGAACAAGCTTTGGTAATGTGAAAGAATAGATAGAATACTATTGCTCTATAAGAAATAGTGAAGGCAATGACTTCAGAGAAACCTGGGGAGACATGTGAACTGATGCAGAGGAATAGAACCAGGAGATCAATTTATACAATAACAACAATATAGAAAAGACAAACAACTTTGAAAGGTTTAGAAACTGATCAGTGTAATGACCAACCACAACTTCAGAGGCCTAATGAAATATGAAGGAATCAGTATGATTCATATTTGGGGGGGAGGCAAACATGGCTAATTCAGAAATTTATTTTGTTTGTCTATACATTTTAAGAAGGGCTTTGTTTTTATTTAATTCTAAAGGAATGTGGACGGGAGTTAGGGTGGGAGAGAGAGAAGACAGACTTTTGCTAATTGAAAAAATGTTATTTAAAAAATAGCAAATGGGTCAAAAAACAAATCGTAGAAACAATTAATTATATGAAAGAATAGTATAATGATGAAACATTAAAACTTTTTCTGGATGTAGTTAAAGCAATCCTCAGGGGGAAAATTAAATTCCTACAAATATACATGAACAAAATAGAAAAAGAGAGGACTAATAAACTAATTAGGCATTTAAGAATTAGAAAACCAGGGGCAGCTGGGTAGCTTGAGAGTCAGGCCTAGAGATGGGAGGGTCTGGGTTCAAATTTGGCCTCAGACACGCCCCAGTTGTGTGACCCTGGGCAAGTCACTTAACCCCCATTGCTTAGCCTTTAACACTCTTTTGCCTTGGAGCCAATACACTGTATTGACTCCAAGATGGAAGTTAAGGGTTTTGAAAAAAAAAAAGAAATAGAAAACCAACAACTAAATAAACCTAAAAAAAGCATACAAGAGAACATATTGAAAATTAGAGGAGAAACAGATAAACTGGAAATTAAAAATAAATAAAATGAAATTCTGGTTCTTTGAAAAGATTATCATTTATTCTTCTTTTATCTTCATTTCTCTAGGTTAGGGGTGTATGGGGTGTTCAGGGATGGATAGTATCTCTGGTATGGAGGGCTTGTCGTGCCCTCCTAGGGCAGCTCTCCTGCCTCTGACCCCCACCTGACACCCAGCTCTCACTTGTGGCTCCCAGTAGCTGCTAGCATGCGGCAGCAGCCACACCCCGGACAACGGCTTCAACAGGCCGGCTAAACCTTGTGAGGGTAGCCATTGGGTTGTCGTCGACCCTTGGTGAACCAGGGCTTTGCTCACCCAGCATGTGAAGACTGCTTCAGCAGAACAGGCAGAAGAAACCAATAAGAAGGTTCAACGGCTGAGATGGCGACGCAGCAAAGCACTATGGAGTGCTCAGGGCGTGTTGGAGCACAAAAGACAACACGGCCATCCAATGCAGCTGAGGAAGTCTCCAGGTGTAACGACTTTTCGTGCCACTGGACCCAGGCTTCCAACGCCGAGAGAGTGGGACTGCCTCTGTGCATCGACTTTTCCACTTAAATCTTCATGCACAAGTATCTTTGTGCACACTCATCTATCCTGACCCCGTCCACCCTTTTCAAGACCTGCGGCGATGGGGGAGTGGCGACGCAACAGGTGGAGGTGACCACTGGCAGTTGTAGTCACGATCCTGCACGTAGGCGGCCCACGGACCAGTGGTTGCTTGGCCCTGTGGGCAGCAGGGATATTCGGCAGCATCCTGGGTGACTGAGCAGCCCTCTCTAGGACAGCACTGCTCACCCTAATCAAGGGAGGGGACTAGAAATGGTGTCCCAAACATTGCCTGCCCTACAAACACCTGGTCAGCACACCGCGGCTGGCGGGTCATCCCTTTAAGCGGTAGAAATCAAAAGAAACAAAATATAAAGAAACTCCTACTAGGAGCATGGAACATCAGAACATTACTTGATAGAGAGAATATGCCAAGACCTGAGAGAAGAACAGCTCTAATCGGTAAAGAACTGGCGCGATATAACATCGACATCGCAGCCTTAAGCAAAACACGCTTACCAGAAGAGGGATCACTCAGTGAACCCACCACTGGATACACCTTCTTCTGGAAAGGTGGAACCTCAAATGAAGACAGAACCCACGGTGTTGGCCTGGCCATCAAGACCAGTTTGCTCAAATAGCTGCCAGACTTGCCTGTGGGCATCAGCAAGAGGCTCATGAAGATCCATTTGCCTCTCAGTAAAGACCAGTATGCCACAATCATCAGCGTATATGCCCCAACACTGACCAGCACAGAGGAGACCATCGAGCAGTTCTACTCTGACCTGAGTGCCGTCCTGCACTCAGTGCCCACCAATGACAAGCTGATACTACTGGGAAACTTCAACGCCCATGTTGGCCAGGACCATGAAAGATGGAAAGGAGTGCTTGGCAAACACGGCGTGGGCAAAATGAACAACAACAGCCTACTGCTACTCAGCAAATGCTCAGAGTTTGACCTCACCATCACGAACACTGTGTTCAGAATGGTGAACAAATATAAAACAACGTGGATGCACCCACGATCAAAACAGTGGCATCTCATTGACTACATCATTGTACACCGGCGAGACATCCAGTATGTACAGATCACCAGAGCCATGAGAGGAGCTGAATGCTGGACAGACCACTGATTGGTTAGAGCGACTCTTCAAATGCGCATTGCGCCTCACCATTCAAAACACGCCCAGTTTGCGCATTTTACAATGTGAGTCTTCTTAGAGATCCATCTTATTTGCAAACATTCCAGTCCTGCCTGGACAACAAGCTGTCTGCCAAGGGACCACTCACTGGAAGCTCAACCAAGAAATGAAACCAATTCAGAGTCGCAGTGAAGGAAACATCAAAGGCAGTCCTAGGCCCCAAACAACGCAACCACCAGGACTGGTTCTATGAGAACAACACTGCTATTGAAGACCTAATGAGCCAAAAGAACAAAGCCTTTATGGAGTGGCAAAATAACCCAAACTCTGCTCTTAAAAAGGACAGATTTAAGTCCCTCCAAGCCACGGTGCAGCATGAGATCAGGAAGATGCAAGACCGATGGTGGGAAAAAAAGGCAGAAGAAATCCAGCGCTTTGCTGATACAAAAAACTACAAACAATTTTTCAGTGCCCTCAAGACTGTCTATGGGCCATTAAAACCCACCACCACTCCCTTGCTATCCTCTGACGGTGACACTCTCATAAAAGATAAAAAAGGCATCAGCAACAGGTGGAAAGAACACTTCAGTCAGCTTCTCAACCGACCCTCTTCAGTCGACCAAAGAGCCCTTGACCAGATCCCCCAAAACCACACCATTGAACAACTTGATGTCCTTCCTTCAATAGAGGAAGTCCAAAAAGCCACTAAACAAATGAGTGCAGGCAAGGCACTCGGTAAAGACGGGATCCCAACCGAGGTGTACAAGGCCTTAAAGGGAAAGGCACTTCAGGCATTCCACATAGTGCTGACCAGCATATGGGAAGAGGAAGACATGCCCCCAGAACTCAGAGATGCCTCCATCATAGCCCTATACAAGAACAAAGGTGCACGAGCAGCCTGTGACAACTACAGAGGCATCTCACTACTCTCCACTGCAGGAAAGATCCTCTCCCTTGTTATACTCAACAGACTCCTGTCATCTGTTTCAGAGCAGAACCTGCCTGAATCACAATGTGGCTTCCGACCAGATCATAGCACCATTGACATGGTCTTCACAGTGAGGCAAATGCAGGAAAAATGCCTTGAGCAGAACCTGAGTCTCTACATTGTCTTCATAGACCTGACAAGGACATTCGACACAGTGAACAGGGACGCATTGTGGGTGATCCTCAGCAAGCTCGGTTGCCCAGCAAAATTCGTCAAACTGATCCAGCTCTTCCATGTTGACATGACAGGGGAAGTCCTATCTGGTGGAGAGACTTCCGATTGCTTCAACATCTCCAATGGCGTGAAACAATGCTGTGTCCTCACTCCGGTACTATTCAACCTATTTTTCACCCAAGTATTACGACATGCTGTGATGGATCTAGACCTGGGCATCTACATCAAATGGCTCACTATTCGACCTTCACCGCCTGACTGCAAAAACAAAGACAACAGAGAGACTCATCCTGGAAGCTCTCTTTGCAGATGACTGTGCTCTCATGGCCCACCAAGAAAATCATCTCCAAACCATTGTGGACAGGTTCTCTACTGCAACAAAACTGTTTGGCCTGACTATCAGCCTCAGCAAAACAGAGGTGCTGTTCCAATCTGCACCAGGGAGGCCAACGAACCAGTCGTGCATTATAATCGACAGCACGCAGCTTTCTAACATTAACACTTTCAAGTACCTGGGCAGCACCATCACCAACGACGGGTCTCTAGACCACGAGATCAATGCCAGGATCCAAAAGGCCAGCCAGGCACTCGGGCGGCTGTGCTCCAAAGTCCTCCAACACAGAGGTGTAAGCACTGCGACGAAGCTCAAAGTGTACAACGCAGCGGTCCTCAGCTTGCTCCTGTACGGTTGTGAGACATGGACACTGTTCTGGAAGCACATGAAGCAGCTGGAGCCATTCCACCAATGCTCCCTCCAGTCAATCATGAGGATCCGATGGCAGGACCGAATCACCAACCAGGAAGTCCTCGACAGAGCCAACTCCACCAGCATCGAAGTCCTGGTCCTCAAACCCAGCTACGATGGTCTGGACACGTCATCTGCATGGACCCACAGCGAATACCAAGACAGGTATTCTATGGTGAACTGTCAGCTGGACTCAGGAAACAAGGCCGACCAAAGAAAAGATTCAAGGATCAGCTAAAGTCCAACTTGAAGTGGGCTGGCATTACACCAAAGCAACTAGAACTCGCTGCCTCTGTCAGAAGCAGCTGGCGAACCCACATTAACCATGCCGCCATCACCTTTGAAGATGAGCGACGTCGACGTCTTGCCGCTGCGCGTGAACACCAACACCAGGCCACAGCCGCACCTCCCGTAACAACAGGCGTCTCATGCCCCATGTGCCACAAACTGTGCGCCTCAGCCTTTGGACTCCAAAGCCACGTGAGGGTACATCAATAGATGATAATGCACAAAGACAATAGTCATTCTCGGTCACCGAGAGACTACCACTAGACTATACTATACTAATATAAAGAGTGCTGAACTAGAAGTCAAGAGACTGTCAGATTGTCAGAAGTCAGGAGAAGTCAGGTTCAATTCCTACTTGAGAACCTTACAAGCTAGATGAACATGAATAATTCATTTAACCTCTGAAAGTTTCAGTTTCTTCATCAGCAAAATGGGCATAATACTTGCACTTATTAAATATATCCCATTGTTTCAGCTATTCTTTGTATGCTATGGTTTCCATAGCCCTTCCCATCTTTATATTAATTCATTCATTCATATCACAAGCATCTATTAGTTGCCCACTATGTGCCAGACTGCACAGGGATGCACTTGGGAAACAAAGACAAAAAGCAGTAATCTGGCCTCATGGAGCTTAGACCCTGTTAAAGAAAACATCATGTGCCTAAAAAATTTAAATAAATATACAAAGTAGATAAAAAGTGACTTCTAAGGAGATGGTATTAGCAGTACTTTAGGCTCAGTATAGGCTTCCTGGAGGAGGTAGGACTTCCTGGACTGAGTCCGGAAATCTCAAGTTTGTGAGTAACATCTTTTATTAAGAACTGTTTGAAATGATTTTTAAGAAACTGTTTGAGAATGATTCAAGCTCAATAGTTCTCCCTACTAGACCACAATGATAGTAAGTTATTTCTGTTCTTAGACATCTGCCTGCTTCTCCCCCACAATTCATTTTTCTACCTCTCTTCTCTTTAGGAGATATTTTCAGCCTAAATGCCAATGTTTCTGTAGAGTACTCTATGGGATCCCTCATACTCCTCTCAATTATAGACCTTCCTTTTAACTCTGTCTGCTCATTTAGCATCCATCTTCTTGTCACTTTGTGGAAATTAATGAGTGTTAGTACATTAAATTAGACCATAAGCTCTGTTAGGGCTGCGGTCCTGTCTGTTCTTTAATATAACAATACCTAGCATTTGTCAAGTATTTTAACTTTTCCAAACACATTTTCCAATCTGTTTTTTTCTTTAAAATTTTTCCTTATGGTAATCTATTATGTAAAAGAATCCGCTATTGTGTTTTGTACACTGTAAAGGCTCCCGAAATATTTATTGACTGGCAAAAGACAATATTTGACAGGTCTATTCTGAGGGAGCTTTCCTGATGGTCTCAATGTTCATGGAATCCTGGGACTGGAAGGATGCTAGAGAGGCCATTGGCATCCATCTTGTCTTCAGGCAGAACCACACCCAATTCCTTACATACAGATAGAGTTCTTTCCTATTTTGAAGGTTTTTCTGAAAGGGATTCCATGACTTCCTTTAGTCTTCCATACCAATATTGAATTACTCCCACTTATCAGGACATTTTTTTTTGCTTGTAATTCTTGTCTCATTTCACTCTTGAATTATGGTTGAATCAGTTCATAAAGTTTTATTTCATTAATACAACAGTAATACATGTTATTAAAGGTATAAAAGAGATATTCAGAAAAAGTTGAAAGGTAAATACTTAGTATTAAGCAGAATTCCATCTCTCCTCTTTCCCCATCCCTAATTTCACTAGTATTGACTGTGGAATGGGGTACGGTGTCCCCTGATCAACCTCCCTTACAATTATTATGCCATTGTTTCTGTTTATAGAAAAAGGAACTCCATTAAGGCATAGGGAGAGCTAGATTTGTAGTAAGGAAAAACAAGGTTCAAATCCCATCTCTAATACTCAAAGTGTGGTTATGGGCAAGTCACTTAAAATCTGGGTCTCTTTCTTTGAATTTGATAATACATGTAAATCATTTTGCAGATCACAGAGCTATATAAATGTTAATGATTACATAGCTATAAAAATATAGGCTACTATGTGGTAAAGACAGCACATGGAAGACCTGAATGAAAATTATGCCTTGAACACGGACTACCAGCATGACTTGGAGTAAGTCACTTACTCTTGACTGCCTCAGTTTCCTTATTTGTAAAATAGGGATAATATGCTCACTTGCTTCCTAGGCTATTGTGAGGATAAGATAAGATTTGTGAAGTGCTTCACAATCCCTAAAGCACCATATAAATGCTATTATTATTATTATTATTGTTAGCTATTATTATCCGTAAAAAGAGAATCTGGGTTTTTTTTTTGTATCAATGTAAAAATGTATAAACTAAAGTAAATTGTCAATGTCGGTGATCATTCTCTTGGCACCCAGTAATATGCCCTGATTATCAGAGGAAGCTGACCTGGGTATTCTGAAGCCCCACATAGTTAGCTCCAAAGGATACAGGGACTGGGGGGGGGGTGACAATAGGGAGAATATTGGGATATTCTGTCCAGTTTCATGACCGGTGCAGAAGTGCTAAAGCAGATGGAAAAAACCCTGAGCCAGCCCAGAGCCAATGAGAGTCATTCAAAGATTACAGGTGCAAGGGCTTGAATCCAAGATGAAATTGTGAGATCAGAGATTAGCAGGATCCATAGCATAAGGAGGGCAACTAGATAGAGTGCCAGGCTTGGAGTAAGAAAGACCTGAGTTCAAATCTGACCAGAAACATTTATTAGCTGTGTGACCTAGGGAAATCGCTTAAGCTTGTTTGTCTCAATGCCCTCATATGTAAAATGAACTAGCAAAGGACATGACGAACCACACTAGTATCCTTGAAAAGAAAACTTCAAATGAGGTCAAAAGAGTCAGACGTGACCGAAATGACTGAACAACAAATAGCACAAGGGGAAGGCTTCTGTGTGGAGGTACTCTGTTTTGCAGGGAGACTCCCTATGCTGTCTCATGTCAGGGAAACTGAGTTATTCTTGTCTTCATTAAAGAGATGGCCTGGTCAACTACACAGGAGCAGAAGGCAGAAACCTAGTGAAGGAATGAACACCAGCTGAGGAAAACTGCGGCCGGCTTCGGAGGCATGACAGAAGGGGGCAGCTGTTAGAAACTACAAGAAGCTCTGTTGTCTGGAACTCTGCTTACTATTCACTGTAAGTGAGGGAGGTTATGTAGATCTGGGGGTGAGGCTGGATGGAAAGTCTTGCTAATCGACAGGTGTTGACATTTTCCCTGAGCTCTATTAGAAGTTCTCATTGACTTCAACATCAACCTTTTCATCCTAGAGCTGAGTGCTTGCTAACAGGGTTGTTGGTGATGACCCATTAGGGGGGTATCACAGAATGAAGTCCCCAGTTTTCTAGAGGTGGGGGATGAGCCAGAAAGGTTGGGTTGGAACAACCTTCCAATATGGATCCAGATTAGGTATATTTTCATGTCTATATCTATAACCCCTCCTTCCAATATTTTAGGGTTAAGATATCAATGTCAGAAGGAAGAAAAACATTTAGTGCATTAGTTAATATCCTTTAAAATGATCATAAAAGCTGATCAAATGTAGGGGATGAAAAGGATTTTTATATTTAATGAGGACAGCCCTACCTGTTCCTCCTACTAAGCCTTCCCATGGTTGTAACACCTCAAAAGAATTTGCATTCCCAGGTGCTAGTTTCCAGGAAGGTTTTACCCAGTCAAGGAAAGAGAGAGGCAGAATAAGAAGGCAGAATAGACATATTCCTAGACTGTATGGCAGAAGAATCAACGGACTTTAAAGTAAACATATGCATATATAATATATAAATCATATTTCAACATAATTGGTTTCCTTTGTAATTTACATATTTTATTTTATTCATTTAAAAACATTCTACTTCCTGACAAAGAGGTCCATGCCCCTCCAAAAAAGACTGAGGCCCCTTTTAGTAGGGGACTGTCCTTTTCTATGCCTTGAAGCAGAAAAGAGGCCAAAAGAAAACACTCAACTTAAACCAGTTGGGGATGAGGCCTGGGGATGAGGGGACCCCCAGTGTTGCTCCTTCAGTGAATCAGGGAGCAGAGTAAAAGAAGAGAACCTTGTAGCATGCACAGAGTATCCCCACTTCATAGGATTAAGAGTTGGTGTGAGCTCTGAGGTCATTGATTCTAACTAGCATTATTTTACATATGAAGAAACTGAGGTCCCTGGAGCATATGGGGCTTGCCCAAGATTTGAACTGGTAGATCGCCAGACCTTAGCCTCAAGGGACTTAAAGCCAAAACAAGTGCATCAATCTCTGATTGATGATGGCGGAGAAGCCTCAGTTAGTACTTGGGGAAGAGAAGCAATGTCAAGTTAGAGATTGTTGTTCAGGTAATGCTGCTATGACTGACAGCTGTGGGGGTGGCGTTGGCAGAGAAGCAGTTTCAGGGGAGACAGAGAAGAAGGTGGAGCTTCTGGGATTGACAGCTACTCAAGACAAATTGAAGCAACTGAGATCAAAGCAGGGAGCCAGGGTTTCAGTCACAAAACAAGGCACAGGAATTTGTTCCTTTTCCCTCCTGGGGGTGGAGTGGGAGGGGGAATTGATCCTCTCCCATATGTTAATGAGTTGGGAATGATTTGATTGCTTGGATTTCCTATTTGTTATCAGAAATCAGAAGAACTGCTTTCAAATCCCAGTCTGCCACTTATAAACTGTATGACTAGGTAAATCACTCAGCCTCCACAGCTCTTAGTTGCTCATCTGTGGAATTGAGGGACTGGATTAGGTAGCCTCTTAGATCCCTTCTAGCTCTAAATCTATGATCCTGATTCCAATTCATCCTTCTTGTGATTTGTCTAGATTATTAGTAGATTCAAAATTAAATCCTTTCTAATATCTTCCCTCATTAAATCCAAGGTGTGGGAACTCATGCATATTTATATATAAAACATATATATATTCATTTATTCATTCCTTAAACACCTCTCAAGTATATCTTTTAAAGAGAGTAGAATACTAGCCAGTGAAGACACCCAGCCTAGTAAAACACATACAAGTCACAATAATATAGATTCATACTAGATCAATGCACAAAGAAATTCACAAATTAAGTTCTCTGTGAAGTCATGAAGGAGCAGAAAGGAAGATGATTTCCGACTGGGGGATGAGGATGATTTTATGGAAGAAGTAAATTTTCTGCTGGAAAATCTGGATGGAAAAAAGTGGATGGACTTTTATAAAGCAGAGGAAGAATTTGAGGCAGGAAGACTTGTCAAATCAAAGGCCCCAGAAGTGGGAAAGGGTAGGGTTACATATTGAGATCAGCAAATTGCCTGGTATGGCTGGAGTTAAATTGAAGCAAATGGTATGAGATGGAACTTGAAAGGCAGGAGGGAATTCAGTGTCAAGGAAAGAAGTATAATTTTTATTAAAATGGGCTCTGAGGGGCAGATAGAGTAGGTGGCATAGTGGATAGAGAGCCAGGCCTGGAGATGGGTGGTCCCTGGTTAAAATCTGGCTCAGATAGTTCCTAGTTGGGCAAGCCTCCCTTGCCTAGCCCTTACTGTTCTGTCTTGAAAATGATACTCTGTATCAAGTCTAAGACAGAAGGTAAGAGTTAAAAATAAAATAAAATGAGAACAATGAAGTCTCTGATGAGTTTTGAATATAAACATTATTGTTTAGTCATTTCAGTCGTGTTTAACTCTTTGTGACTCTGTTTTTGAGGAATTTTCTTGGGAAAGATATAGGAATGGTTGGCCATTTCCTTCTCCAGCTCATTTTACACATGAGGAACTGAGGCAAACAGAGTTAAGTGATTTGCCCAGGGTCACACAGCTAGTAAGTGTCTAAGATAGACTTTGAAGTCATGAAAACGAGTCTTCCAGATTCCTAGTCCAGTGCTCTAACCATGGTGACAGCTCAGTGACATAATCGTACTTATGCATAAAAAAGATGAATATGGGAAAACTGAGAAGGAAGGACTGGAGGGTGGAAGAGAACAGAGGAAGAAATACAAAGATAGGTGGTATTGGCAACAGTCTAAGAAGAAAGTAAAGAGACTGTGGATTAGTATGGTAACAGTAAGAATGGAGAGGAAGGAAAATATGGAAGAATATGATGATGGATAGGACTTGGCAACTGATTGGATATATGAGAAGAGGAAGAGAGGAGTGTAAAAGATAATTCCAGCTTCTGGAATGTAGGAAACGTGGTGGATGATAGCATAGCAATAGAGAAGTAAGAGGAAAGGGTCAATTTTGGAGAAATGATGATAGACTCAGTATGAAACAGACTGAGTTTACTATGCAGTTGGGACATCAAGTGGATATTTGTCTTATCTCCTATACATATGGGTGATATGGGGCAAGAAGTGGAAAAAAAAGATCAGGGCTGAAGATATGCATTTTGGAGTCATCTCATGAAGGAGAAAATTGAGCTGCCATGAATGATTGAAATGAATAAAGAATGATTGAAAAAAAATGAATGAAATTACCAGAGGAGAAAACATCATTGAGAGAAAATGGGAAGCAGGCAAAGAAGAAAGAACAAACATCAGCATCAAGGGGGTAGGGAAGAAGAGGAGGAATTCTTCACAGAAATAGAAAAGGAACACATTGAGGATTATGAAGAGAAAGATTATGAGGAGAATGTAGTTAGTGCCCTAGAGGTCAGGGCTCCTAGCTGTGTGACCCTGGGTAAATCACTTAATCCCAGCTAGCCTTTACCCCTCTTTCTTTGACAGACAGGCAGAAGGTAAGTGTTTTAGTAATACTTTTTTTTTTTTTTTAAATCAGGAGAGAAGGAGAGAGTCTAGAAGAAGGAGGCTGTTAGCATCAACAACTACAGAGAGGACTGTGGGAAGAAGGACTAAAAGATATCATTGGATTTAGTGATAAGGAGTTCACTGGCTGAACTATAGAAGGGCAATTTCAATACAATGATAGGAATGGAAGTCAGATGGGAAAGATTTGAACACCAAATATTCATTTAACCTCCCTTAGTCGCTTTCCTCATCTTTAAAATGCAGGGGTTTTACTTACTGGGCTCCAACGTCCCTTACGACTCTCAATCTGTGATCCTATAATTTTTTTGGTAAGTACAGCTAGCTATCCTCTTTAGATCTCGGGGGTGATGGGTTTGTGATGTCTTCCATCTGGAAAATCCAAATAAAATATTTTGGTACTCTCTTTGTACTAGAGAAGAAATCTGACATTTTGGCATAGGCTATATGTAGATCAACATTACCATTTCTAGCCTCTGTGTCATCTCCTGGCTTTTGTGATATTTTTGCAAACTTTAATTTTTTACTTATTGTAGCTTTAAAAAAGAAATTGTGTATACTTATGTTATTAAAACACAAATGTATTGAGATTATACAATACTATACACATCTGTTATACATTTCTGAGTTTCTTAACATTTTTGGTGATGTCTACTGGCCTTCGTGTGTCCTCCATGGCTTCTGCAAAATTCCCCAAAAGATCCCATTTAATTTCTTATGTCAACACAAGATATATCAAAACCTCAATGGGAAAGGGATACCTGTATTTATTACATGGCTATTAGGTGATAAGTGGATAGAGTATCAGGCTTGGAAATAGGAAGATCTGAGTTCAAATTTGGCCCCAGATACTGACTGTGTGACCCTCAGCAAGTCACTTAACTCTGTTTGCCTCAGTTTCCTTATCTATAAAATGAGCTGAAGAAGGAAATGGAATACTATTCTAGTATCTTTGCCAAGAAAACTCCAAAAGGGGTCACCAAGAGTCAGAGACAACTAAAAAAGACTAAACAACAATAACAATAATGTGCAGGCGTTGTACTAAATTGCACTTTGCAAATACTATCTCATTTGATCCAACAACTCCAGGAAGTAGATTATTCCATTTTATAGCCAAGGAAACTAAGGAAGATAGAGATGAGATATAACTTACTCACTGCCATATAGCCAGTAAGTTTGAGGGGCTAGTTTTGAACCCCAGTCTTCTTGACTCCAAGTCAAGAGTTATATAAATCTGCCATCCAATTGATCTCTAATTCTATGCCTTACTGAATAGGTGGCAAGGAAAAGGAGGCAGCTGGTAAAAGAATACTGTGAAAACATTTTCTTTTCTGTTATTATGAATTTGACAGCCATCAACAAATAATCACTTCCATAAACAAAAAACAACAAAAGAGCAACTTATTTGGAAATTAAAAAAAAAAAAAAAACAAGTAGCATGTATTATAGATTTATTAAGTTTTATAATATTTTTTAATACAGCAGGTCCCTGCTTACCTGTGTCTTCCTGAACTTTCTTCTGCTCTCACATCAGTATTTTAAAAAAGGTTTCATCGATGTTCTTTTTTTTCTGTTCTTCTTTCTGTGGCATCAAAATTACTTCCTCTAGGCCTCCAAAATTTTCTCCCTTCCTCCCAACCCAAAATAAAAATTCTCACACCTTGGCCACTTCTGAAAATATATACCTCCTTCTCCACATCTAGTCTATTACCTCTCTGTCAGGAGGTGGGAAGCATGATTCACCACTGACCATGACAAATCATGTTTGTTTCCATGACAGCTACTTTTTTAAAGCAATCAATGAAAGCAGAGAGAT
This sequence comes from Monodelphis domestica, assembly GCF_027887165.1. NCBI lineage: Eukaryota > Metazoa > Chordata > Mammalia > Didelphimorphia > Didelphidae > Monodelphis > Monodelphis domestica. Next base: position 488,829,522 of record NC_077228.1, read on the forward strand.
TGGATAGTATCTTAATGGAGTGGAACTAAGAAAAGACTTTTTTAAAATTTAGGATTAGGTAGGTCTGAGCATGATATTTGAAGAAAAATTGGAAGAATTCAATGGAAAGGGAATGATTAAAAATATAGAAGACTAAAGGAAATGATTGAAGAAGCAAGATTTTGTTTTGTTTTTAACTGTTAAGTAAGATGGTTTGCCTTCATTAAAGGCATCTGTAAACTTTAGCAAATAATGCATTTGAATTTCCCCATGTTTGAATTTCCACATGTTTTTATTTCACAAGAATTTCAGGGACAACACTTTCCTGTATTGACACCTATAATCTGGGTACAGCAAATCCTAATAGGGAGGCATTTCTGAGTGTCACTACAAACAGCTCAATGATGAGTAACAACAGCTGGCAGGGAGAGACCTTCCATTACAGTATTGAGCATGGAGATTCTTTTTCAGGAGGTGGGGGTGGCAGTTATGCCAGTTGGGACTGCTAAAGTAGTCTTCCTGCCCTGGGCAGGCCTTTGAATCAATGAGCTGCAATAAAAAGGACTACTGAATGGGGTCTTACTTAAGCTAGCAAAAGATTGATTATCCTTCACAATGAAGGAATAAACAAATGCCCAATTCATGAATTAGCAAGTTGCTCTTTCCTGCTGGGGATATTGGCCATAGCTCTCTTTTAGTAAGTAATATATTTTCTACTGCAGTGGTCAGGGTCCAGCAAAAGGTGTGGCAGGTGTAGCTAATAACCTGGAGGTACTACTGTCTTGCTTATTTAGAGTTATAAAAATCAGACTGCCTTTGCTATGTAAGGATCACTCTACCAACCTGCATGAAGTAGGATTTCCAGTTTTTTCAGTCCATATGTTAGTAGGTTTAGATTTGGAAAGGATCTTAGAGATTGTCTGGTTCAAGAGTTTTTAACCTTCGTGTGTGTGTGATGGACTTTTTTGGAAGACTGAAGGAAACTATGAGCCCTTTTTCAGAAAAAAAATGTTTTTAAAGCATAAAATAAAATGCATAGGATTACAAGCAAATATATTAAAATACAGTTATCCCAAATATTTTTTAAAGTTCATAGACCCCAGGTTAAGAACCCCTGCCCTAGTCCAATCCCCTCATTTTATAGAAAACTGAAGCTTAGAAAAGTTCATTACCTTCCTTAGGGCCACTCAGATAACAATTGTCAGAGGCAGGTTTTGGAATACCTCCAAATTCAATATTCCTTCCATTGTCCTATATTGTGTTTCCTCTCTGAACCTCACACAGCAGTTTGCTTTACCTTAGTCAGACATCAAGATACTAAGGCCATTCATCCACTGCATCCAGGGCCATCTCCAGTCCTCCTGACTTTTGTCTTGTCACTCAACTTTAATGACTGGAAGAGAGAGTGAAGCTGCTTCACTTAAATTCAATTCACAGAGTCAGGTGACATCATTGGCCTTTTTTGAAAATTAAGGATGAACAACAACCTCTTTGCTAGCCAAATCATGAATTATTATAGCAACTTGTGTGTCTTATTCCCATGTTGGTCTGAAAACTCCATGAAGCCAGGGATAGTGACATCTCTTACTAGTCTGTATGTTCTTCATACAGTAGATGGTTAATGAAGGTTGGTTTCAACCACTATTTGTCCAGAATTATGATCAGGTTGTTGCAGATCCAAAAGAAGATTATCTCATGAGCAAAATTCTATTCAACAAACATTTAATAAGTTTCCACCAGGTGATAGGAATTAGGATAGGAAGCCAGAAACAGGAAATCACTTACCCTCAAGTAACTTATATTCTGCTTTGTAAAAAGGTTTCTAACTACAAGGATCTTAGAATCTAGTTGGGGTGGGGAGAGGAGAGTCACAGAAATCAATGAAGAAGAGTTTCCAAAAGGGGAGGGGAAATACCCATGAATACAACTGGGATTTGATCACTAGTGCAACAAAATGTAGGCATAATAAAATGCCAAACTGAATGTAATCAGGTGACAAAATAAAAAGGGAAGAGGTTACCTAGAAGGCTTAGATGAGGAGGTGAGATTTGAAATGGACCTTGAAGGAAGTGAAGGAGGTCAATTTGAACAAAAGCAAAGAGATAGAAACAAATTTTGAATTCTCTTTTTCAGCAACAGTGATGAGCTTGTATTAAATCACCCATGCTCATAACAGTGCTATGAGCTAGGTGAGCTTAGGGGTGATGCTGGACATGGCTCATCATAACCTTTCTTTGCTTTTTCTGTAATCAGTCAATAAGCATTTAAATGTTAATTTTATACTAGGCACAGTGCTAAGAATTGGGATACAAAAAGGGGCCAAAACAGTCTCAGCCCACAAGGAACTTTTTATAATGGGGGCAAAAACATGCAAATCACTATGTACAAATGGGATATCTGGCATACCCAAGATCAGTTGGAGGCAATTTTAGAAGAAATACTGTGATTTCCCCCCTATTGTATTAATAAGGAACTGGGTTGAGTGGCTCAGGCAATTTCCTTGATTTCATGCATTTGACTCATCTATGAATTATTCAGACAATGAAGACTTATTCCCCATCCTATCCCCAAGAACTGGCTTTTATAGTATAATGGAAAGAACAAAGACCTGGGAATCAAGAAGATATGTTCCAGTCGGTAGGTAGTCCCTCATTTCTTGACACCAAGCTACCATATTACTTTGGATGAGTTGTTTAATGTTTCTGGGCCTCAGTTTCCTTATCTGTAAAATAAGTTACCTATGCAAAAGCTTTCCAGACTTCCCTATGATTTAATGTTCTGCTGTCAGAGGTCACCATGTTTCCTCATTTGTATCTCCCAATAGAATGAGACTGACATTCTGTCTTTGTATCCCCAGGGCTTAAAACTGGGTTTTGCACATAGTAGGTGCCCTGTGAATAAATGTTGGATTAAATTGGAAAATGTAGAAGAAAGGAGAAAATATGTTCTATCCTCTTGGAAGGTTTAAATGAGATAACGATTATTAAAATACTATATAAAATTAAAGTGTTATTTTTATAAAAAGTCTAGTATCATTAGTGGAAAGAAAAAATATATATGCTTGTTACTTTGTGGCATCCACGTAAGATCATTCCTTCAGTTCTAAATGTAAAACTAGAACAGGATCAAACATAAAGCGCTGTAGTAATATTAATAGTTCTGTGTTTTTAATTAGAGAGTTGTGGAGGGAGCTGCCCATCACTGCTCCATCTTTCCAGAGAAAAGAGGGAAAGTAAAGGAGTCAAGAATGGAGTCCTGCTGGAGGATTCCCGTCAGGCATGGCCCTGATTGCAATAGTTAGAGAACGAAGGTGGCTTTGTGCAAAGTTAAGTTGTGGATTTTCTTTAAGGGTTGACTTTGGGGAAACAGAAGCAGAATTTCGAGAAAGGGGAAAGTTCCGATTTGGTTTGGGGAGATTCCTGGGCAGTTATTTGTTGCTAAAAAAAATTCCCAACTTTTAAAGGTCGGAGGAGGTTTGGCACGGGGGCACGAGGGTAGGGGTCTGGAAGTTCTCCTCCCCTTTAAGCGGGCAGCACCCAGAGATCCCCAGAGCGCCGCGCTTCCTCCCCGTTACCTGAAGTGGGGAGGGGCTTGGGAAAGTTTGTGTTTGTTGCTGGCAAAGCGCCGGATGGGAGGCGCGGGCGGGCGGGCTGGCAGGCGCTGCGGTTCTTTCGTTTTGCTTTCGGGAAGCGGTCGGGGCTGCACACTGTAGCCACGGACAGCCCTAGCGCCTGGCTCCCCGCCTGTTTCCAAAGAAAAGGAAGGAAGGAAGGAAGGAAGGAAGAGGTGAAAGAGAGAAAGAATACACGGCCGCTCGCGCGCGCGGATAGAAGGGTCTCAGTTGGTGAAGCCCTTCGGCAGGAGCAGGCGCAGGAGTAGAGCCGGCGCGGGGCGGGCGCGCCGCCCCCGCCTTCCCCCGGGTGCAGGAGCGCTGACTCCGGAGCCGCGGGAGCTGGAGGCAGAGGCTAGGCGAGGCGAGCCGAGGCGAGGCGCAGAGAAAGGCGAGGGGAGTTCCCCCAGAGCCGCCAGCCAGCATGGGCCACTCCGAGGAGAGGCCGCTGCTGCTGCTGCTGCTGGCGCTCCTGACCCTCGGTGAGTCGGGGCTGGGGGCCCGGCCGAATTGGGGGGAAAGGGGCGTGATGCCAGGCGCCGGAGGGCTTGGAGCCGGGGGGACCGCGACGGTGGGAGGGGAACGGAGGGGATGGGAGGAGGAAAGAGGGTATTCCTCACCCCAGTGTGCGGCCTGGGCCAACCCAAGGCTTCCGACCCCCGCCTCTGCCTGGCTGCCGGGACAACCTCGAGCTGGGGGCGTGGGGGTGGGGGGGAGGCGCGGGAAGCCGAGGGGAGCTGGGCTGGGGTTGGGGGTGCCCTCCCACTTACCCGACGTTTTGTCCAGCGCTTGACCACCGGGATCCGGGGGAGCCCTTTGATTAGGGGGCGGGGAGGACCGTAATAGCTAGCTGCTGGTGTTGCGGTAACTCCCGTGCCCCCAGCCCGGCCCCGGGCTTGGAATCCACCCTATGCCCAGCCAGAAGGCCAAGCCCTCCCGTGCCCAGATCCAGCTTCAGATCCAAGGCTTAGACTGTGGGGGGAGTGGCGGCTGCCTGCTAGGGCTGCTCCAGCTCTACCTGTTGGCAGGCGGGGGAGCCGGGAAGCTGCTTCCTTCACCTTGAACGCCTCGGCCGGGGAGGCTGGCCGCCAGCCCGTCCTCCCTCGAGAGCCCTGGATCTCTGCTCCAAAACGGAAGCGTTCTCCTTTGATCTGTTCGTGCTGCAAACTCGGTAACCACCAGCTCCCACTTTAAAAAAACCCCAACAATCGGGTGCTGCCGCACAAAGCCTCGGTTTCCTTCCAGGAAAGATCCACCCCACAAACTTTCCCCTCTAAAGGTGACCGATCCGGGTGTGCCTGAGCTGCTGTTTTACAATTTGTGGTTCACTTTCTCCTTGCTTTGTTCAAGTGGGGAGTGCCTGGATCTCCTGCCTAAGACTTCCCTTAACTTTTATTTGTTCCTGGAGCTGCTGCTGCTTCTCTAACTGAGGGGGCCACAGAAAAAGCCCGAGGGCACTCATTTCTCAACTATTTACCAACAGCCCCCTTCCTACCCCCACCCCTGCCCTTAATCCTTTCTACCCTAACCCTTTCCCTCTCCCCAGTCCAGTCTTCAAACTCCTGCAGTTTTTTTTTCCCTTGTGATTTGCATAAACCATAGGCATGGACACATGAGCATGGGTTGCTGCCAAAGTCTGTGCCTGTCAGATGTTTAGGGACTCCTGGAAGTAAGTCACTGAGCATTTATTAAGGGCTTCCCGTGTGCAAGGTCACTTTGCTAAACGCTAGGGATACAAAAGCAAAAATTGTGGAAAAGTAGTCTTGTGAACTGACAATTGGACATCTGGCTTCTCCCCTGAGTTAGGGAAAGAATATTAGATTTGGAATCTGGGAACCTAGGTTGAAATGCTGTATTTACTAACCCTGGGGCAAGTCAGTACATTCTCTGCACTTGAGTTTCCTCATTTGTAAAATGAAGGGGTTGGACTCTTTAAGATCTTTAAATATTTCTTTGTAGTCTTTGTATCTCCCTTACAAGCTTTAAATCTTCTGGTCCCATGTACAGATCTGACCCAGAGCTGTTCAGCCAGCCCACTGATTTCCTCTATGGATCTGGTCTGGACCAACCTAGCCCCAGCTGCATAGTTGCTTTAGAGTTTCTGGGCAACTTAAAAGCCAGAAACTCCCTATGGATCCTCCTCCAGACACATAAGCCTGTTTTTGCTCTCACCACCAAAGCTGACTGTATCCCCAACCCTTATCTGCTCCTCCCTTCTCACTAACCTAGCCCTGGTGCCAAAATGAGGTTAAAATGAGAGGGTGAGAGGGGCAGGACTGGAGCTGCAACTCACTTTTTTCCTCCTTCACATCTGCTTGAGCCTTCTAACTAGTTCCCTGCGGGAATTCATCCAATCACATGGTTTCAATTACCACCTATATGTAGAACACTCCAAAATTGCCCTCTCTAGGTTTTATCTCCCCTCTCTCTTCCAAACCTCTATCTCAGTGGAAACCTCAGTCAACTTTCTGGATTCAGTTTGGCATTTATTGCCTACTATGTACTCATTGTTGAAGGTACAGGATTGCTGAGTCCTTATCCTCAGGAAACTGGTATTCTCCTAGAGATAGAGGTGTGGGGTATATACAATACATATGTACACCAGGAAACAAAGTAAAAGAAAATAATTCCAAGAAAGATTGCTAACAGTGGATGTGTTTGGGAAAGATCTTGACTGTCAACAAAATAGGAGGTATCTGAGGTGTTCTTTGAAAGAAGCTGGGGAGGGCATTCCAGACATGGTAGGCCACTTGTACAAAGACATATCAGAGACAGGAGATGGAATGTCATTTCTTGGGAACAGCAAACAGGGTATTTGAGTCTAATGTGAAGGTAGTAATATGAAATATGACATAAAACTGGAAAGGAAAGTGGGAGTCAGAATGAGAAGGACTTTAAAAGCTCAGTTGCCTCATCTGTAAAATGAAGGGGTTGGAATCTTAAGATCTTTAAGGCATCTCATAGCTTTAAAATCTTCTGGTCCCATGTACTAGTCTGACCCAGAGCTATGTAGCCAGCCCAGGGATTTCCTCAGTGAATAGGGTATGACCCAATCTAGCCCCAGATGCACAGTTGCTGTAGGACTTTTGGGTCACTGAAAAGCCAGGAACTTCCTTTGGAGTTCTCTGTACTAGAGTCAGTGGAGAACCATGGAAAATTTTGAGTAAAGGAGTGACCTAATCCTATTATGTATGTAGCTGTATAGAAGATGGATTAGAGGAGGAGGGGACTAGAAGCAGGAAGTCTAATTAGGAGACTTTTTTGGAGGGTACTATCATCCTTCAAGTCACCTAGGCTGGCTGATCTTTTTCCCTTGCCCCATATCCAATACAGCTACTATACTTTTGTCAGTTCCAATTTCATAACATCTCTAATATTTGCTCCATTTTTTCTTCTGACATTGTTACTACCTTTTACTAAAAGCCCCAGCCACTTGAGCATGGACTGTTGTTAGCCAGCTACTGGTTGGTCTCTCTTGCCAGTGTCTTCCCTACTCCAGTCTATTGTCCATTCAGATATCAAAGTGATCTTCCAAAGTACAGATCTAACCATATCATTTCCCCCTATTCAGTAAAACCCCCAAACTCCCAGTCACTTCAAGGATCAACACTAAAATCCTCTGTCATTTAAAGCCCTTCTGTAACTTGCCTCCTACTGCTTTTCCAAGCCTCTTACACCTTATTCTGCTTCACAAACTCAATTCAGAAACACTGACTTTTCTGTTTCTTGAATGAGACATTCCATCTGCTAACTCTGTGAATTTTTATTTATTATCTGTCCCCAGTGCCTGGAATGTTTCCCCTCCATACCTGCCACCTTCTTTGTCTTCCTTGAAGCCCCAGCTAAACCTCTATCTTTTGCAAGAAACCTGTCTATGGTACCAGTCCTTGATTTCTGTTGATTACTTCCAGTTTACCCTGAGATGTTTCTTGTATGTACCATTTTCTTTGTAGGTTGTCTCCACTATTAGACTATGAACTCCTTAAGGGTAGGAGCTGTCTTTTACTTTTATTTCTGGATCCAGGACTTAACACAACACCTGGTACATAATAGATGGATAATAAATACTTATCTCCATTTGACTGACTTGATTTGAAAAGCCCAGGCCAGTGGTAGTGAGGGCCTGAACTATAGTAAGAGATGAAGGTAGCAAGTTTATAAATTTCACTTGCTTTGGAATCGCTACACTCTTAGTTCTCTTGTCTCTCTGACCTTTCCTTCTCACTATCCTTTGTTGAATCCTCCCCTTCTTCCTGTTCACTAAGTGTAGGCATCAGCCAAGGCTTTCTCCCAGGAGTAGAGAGAAGGCAAAAGATGCCAATGATGTGGTGGAGGTAAATCAGCAAGCCTTGCCAAATGACTGAATGGGGGTGGAGGGAAGGAAGAAGACTTAAACATGACCCCAAAACCATAAATGTGGGTGTCTGGAAGGAGGAAGGAAGATGGTACCTTCAGTAGAAATATAGAAGTTTTGGAGGACTCTGGGGAGAATGTTATGAATGTTTGCTTTGGACATTTTGAGCTGATATTACTACATCCAATTGGTGATATTTCCCAAAGTTGATGATGCAAGATTGAAATTCAGAAGAAAGGAGGGCTGAAAGATAGATTTGAAAATTGTTTGTATAGATGTGATAATTAAACCTGGAACCTGAAGAGGTTTGCCAGGTGGAAATATAGAAATATGAGATGGCTTGAGACAGAGCTTTTGAGAAACATTAATACCTAAAGGATCAGAAGAAAATGTTTACCTAGCAAAAGATACTGAAAAGGAACCTTCAAACAAGTAGGAAAAATATCAAGAGAGAGCAGTGTTTTGGGTACAGCACTTCAAACTTTATAAATTTGCCTCTATATATTTGGCATTGGGGTCTCACCTTCCTCATTGGTTAAAACTGCCCAGGATAGTAGGATGTTGGAAGTTTAGGATAAGCCTTTGAAAATCATAACCTTTCCTAGCTTTGTGACAGGGAAAGTCTCTTAATTTCTATTGCCTAGCCCTAGAATTAATAGTAAGACAGAAGGTAAAGGTTAAAAAATAAAAGAATCATGTCCTAGACCACTGATAGTGAACCTTTTAGAAGTGGAGTACCTGGCTATGCCCCCATCCCACTTCCCAGACCAAGTGCCTTGCTGGCCCCCACCCAGACCACATGCCATGCCCCTCCCCCCACTGAGTGCCAGGGAGATGGCACTCCCATTGGGCTGCTTGGTAGAAAGGTGGGTGAAGTGAGGAATGTCCTCAGCCAGTGTAGAGAGGGGGAGGGGAGTGGCCCAAGTGCTCTGCTCCACTCCAGCTCTGCCGCCTGTGAGCCACTCACCTTACCACTGTGTGCTCCCATTGGATTGCTGGGCAGGGGGTGGAAGATGTGAAAAAAATGTCATCAGGCACTGTGGAGAGGGGGAGGGGAGCAGTTCCACTGGTGTTCCTCTACTTTTCTAGTAAAAAACCAGGGAGGTAAGGGGGAGAAGGGCAGTCATGTGCCCACAGTGAGTACTTTGCATGCCATCTTTGGCACCCATACCATAGGTTCACCATTGCTGTCCAAGACTTTCATAATGGAGAAGAAGAAGCCAGAGGAGAAGGGTCCATGCTTGGTCTCTCTAAGTCAAGGATCAGAGGAGATGCAGTTGGACAAAATCAGATTTCTATGACCTTCACGATATCTAGCAGCATATTTAGAGCAGCCAGGTGGTACAGTAGATAGAACACTGAGCTTGGAATCATGAAAACTCATTTTCCTGAGTTAAAATCCAATCTCTGATACTAGGTGTGTGACGCTGGGCAAGTCACTTAACCCTGTTTGCCTTAGTCTCTCATCTGTAAAATGAGTTGGAGAAAGAAATGGCCAACTAGTCCAGTATCAGTGCCAAGAAAACCCCCAAACAAGGAGCCAAATATGAATGAAATGATACAACAACAATGAAATCCTAAGAGAGTAGTTGGAATGCATTGCTTAATCTCCAATCAACCTTTAAGACATTTCTCCTTTTCCTTTTTGCCTACCTCTCACAGAAGTTTCTGAAAACATAGAAACCCAATGTTGCTATCTTTGTACTTCTGTTTCCCTAACACACACTCTCTGCCTCTCTGTCTCTCTGTCTCTCTGTCTCTCTCTCTCTCTCTCTCTCTGTCTCTCTCTCTGTCTCTCTCTGTCTCTCTCTCTCTGTCTCTCTCTCTCTCTGTCTCTCTCTCTCTCTCTCTCTCTGTCTCTCTCTCTCTCTCTCTCTCTCTCTCTCTCTCTCTCTCTCTCTCTCTCTCTCTCTCTCCTCTCCCTCCCTCCCTCCCTCCCTCCCTCCCTCCCTCCCACTCTCCCTCCCTCCCCCACTCTCCCATTCTCTTCTTCCCTCTCTCCTATTGAAGTGCTGGAGTTAGTGTGAGCTAGACTTGGATTTGAACCCCTATTCAGAAAATAGCTGTCTGACTCTGGGCAAATCATTAAACCTCTCTGAACCTCAGTTTCTTCATCAGTAAAGTGGGAATAATAATAGCACCTCACTGGCAGGATCATTACAAAGATCAAATATAATATACCTTAGGCAGTAGCATTGCATAAATATGAGTTGCTGTAATTACTGCTATAGTGATGCTTGAAATTTAATTTTTTTTTAACGTTCATCAAGGTTGGTATAATATAAATAGAGCTTTGAACTAAGAGTGAGTTTAAATATCTACACTACCATTTCCTGGATGGTGTTATATTGGATAAGGCATTCACCCAGATGGTTTCTGAGATTCTGCGATTTCTGCTGAGATTGTTTCCTCTTCTGTAAAAAGATGTTGATGGTGACAGTGCTGTCTACCTCATGGGACTGTTGTGAGAATCAATTGAAATAATGTATGTAAAAGGCTTTGTAAACCTAAGGCTATATAGACAGGGGAACTGTTATTGTTTTTTCTCTCTTCCCACCACTCCCACCCCCCTCACTACCTCTAGCCCAATTTTCCAGTACTCTGTTCTTCAATTCAACTTCAATTCTACAGATATTTACTGAGCACTTACTGCATTCAAGATAGTTTGGAGAGGTTGCAAAGATGAATAAAATAGATTCCCCACAATGAAGGAACATACAGTCTAGTTGAGGGGGATAAAACCGGAGTACATTTTAGCACCCATCATCATATAAATTCCATGAGAGGTGGAAATAAAATTCTCTGGTAGCTCAGAGAAGGTAATAATCCTAATCGTTCAATTCATAGAGCACTTTCAGGTTTGCATAAGACCTTGATTTCATTCTCTTGTTTGAGTCTTAGGAGGCAGGTGCTACCCATCTCATTATTTTACTCCTGGAAAAATGGAAGGTTTGACAAATGAAGTAACTTGTATATATGTCCACAAAGTATGGATCATCAGTGGTACTTGAACCCAGTTCATAGACATAGAGATTAAGAACTGGAGAGGGCCTGAAAGGCCAGCTGGTCCAACCCTGCGTTTTATTTGTTATTTATTTTTAAACCCTTACCTTCAGTTTTAGGGTCAATTCCAAGACAGAAGAGCAACCAGGCAATCTGGGTCATGTCATTTGACTGGAGTCACATAGCTAGAAAGTGTCTAAGACCAGATTTGAACCTAAGACCTCCCATTCCAGGATTGGCACTCTATCTACTCTGCTACCTAACTGTCCCCAACTCTGTCTTTTTAATGGTGAAGAAACCTAGTTCCAAAGAGATAAAGTAACTTGTCTAAGGTCACATAGATACTAAGGAACAGGACTGGAATTTGAACCCAGATTTTCTGATTCCAAATCTAGTGTTCTATGAGGTGCATTTCTGAAGGTCCTTCAAGGCTTAAAATCTTGATCATTTTCCTCTGATTTTCTCTTTGAAACCAGTTCACCATTCCTTATATTTCCCTCTTTTTTCACATTTCCAGCAGCTTTTACCCACATGGAAGTCTGAGGCTACACCAAGATGTCTAAAAAAACTACTTTCTAGTTAACTTACTTTTTCTAGCTTCTCTTTTAAGTTCTTTTTACCTGTACTAACAGGTATCATATTCCCAAAGCATCATTTTGAAAGCATCTTTGCTTAGTCAAGACTTTTAGTCTTTCTTTATTGTTGTTGTTCAGTCATATCCAACTGTTTGTGAACGCATTTGGGGTTTTCTCAGCAAAGATGCTGGAGTGATTTACTGTTTCCTTCTCCAGCTCATTTTGCAGATGGAGGCTGAGGAAAACAGGATGAAGTGACTTGCCCAGGGTCACACAGTTAGTAAGCTATTGGGGGCTTTCTTGGCAAAGATACTAGTGTAGTTTGCCTTTTCCTTCTCCAACTCATCTTACAGATAAGGAAACCAAGGCAAACAAGGTTAAGTGACATGGCCAGGGTCACACAGCTAATAAGTGTCTGAATCCAGGTTTCCTTACTCAATCCCCAGAATTGTGTGCACTAGAGCATGTTGCTGTCCATCTCTCACCTTTAGAACTGACATTAATTTTCCTATCTTTTTTATTCATGGAGTCACTCCATCACACCAAACCCCTCTTCTTCTTCACCCAGGTCTAGACTTTCCACCCTCAGGCCAGATAAGCCTATTTGCCATCCCTCATGCATGTTGTACTTTAACTTGCAGATGCCTCAAATCATTTAATCTCATCTATAAAATGGGAGAAAAGATTGAGTTCAAGGTGACTGCTAGCTCTCAATGAATCAATTTCCTTTCTTCCTCCACCAGTCCATATTTTTCCTCCAAAATTATTTTCCATAAAGCTAATTCCACCAGAATTAATTGCCTTGAGTTCATAAAAGGATAAAATTAGACCTGGAAGGATCCTTAAAGTTCATCTGGTCTAGTCCCTTCATTTTACAAATGAGAAACCGATGGCCACAGAGACCAAGAATACATTTACACAGATAGTAAGTGGAAGAGCTGAGATTCAAAGTCAGATCCGATTGATGCTGAATTCATCACTTTTCTCACTATACCCCAGTGCCTCCTTTCCCCAGGACTCAAGTATATAGTTCTGTGCGGCATGTTTGCCCATGTTTGTGGCATTGTGTTGATTTCTGTCATCTCTCATTATGGTATAGGCTTCTTACAGACAAAGATCCTTCTTCTGTACTGTTCCCTCATATTACCTTGCACAGGGCTCTGTGTAAGGTGGGAACTGACAGAATGATGACTTTGACCATTTCCTGTTTACTGCATGCTTGCTTTTCAATGGCCAGAATAGAGCTGGATGGCCAGAAGAGAGATAGATGGTCAGAAGGTGATTGTGGGTCTGGTACTGAGTAGGGTAAGAATGAAAAAGTCTGGCTGGACTCAATGCCTGGCACACAGTAAATTCTTGTTAACTGACTAGGCAGGACGCGACTCAGGGGTTTCTGTTCTTTCTTGGCATTCCTCCAATCCATTGAGTTCACAGCCCCTGCTTTGTGAAACATGGGGCTTTGAGTGTTCACAAAAATGTTAATTTTTACTTCCAGGGCAACTAAGTAACACAACTGATAGAGTGCCAGTAGGGAGGACCAGGTTTCAAATTTGGTCTCAGACAATCCCTAGTTGTGTGACTATGGACAGGTCACTTAACTCCGTTTGCCTAGTCCTTGCCCTTCTGTCTTATGGTTGTTACTAAGACAGAAAGTAAGAGGTTTTTGTTTTTTGTTTCTTTCAAAGTAACTTCCAAAAAAGCAGTAATGGGGATAAGGGGAAACTGGCTTGGGAGCCAGTGGTGAAGCCATTCAGCTTATCTGTCTTTGAAGTGCTGTGGCCTTCAGAGGTTCCCTGGTGCTAATTTTAGCTTCGTTATCAGAACTCCTGTATCTGCCAAACTGATTAATGCCTCATCTAACTATAATTATTCTTATTAGAGCCTGCTGAATAGGAATTCTGGATGTCAGTGATCATTCTTTTTAGAAGGCAGCTGGATGGTCCACATTCATTGGGCCATTTTTTTTTTTAAAGTTGAACAGCTAAGCTGATTATTTGTCACAGATTTCCTATACTTTTTAGATACTGTTTTTGTGGAGAATCATTGAGGGTTATGCCAGTGTTTCACACTTTAATCCTTTAAGAAAGACTTCGGTGTGTAGGGGGAGAGAGGAATGGGAGAAAAAGACTCCCTGAACAACTCATGTATATACAATTTAATTGTACTGGTTTTCTAAAGATAGGTTGGAATCCAGCAATTCAATCCAACAAACACTTATTAAATTATTGCTATAAGCAAGGCAATCGCGATAAACATAGACATGGAAAAAAAATTATCCTCAAGGAACTTACATTCTATTGGGGAATGTATGGATACATATACTCACATGATAATTTGAGGAGGATGTGGAAAATACCAATTCTTCATTGGCTTCTTAGTTTGTTAAAATAATATAACCTGCTAAAATTCTTTTAAAAAAATTTAAAGCTCTTATCTTCTGTAATCATTTTTAAGACATAAGAGAGGTAAGAGCTAGGCAATTAGGGTTAAGTGACTTGCCCAGAGTCACATAGCTAGAAAGTGTCTGAGGTCATATTTGAACCCAGGTCCTGTCAACTCCAGACTTACCACTCTATTCATTGTGCTACCTAGCTGCCTCACGTGCTAAAATTTTTTCCTATTTATCTTATAGATTGTAGACCCTTTTTGGCAAACAAATGGATGCAAATAGTACTTGGGGATTTTCCTTTTACTTACTCATGGTGATCTTTTAAGAGACTTATAGGTTAGAAGTATATCAAGACATAATAACTTGGATTATACATGTGTGTTCTTAGAGTGTTAGTTTTTGAATAATTCTTCCAAAATGCACCTCACTAAATCAAATGGTTGCCCAGTGAAATGCTTCAAGTTTAAGGACCTTGTCTGAGGACTTTAATCAGATTCTACCTTATAAATCTAAAAGCAACTAGAGAGTAGGAACACTTATTTCAGTTACGCTTGATATAGGAACACAATTTGCTTTAGATGGTACGTCATATCTAGCTAGCCTCAACCATATGTCATTTTATGCCCTGGCTGTATGGACATCCTTCTGACCGATGAGATTGACCTTTGCTTCATTCCTGCTCCCCACTTTCCTCCCAGATCCTTTCCAGGTCTGGAAGCAAAATAAAATCAATATTGCCATTTCTAGGGGGAAAGGATATGTCAATCTGCTCCCCTATAACTCCACTCACCATTCCTATAACTTTTAAAATCCAAACATTCCACCACTATCCCTTACATGTTGTTTCTCTATTTATTTATTTTGGTCATCTTTTGTTGCCTATTTATAATATAATGTAACATGTATATTTAAAATATAATATAATAGTATTTCTAGTTGTAGCTCTAATGCTTAGCACCTAGTAAGCATTTAATAAATGTGTTTTTCTTTATTCGTTTGAAGGTAGATGGCCAATTAATTGTGTGGGAATGGATTTGCATTGGGGCTGTTTTTATTATTAAATCCCAACTTAAATGTTGCTTTTTTCTTCAAGTTCTTTTTTCTGACTTTTGCTCAGTAATACCTTACCTCCTTGTAATCCCTGGAAGTTTTTAATGCATTTATCATGCAATATGATGTATTTTAGTTATCCATGTTTGTGTCTCTTCTCCTTACTAGGCTTTGAGCACCATAAAAGCAAAGAATGGGACTTATTGAAACTTTGAATCTTGACATTGATGGCTAGGGCAGTGAGGTGGCATAGTGGGTAGAATACTGGGCCTGAAATCAGAAAGATTGATCTTCCTGGGTTCAAATCTTCCCCCAGACATCACCTAGGAGTGAATCACTTAATTTGCCTCAGTTTCTTCCTCTGTAAAATGAAATGGAAAAGGAAATGGCAAACTATTCCAGTATCTTTGCCAAGGAAACCTCAAATGGGATCACCAAAGAGTTGGACCTGACTATGATAAGGATGGATTCCAATTTAAGCAATAATAGTGGGAGGAATAAAATAGGAAACCATAGAGGCTGTCTGGTGTGCTAGGATGCATCTGTTTCCATGCAAATACATCATAATTATAACACCTTCTGAACCAGCAAACTAGACTCTCTCTACTGAACAGCACTGCTGACACTTCCATTACCAAGGCTTTTTTTGAGTGGTCACTCTGACTTACTGCTGATATCCTTGTTATTGATTCCTAGTCCAGGCAGATTCATTGAAAGGAAATTGGTTGAACAGATGCCAGCTGCCAATGCTTTGGAGTTGGATTATATAGCTTATCTACTTTGCCCTTTTTTTCTTGGGCCATTTCTGTGCTCTTTTGATTTTCCACTCCAAGATTATCAGGAGAGAAGACAGTTTTATGATTTTTTAGCAGCTTTGTAGCATTGAGGTAAAATTGATCAGCTAAAATGAGTTTTAGGTGAATAATCTATAGGCTATATTTAATCATTATATGTGTGTATGCATGTATCTCTGTATCTCTAATACATCTTTTCTCTTGTAAATAAGCATGGATAGTTGCTGAAGAAGTAGCTAGCCTTGGAGTTGTAAAGGAAATATTTGTTGACTTAAATGACCTGGATTCAAATGCTGACTCTGATACATATTAGATGTATCACACATGTTAGAAATGTGACCATGTACAGATAATATACCAACAACCAAGTTAATAAGTTTGTTACAGCTAAGCATCAATGGAAGGAGTCTCAATGACAGGAGTTCCCCATCCCCATGAAATCAGACCTCTAGACCAATTGAGTTGATATCAGCCCTTTGAGCCTATGGAAAACCATTAATACCAGTGGCTGAAATCAGGCATACTGACCTCCTAGTATATCCGGGAAGAAAGAAATTAGAGGAGCAGCTGGGTAGTACAGTGGATAGAGTACCAAGTCTGGAATTGGGAGGACCTGGGTTCAAATATAGCCTCAGATACTTCCTTGCTGTGTGAACCCTGACTAACTTAAGTCACTTAATCCTGATTGCTTAGCCCTCACTGTTCTTCTGTCTTAGAATTGATACTAAGAAAGAAGGTAAGAGTTTTTTGTTTTGTTTTGTTTTTAAAACAAACAAACAAAAAGGAGATTAGGGTTCTAGACCCATTTCTTTTACTACTTGACAATATAACCATGGCCAACTCACTTCTCTCTGGGCATAAGAATCCTCATTTATAAAACGAGAGAGTCAGCCTCATGCCCTTCCAGACTAAGATACTTTCTCCTTTTAATATTCACTTCTAAATCTTAACAGAGTGTTGAGCATCTCCTGAAAACTGTACTTTCGAGAAGATAATTCTAGGGTGATGATGTTGGAGGATTGTAGATTGAGAGCTAGAAATGGATTTTAGAGGGCTTTTGTTCTGTGCTTTGTATAAATTGGTTTGCATGTTGTCTACCCCATGAGACTGGAAATTCCTTGAGGAAAGGGACTGTCTTTTACCTCTTTTTGTGTACCCCATGCTTGGCATGGTCCTAGTTCATCACAGGCACTTAATAAATGCTTGTTGATTTATCAGTTTTACCAATGAAAAAATTGTGGGCCAAGGAAGAGAAGGGAAGTGCTTAAACTCACACAGGTTGTCCTAGGAATGGTGGTATCCAGGGTGAGTTGAGAGGTCAAGCCCGAGAAAGAACGCACTGTTCTAGGAATCTGCCTGAGCTCTGGTTCAGGCTTTTTTTTTTTTTAAATACCTGACTTGGTTACCTAGAGTGAGTCTCAGAACCTCTCTCTGATCTGTAGTTACCTCCACTTTAAAAAGAAAAGACTGGGTTAAATGGCTCCCTTGAGCTCAAACTTTCTGTGAGTGTGCTAACACCTGCTGTTTACAACAAGGACAACTTCTTGCATTTTGGGGGCTCTCTGGAAATCATGCCAGCTTCCAAGGCATGATTCCTGTTTGTAGCAGGTGCCTGTGTTCTGTTTCACCTGTTTGGCATCTCTCCACTGCAGCTCAGTTGGTGCCACCTAGGGCCCTTCTACCTTGTGTTTTAGCTTCTGTTATCAAAGTTATTCTGTTACTGTATCCTCATTACACCCATTTTCTCTGCTGGGAAACTGTAGAGTTTTCTCAGGGAGCCTTGATGTTTTCTTATTACCAAGGTAGCCCTACCAAAACAAAAAAAAAAACAAAGTCAAATCAGGATTTTGTAGGAAAGTCTCTAAAACAATCAGGATAAATCTTCCTTGTCTGACTCTAGGACAAGAGTCAGGAAGACTTGAGTTCAAATGTGGCCTTGGACACTGACTAGCTGGGTGATCCTAAGCAAGTCACTTAACCTTGTTTGACTCAGTTTCCTCATCTGTAAAATAAGCTGGAGAAGGAAATGTCAGGCTATTCCAACATATTTTTCAAGAAAACCCTAAATAGGGTCATGAAGAGTTGAACAGGACTGAAATGACTGAACTAGAGCAGGAGAAAACTTCTTTAAAATTGTCCCAAAGTGGAATGGGTTGTCTCAAGAAGGTAATTGATTGCTCCACACTAAAGAATCATAAGGTTGGTAGAGCTGGAGAAGTCTTTAGGCAGACAAAAGGGGATATTGTAGATATTTTGTTCACAATCTCTTCTGACTCTAAAATTCTGTATCTTTTTTGAAAGTTTTGGTTGATGATTCAGACCTTGAGCAAGCTGGAGCTCAAAGAAAGACAAGAACAACAAATATTTGTTAAGTATCAGCTGCATGCCATACTGTCAGGAGAAGATACAAAGCTTAGATAATACTAGCTAATATTTATAGAGAGCTTTTAAGGATTACAAAGCACTTTACAAATATCTTCTTTTCTTCTCACAATGATCCTGGGAAGAAGGTACCTTCAGATTATAGATGAAGAAACTGAGTCAGACAGAGGTTAAATGACTTGTCCAGGATCACACAAAAATTGAGGCAGTATTTGTATTCAGATCTTTCTAATTCTAGATCCAGCATCCTATCCACTGGACCACCTAGTTGCCTTCTAAGAAAAGACCTGTTTCCAAGTTCAATGAGCAAATAGACTGGTAAGGTGAGAGGACTGACTCTAAAACGCAAGAATGTATAAGTCACTTAAGAGATGCAAAACAAAGTGTAGAAAGGGGCAGAGGCATTAGCATCTGGGAGCCTTAGAGAGAAATAGAATCTCCCTCCCCACCCCCAGCCTTCTAAAAATGCTCTTGTCACCATATCCTGATCCCCTTTAGCCTTGTGCACCTTGTAAAACAGAAGTTCCTTGAGGGTGAGCACTTTTGCTGGTTTATGGTCAGTGCCTGGCACGTTGAATAATAAAAACTTAACTAATGCTCTGATTGATTTCAAGTTCAGCCTGGGAAGTGACTGACTCCACTGTCTTTATATTCTGGAGAATATTAGGGACAAAGGAAACTGAAGTTTAAAAATAAAAAAAAGGTTAAGCCTTTCTTTGTTGTGTCAAAGCATGAACATTTTTGTCTGAGAGATAGGAGAGTCCTTTGTTAGTGAAACTTGTATTTGGAGGAGGGGATCAGTAAAAGAGATATTTCTTTACCTATGAAAGGGGGGATGTTAGTGTTGGGTGGAAACATTCACTAGGAAAAAACATACACACACATACATGCACAGAGAATATCCCATTCATACCCCACAACTGCTGGAAGGAACCTTAACAAAGATAATATCTAATTCTGTGCTTTGTAAGTGATCTAAATATATAATAATGTATATCCAATCCTCCTTGAGTATTTAATAAAGCCAGCCTCACTGCAGTCTTGTGGCAACCTGCAGATGTTGCTATTGCTACCCCTTCTGGTGTTAACAGTGGTGCCTCAACTTACCCCACTTGCCCTGTGTCATAGTGTCATACTGATACCTTGGAGGCTTAATGGATTCCATTCAGAGCAAGGAGGCTGGGTAGCGATTTGTGTAGTCGTTGCCTCCTGAATGTGCTAGAAGAGAATATTGGTTCATTTGGTACCTGTCCAGGAGACTGACTTAGCTTATGCTGCACAAGGAAAAAAAATCTCTCTTGGCACAGGTGTTCATTTTCCATTTTCTGAGCGCTGGCATGTTTTAAAGGTTTACTTATTTATTAGCAGATGATGCAGTCCCTCATTTTGAATCGAGGAATCTATAAAGAGAATTGAAAGTAAAAAAACACAGTGCCTGGGACCATGCCCTGCACATAGTAGGTACACAATAAATATTTACACAGCTAAATACTCACAAAGCTATGGGACTCAGATGGGAGAGATTAAAAAAAATTCCTATTACTGTGCTCAGGGCAAAAACCTACTCTTAATCTTTTCCCCCTCCTCTTCAGCAGCATGGTTTTCATTATTATCAGTCCTTAGGGAAAATTCTCCAGGTAGAGGACACCATATTAGGCCCTCGGGGAAATTGTAAAGGAAGTGGGGAAAGAGTCCATCCTAGAGACATACCAGTGGATAGACACATAGTCTTGAGTGCTACAGGGTGGGGCCCCTGTAACTAGAACAATGGCAGCCAGCTGGGATTATTCTAGAAAGCTTTTGTGGCCTGAGTGGGTTTCGAGTAATATTTTAAGGGACAAAAAAAGAAAATTTAAAAAGCACTTGCTTGTTTTGTCCTAGAGAAGGGAAGGCTCCCTCAGAGGGCCCAGGCCCTCAGAAGTAGGAAGAGTTGGACTGTATCTGGACTGTGTGCTGTTGGGTGATTAGCTGATGTAAGCTGGGAAAATCAGAGAAGTCCAAGAGAAAGAAAAATTAATTTTAAGGCTCAGGTCTCATGGGACATGAATATTAATTAATGTCTGGGGGATGGGTGATTGAATTGAGAGGAAAAATGTTCCAGAGAGATGTTGGAATCCATTCAGAAGAATGATGGTGGTTTGCAGAGCAACCTGAGCCCATGTTGATGTCCTGCAAAGGCCTGTTGGGGAGGTACAGGATGTAATACTGGGATATTAATGTAATAAGGCAGCTGCTAATCCTATTTTTACTTGTCTTTTATTAGAGAATAGCTCACAAAATGATTGCCAATGTTCCCCCTGTCAGGTAGTTTAGAGGAACATTTCTTCAAAGTGCTAGCAACTGATAATCCAGGTAGATAGGTTTTAGAGGAAGGATGGGGATTTTTGGTTGGTTTCCAATGGAAACAAGGTTTATATAATTATGTTGTCTGTTCATCTTGGAGTCCCACCTCAATAACTCTTTGTCCCACAAGCTAATTTCAACCAAAAGAGAAGTTTCGGTCCAAAGCTCAGTAGTGTGCATGGATAAAGGAACCAGGGTCTCATATCCTTTCTTCCACTGTCTCCCCCTGCCCCCAATACATTTTGTAGCATGTACCCCATAGGACTATGCAGATTTTGGCAAACTAGCTGCCTCTGGATTGATAGAGCTCCTTTTTGTCCTAAAATTGACCATTGACTAAGGGATTGATTTTTTTAAAAGCTCAGCACTTAAATTGGATTTTGGTTGGACACAGAAACTGATGACATCCATTTATTTCCCCTATATAATCTACTGGATTTAAGTTGTTCTTAATTTAGGGACTGTGAACTTTTTTAAAAATTATAATTGTACTTCTATACAATTGTTTCCCTTTGCAATCCTGTGTAGTCTATATTATGCTTTTCAAATCATCATTTTCCTAAGAGGTCTATAAACTTCCCTGGACTGCCAAAGAGGGTCATGGCACACACAAAATGATTAAGAAACTCTGTGAGAACCTCACCCTTTGATCCTCTTAAGATAACTTTCTTTATACTCTAAATATATCTTGTATGCATTTATTTACTTGTTGACTCCTCCAGTAGAATGTAAGAATCTTGAAGTCAGGGATCTTCATATCTCCAGGGCTTAGCAGAGGTTGGCACATAGCAAATGCTTAATAAATACTAGTTGGAGGGGCACGTAGGTATCACAGGGGATTGAAATCCATGTTTGGAGTTGAGAGGACCTGGGTTCAAATGTGGCCTCAGCCACTTTTTAGACTTATGACCCTGGTCAAGTTTCTTAACTCCAAGTGACTAGCCCTTGCCACTCTTCTGTCTTAGAATTGATACCAGGACAGAAGGTAAGAATTTAAAAATAGATAAATAGACAAATGCTTCTTTACTTTCTGGATGAAAGCTTTTGAAGGCCATGGCTCTGATTGCTTCTCAGATCAAGTACAAACTTTAGATGTATGTCTTGAATATTCCCTCCTACCTCTGTGTTCATACTGTTCTCTCTGACTGGCCATTAGTCCTCTCTCCTTTCATATTAATCTTTCCAGACATAGCTTGAGACTCCTCTCTGTGAATTATTCCCTAATTCTAAACCCATACTCTTAATACTTTTTTTCTTAAATAAAAAAAAAAAGAATTCTAGATTACATGTTGGTACAATTTTCAATAATCTTTTTCTAACATTTTTTGATCCATGTTCTCCCTCTCTCCCACCTCTCCCCTTTCCTCCAGATGGCAGGTAATATGATATAGGTTATACATGTGTTACAATATGATAGATTTTTCCATGTTTATCATGTTGTGAAAGAAGACATCACTTATACTAGAGAAAATTCATGGAGGAAATAAAAGGGAAGAATGCCATGCTTCAATTAATATTCAAACTTTGACAATTCCTTCTATAATAGTGGTTAGCAAGCATCATGAACCCCTTGGAGTTGTCTTTTGCTTTGTCTGAGATCATCATTACTACCCCTGCTTTTTAAATATTGACTGAAGCATAGTGAATTCTGTTCTAGTCCTTTCCCTTTACTTTATGGGTGTCTGCTTTAAATGTGTTTCTTGTAGACAGCATATTGTGGGATTCTGGCTTTTAATCTAATCTGCTGCCCTCCTCCTTTGATAATCTGCTGCCCTCCTCCTTTGATAAGTGAGTTCATCCCATTCACATTCAGTTATGATTACTATGTTTCCCTTCATTTTATTTTCTCCTATTTATCCTTCTCTCCTTTCAGCCTTTCCTTATTCACAAGTTGTTTTTTTTCTGTTTCTGATGACTGCCTCCCTGAGTTCACTCTTCTTTTTGTCTGTTTCTTCTTTTTCTTATCCCCACCTTCCTTTTTATTTCCCTATAGGGTAAAATGTGTTTCTGTAGCAAACTTTATGCAGATTTTTTTCTGGAATTCCAATGGGAGTAAGGTTCAAACTTTGCCCATTCCCCACCTCTTCTCCTCTATTGTATTGATTTTTTTTTAATCCTTACTTTCTATTTTAGAATAAGGCAGAAGAGTGATAAAGGCCAGGCAATTGGGCCAGGATTGCATAGCTGGGAAATGTCTGAGGCACAATTTAAACCCAGGACCTCCTGTCTCCAGGCTTGGCTCTCAATCCACTGAACCACCTAGCTGTCCCTACTGTATTGATTCTTATGTGCCTCCTCCTGTGAGATAATTTTCTCTCCTTTTCTCTTTTCTCAGTGTATTCTTCTTTCTTATTCCTTGATTTTGTTTTGCATATTTTTAGTACTTGAAGATCCAGTTAATAACCTGGTATATCTGTATTTGCTCAGAGATTGTCTTGGCAGTATTCCCTAGTTGTCTTTATTTTGTTATGAGAGGCAGCAAGATGTTGTGTAAAGAACAGTGATTCAGAGAGAGGATCATAGTTGAAGAGCTAGAGTGGACTTTAAATGTTGTCCAACCCTTATTTTATGGAGGAATAAATTGAGTCCTAGGTGAATTGAATGCTTTGTCCAAGTTCAAACAGGACTGAGGTGATGCATAATTTGCATCTGGGTCATGGGATCACATTTAAAGTTAGAAAGAATGTTAAAGACTACTGAGTTCAATTCCTTCTCCATTTTATGTTATGGAATTGAGGTAAATGAGTTTAAGGGGCTTGTCCAAGGTGATATAACTGGTGTCTGAGGCAAGATTTGAATTTAAATCTTCTTAACACTGAGTCCAATCTCCTACCCATTGTGCTCCCTCATCATTTTCCTCCAACCCTCTTTCCACTGCACCCTGCTGTCTCTCTAGGTTCATTTCTCAGTTCAGCAAGTCATTTCTCTTCTCTAGGCCTCAGTTTACTTATCTATATAATGAAATATTTAGGCTGAATTAAATTAATAATTCTCTCCAGTTTTAATATTCTAGGGATATTACATCTCTACAGGCTTTCCAAGTTGAGATAGTACCTTTTTTTGTGTGTCTAGCATTGTGTTTGGATATACAGTAAGAAAGCTATCCTTGATAATTGTTTAGTTCATTTTTGGGGATGTTGGGAGAGTAAAGAAGAGATAGTGTAGGATGATTGTAAGATTGGGAGCCAACGGACCTGGGTTTGAATTCATCTGCCATTTTCTGCCTTTGTAACCTCAAGCAAATCTTTTAACCTCATTGGACTTCATTTATAAAATGATATGATTGGACTAAACAACCTCTCACATTCCTTCCAGCCCTCCATCTTTGATCCCAAGAAAGAGATAGGGTTAGAATATTGAAAAAGGGCAAAGAAGATTTGCTTTGTCACTTGTATGGATTTTCTAAACCCATCTCTCAGCATCCCAAATGAAAGGAGAACATAATTTCTTTCTATCTTTTCTTGTCTGGGAGTTATGGAGTCTCCAAGATACCTTTTTATTGCTTTCCCCTCTCAGACTCAGCTTCTTCTTTTAATCTCTTCCCTTCAGTGTCTCCTAAATTCTCCTTGGCACTTCTTGTTCCTTCACCAGGCTTTCTAGTTCCAGTGCTTGTCTCTTATGTAGCAGGTTTAATCCATACCATAGAGCAAACACTTGTTACTCAGTGCTTTGAAGGAAGGTCCCTGCCCTTGCCCCAGGTAGTTACTGTGAACAATTAATGCCAATTCTAGGTAGCCAGAGGGTCCTTCTGTAGCATGAGTCTCAATAATTCTCTCAACAACCAGAAGTACCTATTGAATGGATGCCTTGTGCCAGGTATTAGGTTCTACCCTGGGAATACATTGACCTTTTTTTTTTCTCTGCTTTCAAGGAGTTTAATCCATCTAGAGAAGAGATATTACATGGTATCTTCATGGGCTTTTTGTTTATTTCTTTTGGTTTTTAATGAATGTATCCAGAAATATTGAATTAAAATTTTAAAATAAAAAAATGGAAAAATTATTAAATGGGAAAAAATAAATAGAAACAATAGATGCCCCAAGAATTTGGAGGAAGGAAGTGAAATCAGTGTGGATGGGAGTAGGAAGAGAAGAGTACAATGAAGAGATGTATGACAGCTCTCATCTCCCCATCTCTCTTTTTCTTTCTTCACCTGATTATATCTGCCTAAGATTTTTAAAAGGTAATAGTGCCATGTCTAGAATAGAAACCATTCAGAAGGAGCCAAAGCTTGCTTTCTGTAGCTCTAAAGAAAAAGCGTTAATGAACTTGATGTTGCTATTCTGGGGGTGTGGGATAATGAGATTGTGTCACTTCACAGAAGTGTTGAGAACCATCCTACCAGAATGATACTGTGGGTCTCAGCTGAGTTAACCATCCTGAGTTCATTTTGGATAATGCTCTTGGCAAGGAGCTTTTTTTGAACATTTCATTGGGAATTGGGGGCAGGGAGGTACATCCCTGAAGTAAACTAGATTGAATAGTTTTCGTCTCTCATCTGGTTGCAATAGTAAGATCCTGGCTGGAGCTACATTTCCTGCCATTGCTCACCTTCCCTGGAATCATCTGATTTCTTCACTGAGTTGGTGCTAGATTTTTCTCATTGAAGGATTCATTGTCTCAACATCACCTGGCACTATGCTATGCACAAAATTAAGTCTTGCTGAATGAATGCATGCATGAGAGACATGCAGGAGTCAGTGCCATTCAAGTTGGAGCTCTTAACTGGTGAACAAACCATCTCTCTCTCTCTCTCTCTCTTTTTTTTTGGTGATTCAATTCCTTTCGACATTGAGTAGCAAAAGTGGAGGCCAGACAGAGCTCTGCTTCATTCCTTAGGTTGGGCCACAGCTTTGGACAGCAGAAGGCAATGCTATTAGCTTTGGGTATCACCTCTGAGGTTAAGCTATTCCTGTCAGTGCCTGTTTAAGCCTAATGTAACCTATCAGGTAAATAGCTGATATTATATATTTATATTTATATACTTTAAGGTTTGCAGAGTACTTTACCTGGATCTCATTTGATCTTCACTTAGGTTCTATTATTATCTCCATTTTATAGATAAGTACACTGAGACTTAAAGGGAATGGGGTTGGTAAAATGACTTGCCCATGGTCACATAATAAGTATCAAGGCAGGACATGATCTTGTTTTCCTGGCCCATAATTGTAGCCCCTTAGAGAGTAGAAAAGGAATACAGAAGAACAGGAAAATAGAGAAGAAAAAATAGACACACAAATAGTAGAGAGTGTAGGTTGGTACCAACAATTAATTAAGCAATAGCTCTTGCCTTTGGTTGCTGAAGGTCTACAAAGGCAACTCTCATGCTTTGGGGTAATTTTTACCAAAGTCTTCCCAAGAAATTTGTGCAGGACAAGGGTGAACTGGGAATCCGGTGTACCAGGGACTTGATGAGTCTCAGTATCATTGAATCTAAGCATGAAGAATACTAAAAGTGACAAAGTGATGAAGGATGCGCTGAATGAAAGTACAGGTGAACACTTATTACAGATAAACCTCGTCTTCATACAAATTTTATCTTTTGGTAGGTAGCAACAGTTCTACACAACCCTTTACCTGAGCCAAGGGCCATCTTTACCCATGGAGACCTTCTGACTTCTATGTATGACGGATAGAGATATTGCTAGAATGTTTTGGAGGGGGGTATGAAATAGATTCTCAGTTTATGATCCATAATTTCATTGGCCACAGAGGAGACAGATATGGTCATCAACAGCTTCAGCTCTTCTATTAACTCTCTGTTGACTTTGGCAGATGTTATATTATCCACTCATCTGTAAAATGGACATTTTGACTATTATGGTGGCATAATTAATGATTCAACTTAGATACAAGTGACCAAATACAATCACTGGAGATAATGCTACAGATGAAAATTGCTATTTAGGTGTTGAGGAGGAACAAGGTTTAAGCTCCTGTGTGTTCCCATCCAGTCACACTTCCTCATTATTTCATGCCCAAGCACAGGATAAGGGAGTGCCTAAGTAACCTGACCTTAGAGAATAATAAACTTGATTATTATCTCAGGGACACACCCTGGGCCTTGTCATCATTCAGAACTTTTCTTGCTCAAAAGATCTCAAATTCCTTAAATTCCCTTTACTGACTTACCTTTCCCACCAACTCACTCCAGTGGTATCTTCTTCTTGCCTTCATTAAGTCTTCCTTCTAACTGACCTCTCCCTTTCCATTTTCCCAGTTTGTCACTCCTGCTTTTTCTTTAAGAGCTTTCAGTGCCCTCCTCCCCCATTGTCTATATATAGGCAGCCATTTCAACCCTGCTTCCTTAGTATCTTAGTGTCTCTTGAGCCCTTTATTTTCCCTAGCTCACTCTCACTGCATTTGTCTTTGCTGTGCTCTTTGGCTACTGAATGTTGATGTAAAGCATTAACAAAAAGATCAAATCCCCTAAACTGTGTTCAGTGGAGACTACCATTAATGGATGTTCAATGCCTTCAACCAGATACATATAGCTGCTTCACAAACTTTATTTATGATTCAGGTTGATTCCTTATTGAATTATAACCCCACAGTTTAAAATACTCACATCTATCTCTTGTTCCCTTTGCTTTTGACATCTGACCTCACTACCTCATTTGAGGGAGAAGGCATCCAACATGAAAACTCCTGTCTTCCTTAAAATTTCTCTGTATCTTCATTCATCCTTCTTCCTTACCTATTATCTTAGGAAGAAGTTCCCCTTTTCCTTTCCAAAGTTAAACTGACTCATGGGCACTTGATGCCCATCCCTTCCCACCCCTTCAACACCTTGTTCCCTTAAGACAGTCTGCCTCTTGTATCTTTATCTTTTTTTTTTTAATTTAATTTAATTTTGAAAAATTTTTTCCATGATTACATGTTTCTTGTTGTCTCCCTCCCCTCTTTCCTCCCCTGTCCTGGAGCTGACAAGTAATTTCACTAGGTTATACATATATAATCACTCAAAACTTATTTCCATATTATTCATTTTTGTAATAAAGTAATCTTTTAAAATCAAAACCCCAAATCATATACCCATATAAACAAGTGATGAATCATATGCTTTCTTCTGCATTTCTGTTCCAACAATTCCTTTTCTAGATGTGGATAGAATTCTTTCTCATAAGTTCCTCAGAATTGTCCTGGATCATTTCATTGCTTTTAGTAGCAAAGTCAGTTAGTTGTATCTTTCATCTTTCACACTCCAGTTCTTCCTTCCCTAAAAACATACTCAAAGTCTCCTGTATAAGAAAAAAACCCATTCTAGATCCTGTTGCCCCATTTGAACTATTGAGCTATTGTTTTCTTTTTGCTCTCAAATCCTCTAGAAAGAATAATCTGTATTTGCTGTCATTGCTTCTTTATCACTCCCTCTCTCCTGTACCCCTTGTTTTGTTTCCAGTGAAATAATTTTTTATTGAAATTATTCTCTTCAAAGCCACTGACAATAAACTAATCATCAGAGCCTATGGACTAAATCAATCCTTTTCTTTTCTGACCTGTCTTCATTAGACATTACTGACCATTTCTCCCTCCTTAAAACTTTACCTTATTAGGCCTAGAGATAGGAGGTCCTAGGTTCAAATCTGGCCTCAGATACTTCTTAGCTATGTGACCCTGGGAAAGTTGCTTAGTCCCTACTGCTTTTCTGCCTTGGGACCAATAGAGTATTGATTCTAAGATGGAAGGTAAAGGTTTAAAACAAACAAACAAACAAAAAATTTTCTTTCTTCCACTGGACAATATCATTCTCCTATTTTTCCCACCTCTCTGGTCTCCTGACCTGATTTTTCTTCAGCCTCCTAAATATAAATGTTCCTCAAGGTTTCGTTCTCCCCTTTCTTTTCTCCTTACACAATCTTCCTCAACAAACTCATTTATTAATCAAGCAATAAACAATTATTAAGTGGGTATTGTGTGCCAGGCACCATCCTAGTTGCTAAGAATTTTAAATAATTAAATTTAATTAAAAAAATAAACATTCCCTGCCCTCCAGGAGCTTATCAGCTTTTATATAGATGGCTCCCAACTCTACAACCTTGGACCAGCTTCTTTTCAGAGTTCAAGCCTTCCATTTCTAGCTGCCTATTGGATGCTTTTCCTTGGATGTCCTACCAACATCGTCAACTCTCTGTTTTTAAAATGAAATTGATTTCCTTCTGGGCTTCTGTCCTGCCATTCTCCTCAAAACAAATTACCAAGAAAAATCTCAATTCTTACTGACTTCTTAATTTTTATTTATGCTAGTCCTCCTACTTTCCCCGTCTGGAAGTCTTGACTTCATAATTTATTCTTCCCTTTTCTTTGACCCTCACATCTAATCAGTTGCTCAGGTACATGGAGCCTATTTCAAAAATGCCTCTGGTGCAATATTCCCCTTAGCTATTCTCATTTTTTCCCATCTGAGTTCAGACCCTCTCTATTTTATTTTTTGCTTATATCATTATGATACAATTTCCCTTCCTTCTAGTCTTTCTTCTTCCTTATCGTTTCTGTACATTGCTGTCAGATTAATCTTCCTAATGCACATTTCTGATCTGGTCATTCTCATGTGTAAGAACCTTCAGGAGCTCCCCATTGCCTGCAGAGTCAAGTTCAGACTCAATTTCCTGGCATTCAAAGGCTTCTGTTTCTAACTTTCCTTTTCAGTCTTTATCTCCCTTTACTCCATTTCCTACACATTATCCTTTAGGCAAACTAGATTACTTTCTGAATATAGCCCCTGCTTTTTACCTCTATGCTTTTGCTTGTACTGTTCCCT
Organism: Monodelphis domestica; assembly: GCF_027887165.1. Classification (NCBI taxonomy): domain Eukaryota; kingdom Metazoa; phylum Chordata; class Mammalia; order Didelphimorphia; family Didelphidae; genus Monodelphis; species Monodelphis domestica. Next base: position 488,858,762 of record NC_077228.1, read on the forward strand.
CTGCCTGGAATTTCCTTTTCTGTTCCATCTCTGCCTACTGAAATCCTTCTGTTCTTTGTGTTCCAGCTCAAAGGCTCCTTGAAGTCTTCATTTCTCCATCTGCAGCCTTTTTTTGCCTCGAATAAAGATATGGTTGACATCAGATATGTAGATGACAATGAGCTGAGATGGATAGCTAGTTGCTTGATCAGGATCCAGAAAGGATCCTGGGTTGTAACGGTCTGGAATATTGGACTAAATCTAATAAGATGAAAATCAGTAGAGATAAATGTAAAAATTTATACTTGGGTTCTAAAAATCAATGTTTAAGTACAGAATGTGGGAGGCATGCTTAGACAGCAGTTTGTTGGGACCCACCATCCCCAACCTTGGAATTTAATGGATTATGATCTCGATGGGAATCAGTAATGTGATATGGGTACCAAAAAAGCTAATGTGTTCTTGGGTTACAATGAGAGAGGCCTATTTTCCAGCAATAGACCCTCTGTACAATACCCTGGGGGACAACTAGGTAGTACAGTGGATAGAGTACCAGCTCTGGAGTCAGGAGGACTTGGGTTCAAATCAGCCTCAAATACTTAGTATCTGAGTGATCCTGTACAAGTCACTTAACCCTTTTTGCTTCAGTTTTTTCATCTGTCAAATGAGCTGGAGAAGGAAATGGCTAACCACTCCAGTATCTTTGCCAAGAAAACTCCAAATGAGGTCACCAAGAGTTGGACACTACTGCAAATAACATAACAACTACAATTATTAGGAAACCTTAACTAATATTGAGACTGCTTTGCCAATTATCAATATTAATAGATTGATTAATACTGATGCACATAGATTTTTTCTTCTTCTAGGAGTGGATGGTTAGAGGAGACTGGATTTCCCTATCTCATCTAAACTAGAAGAGTGCAGCAGACCATTCACCAGTCTCATCCCATTACTGAAAAGCATAGAAGCTATAGTCTGCTCCATTTCCAGCCTAGACAAGTTCATCTTTCCTTAGGCAGCCTGGTAGTCCACTGCTTCTAGCCTTTGACAAATTGGTTCCAAGCTTAGTGTGTGAACATTCAGTTGCCATTAGCCCTGTTACAACTTAGAGCTTCCAAACTCAAGCAATCCACCAACCTCAGCCTCCTCAGTAAGCAGGGATCCCAAGCAGGTACTACCATTCCTAGCTATAGCATAAAATTTTCAAAAATACCATGGAATATCAGAGATAATTTGGATAGAGCATCATTTGACAGATAAGAAAATTAATGCCTAGAAAGATGGACTGATTTGCCTAAGATCACATATACACAGCTAAGCTAGACAGCGAGCAACCTTAACTTCTGCCACAATGCTCTCTCTCTTTCCATCTCTCTACTGTCATAGGCAGAGTATTAAGTATTAAGTTAAGAGATAGAAGGATAACTACTTCTGGACTTGTTGTTACCTAACTTTTTGACCCTAGGCAAGTCTCACTCTCTGTGAACATTTCGTCTCTTGAATTCCTTAGCATTAGATAGATATCTGACACTTTTTAGTGGCTACTGTATTCTACATCTCATTCTTTTCACACATCTTATCTTGTTTACCATGGATATTTGTAAAGCCTCTTGAGGTCTGAGGTTTCTTTGTTTTTTTATTCATCTTCCTGTCTTCCCATGGTTCCTTTTGCATAATAGAATCAAAATCAGTCTTTTGATAAGAAAATCAGTCACACTTCTGGCAAAGTCTATGCTGGACTTAAAAAAAATACATATGTATATATATATATATAGGTTGTGACATAACTGCCAGTACCTATTTCAGGTGATTTGGAAGAGGAAAACCAGTTTGCTGCTTCTATGGAGAGGCTTAATGGGATAGAAAAACTAAGATGATGATTAAAAATGATTGCAAAGAACTTTGACAAGTGCTATATATACACTCTTGATGTACTGAGTAAGAGTAACGTTGATGACAGTAGGAATAAAAATATACTTCTTAAGAAGGGGGTTGAGAAAGGCAGATAAATGATCTAGTAGTATTCCTTGACTTCTAATGATTTCCCATGTTGGCTAAGGATGAGTATTGAGATTATTGGTGTTTCTGTAGTTCTTTGTCTAGAAACTAGATGCCTGATGCTTTCCTCTCCCAAGGAAAAGGTTGGGAGTAGTTACTTACCCCATTTATGTGTTCTAGAGGTAAATGAAATAGGAACCTCAGGCAGCCTACTTACCTTTCTTAATTCTTGGTATCAATGATTATAAGATCATAGATTTAGAACTGAAAGGGACTTTAGTAGCCATTGAAACCAGCCTTGTTTTACAGATGAGTAATGGAGCCACAAGAAGTTATTGACTTACAGCTAGTAAGTGCCCACAGCAGTATCTGAGTTCAGATCAAGCCTGATACATCTAGGTCCCTCAATGGCATGGCTATTCCAAAAATCATTGATATTAGTTGAATGGGATACATTTTTGTATTACCTTTGCAGAATAAGTCTAATTTGTATGGGAATTCATAGCAACTGACATGATAAAGCCAATCTGGAATCCAGACCCAGGAAACTCCCAGTCCTGTGACTATCTCTGGTACTAGTCCAGGTACAGCCTCTACTTTATGCTGGCACTTGATGATCCTGAACATAATTAATATCAAGAGAATTTCAATTTTTTCTTTCCAATTTCTTCATGCTGCAGTTTATATGCAAAAGAAGAGTATACAGAGGTAGTAATATTAATAAAACAATTAAATGTTTGCCTAACTCCCTTGCCTTGCCTCCCTGGCCAACTTCCACCTAAATCTATTATTGTCAAGGACTTTAAAAGATTTGCCAGTAGAAATGGGAACATAGGTGTCCTTATAAATTGCTTGCCTTTTATCATTACTTCTAGATCAGGGAGTTAGAACGGACAATTAAAGCACAGTAGGATCATCATATTTTTGACATTATAACTATAAAACCTGCCAGGGAACCATTGCTTAATCATTTTATTATTAGATATGGCTCTCAAGTTAAAAACTGCCATGAGTCAAAGAAAATCACATCCTGATTATCTTCAGAAAAGGGCGCTAGAAGAGAGGCGAGGCAAATAGGGATGGGGCATAGTAATTGATGAACTGAATCCCTTCTGGTTGGGTAAACCCTAAAAGCATGACAGTATATTAAAGAGTCACTGAGAAACTGCAAGAAAAAATAAAGCTTTCCCAAAGGGTTCACTTAAGACCCTTTCTTCTTTGTCAGTCTTTGCAAACTGAGCATATGGAATTCATTAATTGGGGTAGATTTTACTTAGTAGAGTTCTCTCTCTTTTTTTCTTTTAAATGCTTGCCTTCTATCTTAGAATCAACACTGTGTATTGGTTCCAAGGGAAAAGAGTGGTAAGGGCCAGGCAATGAGGATTGAGTGACTTACCCAGGGTCATACAACTAGGAAATGTTTGAGGCCAGATTTGAACCCAGGATTTCCTATCTCCATGCATGGCTGCCAATCCACTAAACCACCTAGTTGCCTCCTCAGTTCAATTCTTAAACCTTAATGAAATGATTTTCAGTAGCATTTCTTCCTTAAGTTACAGATTTTGGTAGTTTTTATCTTGTGGAATGAATATATGAATGAAAAAAGCATTTATTAAGTACTTTATATATCTATATGTGTGTGTGTGTGTGTGTATGTGTGTGTGTATGTGTATTTTTTTTTTAAGTACAGGACTAAACACCAAGATCACAAATAGAAAAATAGCTAGCTTTTGCTCTCAAGGAGAACCCATTTTAATGGAGGAGATAACCCATATGGAAGATTTCAGCCGCAAGTCAAATGGAAAGATCTCACAGTCCTTAGGGTATAGAGGCAAAGCAGATGGTCAGGCTTTTTTTTTCTTTTTTCAAAACTTATTTATTTATTTATTTGTTCATAGCATTTAAAATATTAAGATACTCAGTTAACTCCCTCCCTCCCCTCTGCTCATTAGAGAAGGCATTATTTGACAAAAAGATATAAGTATATATAAAACTATGTTTTACCTATTTCTTTTTATCAATTGCTTCTCTAAAGGTGGACACGCACAAGTCATTCTTCAAACAATTTTTCTGTTGCTGTGTATATAATGTTCTCTTGGTTCTACTTGTCTCCCTCTTTATACTTTCATGTAAGTCTTTCCATATTTTTCCAAAATTGAGCTGTTCATTGGGCTTTTTTTTTCTTAAATCTATTTCCACAGATAATAGTCATGTCAGATAGTGCCAAGGACTTTGGTGGCAAGAACTCCCTTTTCAGGGTCCTTAGTAGTTATAATCGTAGTTCTGCAGGAGTAATTGTTAGACTCTATCTCCTGAGTGTGGTGGCTTTAGGTCCTGGTCAAGAAGCATTGCTCTTCCCTCCGGGAAGGGAATTAGATTCTTAAGATTCAAGGTGCTGATTTGATGTATTCTGGAGGCCCAGATGTCCATATGTAGTATAAAAGCCCAGGAACCTCCAAAATCTTGTCTTCTTGTTTCTGGGGTAACTCAATGACTGAAAGTCCGTCTTTCCTCTCATTATAGCTATTTGCCAAGGACGAATAGTGAAGATCCCCACTGGCGACCTTGTTCGAGTGGAGGGTACAGAGCTGGTCATTCCCTGCAATGTCAGTGACTATGAAGGCCCCAGCGAGCAGAACTTTGATTGGAGTTTCTCTTCTTCGGGGACTCTTTTTGTGGAGATAGTAAGCACATGGGAGGCAGCTTTCACAGCCCAGCCATACAGGGAACGGCTGCAGAAAGGAGAGATCCAGCTGAGACGAATCGGTAATGATGCTGTGGAACTCCGCATTAAGAATCTCCAGGCTGCTGACCAAGGGCAGTACAAATGTTCCACCCCCAGCACGGATGCCACCGTCCAGGGAAACTATGATGATACCGTGCAAGTGAGAGGTATGTTCTTTAGAGGAGTCATCCCACTGAGAGCTTTGATTTCTTGTCTTCTTCTCTCTTCCTTTACCAGCACAGGGACTTCAGGCTAACCCTCTGTGGGTCCTAGCTCCCTTGACTTTAAAAAGGGACTAAGAAGATTTCGTAGCTGTCCAGTGATGCTGTGGATAAAGCACTAGGTTTGCAGTTAGCAAAGGTGGGGTTCAAATCGAGCCTCAGACATTTCCTGGCTATTTGACTCTGGGCAAGTCACTTAGCCTTGTTTGCTTAGCCCTTGTCATTCTGTCTTGGAGTTATTACTAGGACAAAAAGTAAGGGATTTTTAAAGCAGAGGCATGTGATGTTCAGAGAATCTGAAGCGGAATTGGGAGGAGAATGAAAAATGGCTCTCCTAGGACCTCCTCCAAAATGGAGGAACTGGAAAATACTACCAGTGGGGGAAGATGGCCAACCAACATGATGGAGGGATCTTCCAGAAAGAAGGTGTCTGAGGCATGTTGGTAAAATCCAGACAATCTGGCACAAGTGCATAAGAAATGGTCTATCCATCTACCTATTACTTTAGACAAGACATTTGATCTCAGTTTTATTTCTTAGCTAAGAGGATAAACTCAATGATCTCCAAGGTCCCTTCAGCCTGTTGTTTTATGCTTTTCTCTTCTTCATCCTTGATGGACCCATGAAGTAGATGGAGTAGATGATATCTCATTTTGCAGTTGAGGAAACTTTGTCTTTTAGATGTGAAAGTAATTTGGGATCATAGTGTCAGGGGAGGAAGCAGAACCTAGTTCTTCTGATTTCCAATCAGGCATTTTATATTAGGTAGACAAATGACTTCTACCAACTACTACTACTGCTGCTGCTGCCACTATTATTACTACAACTACTACTGCCGCTACTAGCACTACTACTAGCTCTACTATTTCCACTATTAATAATAATAATAATAATAATAATAATAATGATGATACGTAACATTTATATAGCACCTACTAGGTTCTAGGCACTGTGCTAAGTGCTTTATAAATAGGGTCTCATTTGATCCTCTGGAAACTATATGCTGATATTATCCCTATTTTTGCAGTCCAGAAAACTGAAGCAAACAGAGATTAAGTGACTTACCCAAGGTCATATAACTAGTAAGTGTCCGAGGTCAGATTTGAACTCAGATCATCTTGATTCCAGGTCCAGTGCTTTATCCTTTGAGCCATCTAGCAGTCTCTCAAATAATTATAATAATTAAAAGGTAAAAGGATAGCAGCATGGCCAGTCAGTCAGCAAACATTTATTAAATGTTTATTACATAATAGATACTATGTTAAATGCTAGAGTTACAAAGAAAGACAAAAGGTGATCCCTTTGTCTACCCTCAAAGGAAGAACTGATAAATAGAAACAAACAGGATATATATATATATATATTTTTTTTTTTCAAATGGTGCCTTGTCAAATGTGAGGAGGAGAGGGAGTTATCTGGATATTTCAATGTAACAAATGAATTAATTAAATTTGTAAAAAGGTAATCCCCTTCATCAAGGAACTCATAGTCTAATGAAGGAGAAACAACAGACAAGCTAGTTACAGGATAAATTGGAGATGATCAATGAAGGGGAGGCACTAGAGTGAAAGAGGATTAGAAAGGACTCCTTGAGTAGAGAAGAAGGCTCAGAAGGTGTGCATTTTAATTCATTGAAAGAGACTTACTTTCAAGAAGAAAATACCAATGTCCACTGAGGCCCAAGTTTTAGACTAGATGTAAGTAAGTGGATTGGGTAACATTAATGGCTTAAGGAGAAGAAACCATTGCAGTATTACACCTCAGATGCTCCTCATGCTCTTCTCCCATTTACCTAGGTTAAATAGATAGGAATATACAGGAGTAGGTTAAAATAATTTGTATTCATGAAAAATCATCATCAGATGTCCAGTCATCCAATCAGAATAGTTTTTGTGTTAGAATCATTGTTGGAACAGAATCTTGAAGTAATGGATCCTACCTACTCCTTCTTGAACCACAGGACTTACTCCTCATCCCTCCAGCCCAGAAAAAGAGCTAAAAAAAAATTAGAACCAAGAAAATTGTAGTATTTGTGTTCCACAAATTAGTCTCTCTCAATGGTTACTTATATCAGTTAACTAACATTTATTAAGTGCCTTCTGTGTGCCAGGTACTCTGCTGGTGCTAGGAATATGAAAACAAAATCCAGAGAATTTTATTCTCAGAGGTCTTACATTCTGCTGGGACAATGCCAGAAAATCCCCCCTGGTTGCCTTCAGAGTGGGTCTTTCCCTCCTCCCTCTGGGGTTTGGAGGCAGGATTAAGAGAGCATTAATGGTAAGCTTAGGATCATGGGTTTTTCTAATTCTCTCTCATGTGATTTCATTCTAAATTTTTGAAAAGCCCCAAGGATGACTCCAGAGCAAAACTTGAGATTATCTTCATTGAAAGCTGCTAGAATTGTTATGATTCAGTTTAGGTTCTCTTCCATCATCTGGATCACAGTAGAATAATTTTTTAGAATCCCACATCTTCAATGGGGTATATTCCGTGAGTAGATGGGATGAGAATGGGCACTAGGGGCATAGGGTTTCAAGTATTCAATTCAGGGTAGGAGACAAGGGAGAAGAGAAAACCCGCTGCATGCTGGCTGGTATCAGAACTGTGATTGAGCCCCAGTAGCTGTGGCCCAGGCTCCCAGCAAGGAAGAAAAGGCCAGAGTGCCTGGTGCTTGCAGAATTGGTCTTAGACTTTTACATATGGTGCTGGATATTCCTAACAGCTTTGTTTTATTGAAACAGTGCTCTCTGATGCTCTGCAAGTGAGCTCAAAATCTCAGCCTGCTTCCTCCCTGCGCCTGAAGGACGGAGACTCATTTGAACTCTATTGCTCTGCCTCTTCCACCTCCTTGGAACATACACATCTCTCTGTGACATGGGAGCTCCATCGTGGCCCTGCCAGGCAGAAAATCCTCTCTTTGACCCACGAGAATAGGTTCCATCCTGGCCCACAGTATGAAAGACGCTACCAGAGCGGAGATTTGCGTCTGGACACCACTGGCGATAATACTTACCGACTGTTTGTGTCTCGGGTGCTGCCGGTAGACCAGGGCACCTACAGATGTGTGGTCAGTGAGTGGATTGGAGAGAAGGGTAAATGGCAAGAAATTCAAGAGAAAAGCGTGGATGTTGCCACTGTGACAATCGAGCCCACAGGTGGGTTTACAGCCTATATCTGTTTGTGGTTTGTTTCTTGGTCAGGGATGTTGTATTCTAGACCAGAGGACTTTTGCTTCTGGTGATGAGAATCTCCAGGCTTTTCACTTAAAATTCAACCTCTGACTGACTCTTTGAATCCTCTAGGCTTCTTTTTGTTCAGCTATGAAGTGAAGAGCTTGAACTAGATGGTGTCTGAGACCCCTTCTAGCTCTGTGTCTGTGATCCTATGATTCTTTAAGTCTTTGGGAGAGGAAAGGAAGAAAGGAGAAATTCAGACCTTGAATGGGACATAAACTACCACCATTATATCCTCTTTTCCATTGCCTTACTACTCCCTATAAAATTTTTTTTAAATCCTATTTAAAAAAATAAAGCCTTATCTTCTATCTTAGAATCAATACCAAGTATCGGTTTTAAGGCAGAAAAGTGATAAGGGCTAGGCAATGGGGGTTAAGTGACTTGCCCAGAAGTGTTTGAGGCCAAATTTGAACCCAGGATTTCCCATCTTCAGGTCTGGCTCTGCATCCACTGAGCCACCTCTCTGCCCTTTATCTATGCCTTCCATTTTAAAGTCCTAGTGAGGTTGATGGAGCTAAGCCCAGGATCATAGAACATGAGGATGAGCTGAAAGATACCTCAACATCCAGCCCTTTCATTTTTACAACTAAAGAGGCTGAGGCATGGATATGTTCTTAAGGTCAAACAGGTAAGTTACATTAGAGATGGCGACAAAGTCTTCTGACTGCTGAGCCTTTCTACTGTACCACAGTGACTCGAGAGTGATGGATATAAGCCTGTTATCAAAGTTATCTTTCTTGATTGGCCCAGTGGGGACCCCTGCCCTAAACTTCCTGATTAGATCTATCTAGCTCAGTAGGGGAAATCGTTTTTTCTTTTCTCTTTTTAAAATTGTATTTTTTCCCAATTGCAAAAAGACACATTTAAGATTCATTTTCTGACATTTAGCAGTTCAAATTCTCTCCCAGCCTCCCCCCTTCCCCAAGGCAGCAAGCAATATGATATATCATACATGTGCTATCATGCAGTACATATTTCCATATTCATTGTACTGTAAAAGAAGATTCAATGGTGAAAATCTTAACAGACATATGAAAATTCCCTATCCAAATGTCACTGGATATGGTATAGTTTTAGTAAGTAGCTTATGGATTATTGTATTGGTAAATACAGTACAGTATCTGAGAAGTTGACATCAGGAGTTTCTAAATACGTGTGATTGATTTTTGTGAATGGTAAAGCATATTTCTCTAGGAAATTTCTGTTCCTCCCTTTGTCCTTAGTCCCATCTACTTTTTGGATCAATGTTATATAGAAGGAAGTCTATATTTACAAGTGAATCAAGATGTGAGTTTCCATGGCACTATCATATGTAATTATTGTAAGGAGTACCTTTAGGGGCCCCAATTTTGGTTTGTCTCTGTCTATCAAGCCTTCAGGTTCCTTGGACCTGGATCTGGCACAGAGCACGAACATAACATTCATCCTCATGTACCTAAAAGGACAATAAAGTTCTCAACACACTATTTCAAGGGATTTCCATATTCTTTACAAATGGTGGGTTGATCTTACCACTTCTTGTTCAATCTCACTTGGACCTCCATGAAGGTTTCTCTGATGAATAACAAATCCTAGAGATGGACAGGACCTCAGTGACCATCTATTCTAAAACATAACCTGAATATAATCCTCTCTATAAAATACCAAAAAAAAGCTACTAGCTTCTGTTTAAAGACTTCAAGTGAAGGGAAACCTTTGCTTCTTCCCTTTTAGTATTTCTCTACTTCCTGAACTCAGATTTACCTCACTAGTTTGTTCCACTTTTTTCTCTTAATTTTTTATTATACTTATTGTTTTTCCATCACTTTTGTTTTCACATATTTCCTTCTCCCTTCTCCTACATAGAGACCCATCATCTCCCTTAACAGAGGATAAAAACAAATGAGAGTTAAAAAAAACCCAATTAAATATAACCAACAATTAGATCAACTGAGTCTGACAGTATATAGGAGCTTCCATACCCATTGTCATCCTCCTCAGCAAATAAGTGAAGGAGATACATTTTCTCATCTCTTTAGGACCACACTTATTCCGTGTAACTGTCATACTAATTTTGTTACTGATGTTTTTGTTATTTTTATTTATATTGCTGCTGTCATTTTTCTTGATTCTGCTTAATTCACTCTATATTGGTTTATGCCTTCCTATGCTTGTCTTTATTCTCCATATTCATCCAGTCTTTAAAAAAAAAAAAAAACCCTTACCTTCTGTCTAAGAATCAATTCTAAATAATGTTTCTAAGACCAAAGAACAGTAAGGGCTAGGGAGTAGTGATTAAGTGACTTGTCCAAGGTCACAGAATTAGGAAGTACCTGAGTCAAATTTGAACCCAGGACCTCCTGTCTCTACGACTGACTTTCTATCCACTAAACCACCTAGCTATCCACTCCTTTCCCCACCACTCCACCCCATGTTCATCAATTCTTATAGAGAAGTGATACTCTATTACATTCATGTGCCTCAATTTGTTTGATATGACCTTTTTCATTTAAACAGGAAATTCCTGTAATTCTTTACTGACCTTCAATTCCACTAACTACATCTCCTTCTATTGCATTTATATGGTAAAAATGGTCAATCAGACACATTTATTAAGTGCCTATTATGGACCAGGCGTACCAGGAATACAAGAGTGAAAAAGAAAGGCAGTCTTTGACCTCAAGAAGCATACATTCTAATGGGGGAAGGTGCTAGGCTATGATGTAAAATTCCAAGGGAATGTAGGTGGGTGGGAAATGCAGTGATGGCTGGCTTAGGTGTCCCCCTCAAATGGGAGTTCTGGCAAGAACTCTTCATTCTTCCCTCCAGTAGTGGAGACATATAACTTCTTAGATTGATTTTAATACTACTTAAGTAAAGGTAGCTGGATGTAGTGGATGGTATGTTGGGCTTAGAGTCATGAAGACGGGTTCAAATCCTGCTTCTCTGACTCTGGATTTGTAACCCTGGGCAAGGCACTTAACAGGAAACTCCATAGAGATTTTGTTATTCAGTCATTTTTCAGTCATGTCTGACTAGTCATGACCCCATTTGGGTTTTTCTTGGCAGAGATACTGGAGTAGTTTGCCATTTCCTTCTCCAGCTCATTTTATAAATGCAAAAACTGGAGCAAACAGGGTTAAGTAATTTGCCTAGTGTTATACAGCTGGTGTCTGAGGCCAGATTGAACTCTAACCACTATTCCACCAAGCTGCCTCCTCTCCTCCCTCCTCCAAGCTGATGTACTAATTTGTAGGTGGATAAGTAGTGAGCTTCTTGAGTGGAAGCTATTATAGATGAAATAGAGTATGCAAAAAGACATGGAATCCCCGATGTCGAAAACTGAGAGTTCCTCATCTTTTACACATTCGGTTTGTTCTAATGCATGAAGGAATCCTATGTTCAGTCTTTTCTGTGGCATTTGGATTTCTAATCATATCACAGTTTATTGGATAGTGTGTCTCTTGGTCTTGTACTCAGCCCGGTTTCATGCCATCAAATCATTTTGAGGGCTTTGCTTTACTCAAGGCATTCGTCTTGGGCTCGTTGAAGTCATTCCTTTCTGAGTGTGTACCCTGACTTCCTTGCATTTCATTCTCTCCAAGGCTGTTTGGACTCCCATGAAGCTGGCTGTCCCAGTAACCTCTCACATTGCACAGACTTGCCCATGCCTGTCATAGGTTAGGTGAGCTGTCCTGATCCAACTGGGAGCTCCTCAGGTTCCTCATGGCTTCTAATAATGTTCAGCATAAACCTCTGCTCGGGGTGATCTCTTATTCCATAATGGTGGATATTCCCTCTAACATGTCTAACTCAGTGCTAACTTATGGGCTCTTAAAGCAAATTTTGTTATCTCCCCCAAGGTCCAGCAAAGTCCTCTGCACACATTGGGTGCTTAATAAATGTTTCTTGAGCTAACATTTTAGAACATATGAGCATTAATTATACAGTTTTTATTGTCTTGGTTTCCCCTACCTCCTAATCCAAGAAGAAAATATGTTCTCTATCCTTCAGATTCTGTTCAAAGAGAACCCCATTGTTAGTGTCACCATAAAAATAAAATAAAAGAGACTTATGGAGTTCCCTTTGTCATCAGTGCCATCTTCAAACATTTTTTTTTAAATGAGGGTGGGTTGAATCAGACTCATTTTTCTTTTAACAAACACAAGGGCCATATGGTTCAGACTGGGAGGGCAGAAGCAGGAAGATAACATCAATCAGTCATTTATTGAAGTGTCTCCTCCATGCCAGGCCCAAGAATGAAATTATCTCTCCTAAAAAAGAACCTATATTCTAATGGGGAATTAAATAGGAATGGTAGGGAGTTGGACTAGATGACTTCTCAAGATCTATTCAAATATTGAATTGTAATTCTGAGGCATTTCTTTTGGAGGCAGAATTATTCTAATACAGGGCATATGCTGGAACCAATTTATACTGGCTTATAAGATCCAGTTGTGAAATTTCCAGTGTGAGCATTTACACCCAGCAAATCAGCAAATGCTACAAATCTGGTCTTGATTTATTATTTTGCTGCTTGCTTAGACTTAAGAAAGTGATGGAGAACATGTTAATAGTGAATATTAAACTTAAAAGTATTCCTAGACCCTAGATTTAGAACTGACAGACAACTCAGAGACCATCTAGTTCAGCCAATTCATTTTACAAATAAAGAAACTGAAATTAGAAGAGGTTGGTCATCTGAGTAGTTGACAGAGGCTAATTTGAACCCATATCTTCTAACTCCAGCATTTTCTCTGTGATTTCTTTCCACCCTATATATAGTCACTGGATTTAACAGTAGCAAATGTAGGTAGCTTTCAGCTAGAGCTTCTTCACTTAATACTGAGATGATCAAATCTTTTTGAAAGGGAAAAAATGATGGTTTACATATTCAGGAGATTAGCACCACAGTCAAAGATGCCCTAATGGAAACATAATGTCTAGAATGTAGGAGGCGATAGTTTACTCAGACTCTGCCCTGGGCAGAACACAAATGAATTATTGAGTTCAGCTCTGAGCACCACATTTTAAGAAGAACCTGGATAAGCTGAAGGTTTTCCACATGAAGGCAAATAGGACAATGAGGGGACTAGACACCATGCCTCATTGGTAGGTCAACTGAAAGAATGGGAGATGCTTAATCTAGAGAAGAGAAGACACAGGAAGCTCATAGTAATTGTCTTTATTTGAACAGCTGTGCTAGAGAAGTTCATCTTTTATTCCACCCTAGAGGACCAAACTGGAAACAACTGGTAGGATTAGGATAGAACAAACTGTCTGGAAATTTTACCCTAACAGATATTCCTAAATATGGAATGGGCTGTCAGCAGGTAGAGAATTCCCAATCCCTAAAGATCTTTCTGCAAAAGCTAGTGGATCTTTTTTCTAGAATGCTGGAAGAGAGGATTCCTGTTCAAGTGATGACCCCTGGCATCCCTTACAACTGAAATTCTATAATATAAATACATTGAAAGTCCATGCTACCTTCTTTTTAAAAAGCGATCAGTCCCTTCCCACATTGTTTAGCAGTCTCCATGCCTTCAAGTCTATCCTCCTCCAATCCATCATCCACTCATGGTCAAAGTCATTTTCCTCAAGTGCAGATCTGCCCATGTCATCCCTATGTTCAGTAAATTCCACTGGTTCCCCATCCCATTGATGGCTTCATGTCTCCCTACCTTTCTAGTCTTATTCTTTTCTGTCCTTCATGTACTCTACAATCCATCAGCAATTATTAAAAAAACAAAACCCTAATCTTGTGTCAGCATCATTTCTAAGACAGGAGAGTGGCAAGGTCTAGGTAACTGGAGTTAAGTGACTTGCTCAAGGTCACGTAGGTCCAGGAAGTGTCTGAGGCCAGATTTGAACCCAGATATTCCCACCTCCAGATCTGGTGCTTTAAGTGCTGTGTTACCCTACTGCCCCAAGCAGTAGCCTTCTTGCTGTTCTTCACACAGAATGATTCATTTCCTGATTTTGCTACTTTGCACTGAAGTCCTCCTCTATGCTTGACGTTCTCTCCATCCTAACCTCCACCACCTGGCTTCTCTGTCTTCCTTCTAGATTCTGCAGAAATCCCACTTTTTCCAAAGAGATTCCAAATCTCTTGCATACACATAGTTGTTTATTTGTTCTCTCCTTTATTAGAATGTGAATTGCTTAAGACAGGGACCCCACTTTTGGCTTTCTTTTTATCCCCAGAGTTCAGCAGAGCAGCTGGCACAGTGGAAACAGTTAATAAATGTTTGTGGACTGACTGATAATATCATCTCTAATCTTCAGTCTCTCCTTATCTACTGGTTCTTTTCTAGCTGCATACAGACGCACTCAGGTCTCTTTCATGGCTTCTCTAGGAGAGGGTAGGTTCTCTCTACATCTTTGCCACTTTAGATTCCTCTTTGCATCAAAGACTCTATGCCCAGAGCTAGGAAGGGACTTATACACCCATTCAGTGACAGAGTGAGATCTTGCTGGGTTCCTTGTTTACAGAAGAGAAAATTCAACAGGAATCAGAAGTCACTGTTTGGTTGAAGAACAATATAAATACATGCTTTAAAAGAGTTAAAAGAAATTACAGTTGTGGTTTTAAAGCAACATGTTTTCTTATTCCTGCTGATATTAGTTATGACAGAAGATTCAATTTTCTGTTGTGTTAATAAAAGTGTAGAAGTAATATTAGGACTTTTGTCTTCGGTATTTACTAAGTGAGATAAATAAGGTACTGTGCTAGGTGTTGGGGGTGCAAGGATGTGGGCATAGCTACACTTTTTTTAATGCCTTTTCCTTCCATCTTAGAATCAATATTGTGTATTGGTTCCAAGGCAGAAGAAAGGTAAATACTAGAAAATGGGGTTAAGTGATTTCCTCAGGGTCACATAGCTAGGAAGTATCTGAGATCACATTTGAACCCAGGTCCTCCCATCTCTAAGTCTGGCTCTCAATCTGCTGAGCCATCAGCTGCCCTCCACAGCTATACTTAATAAAATTGTCAAAATAGAACTTTTGCCCTCAGTGTTTACTAAGTGTGATAAGTAAGGCATTGTGCTAGGTGCTGGGAGTGCAAGGATGTGGGCACAGCTCTCGTAAGACCTCAGAAACCTTACTGCCTTAGAGGGAAGGCTACAATTTGAACACAAATAAGTCTAAGACTTAGTAGAATGTGAAAGGGATAAAGGAGAGCCTGGCAAGGTGCCATGAGAAATTTGCACATGATTATCTGAACCAAGTCCATCCCTGCTGTATTCCCCAAGTGTAGTCTGTCATCATCTAGCTTTGGTATCAACCGATCATTAGATGGGGGCAACTAGATGACTCAGGAGATAGAGAAACAGGTCTGGAGACAGGAGGTTCAAATGTGACCCCAGACACATCCTAACTATATATAACTATATAACTTAACAATTAAAAATTTTTTTAACCCCAATTGCCTAAGCCTTACCCGTTTTCTTCTATCTTAAAACTGGTATTTTGTATCCTGAGACAGAAGGTAAGGATTTGTTGTTGTTGTTTTTAGAGATCATTAGTCTATTAGAAGAAGTAAGGTGACTCAGCAGACAGAGCATCAGGTATGGAGTCAGAAAAACTTGAGTTCAAATTTGACTTCAGACACTTACTAGCTGTTTGATCCTGGGCAAGGCATTTAAACTCTGCCTCAGTTTCCTCAACTTTAAAATGGGGATGATAGTAGCAAGCACCTACCTCCCTGAGTTGTTGAGAATGAAATGAGGTAATATTTATGAAAGTGCTTAGCATAGTGCCTGACACTTAGTAAATCTTTTATAAATGTTTATTTCCTTCCATTATGTAGTGGGTAGGCTGTTACCCTAAAACTGCTTAGGGGAAAGTGAAGATTTTCATCTCTTCGAGCTTATAAGGCTTCCTTAAACTTCATTTAAGCCCTTTAAAAAGTACATCCCTATAACATGGGGGTAGAGAAAAGACGATACATATATACACATTTGCATTTTCACATGCACACAAACATATGTGTATCTACACATACATAGATGTATGTATGCATGTGTCTGTATTTATATCTAGAAATAGGAACTGGCCCTGTGACATTCCCTTTCTCTAACCCTCCAGCTTACATCTCATTCTCTCTTACCTAAGTGAACTTTGAAATTGGCCTGAAATTTTTGTCTGAAATGTAATTCAGATTTTGCTTATATTCAATTGAAAGTCATTTGTTCCCGAGGGCAAGAGCTTTTTTGGTTAGGATTCCTCCCCTCCCCCTAGCTGGGCACCAACTTCACTTTGTCCTGCTCATTGGGTACAGCTGTTACCGCTGAATACCTCTTGCCAGAGGATTGTGGGGATATGCTGAGCTATTAACCTCTTGGGAACAGTTAGTTATTTCTCATCTGTATAATTGTTACCAGATCATCATCAGTAAACTGAGAGTTGTTGTACTTAGATTACAGATGCTCAGCTTCTTTTTTAAAAAAATAAACTAAAACATCACGGAGTGAAAAGCTTTGGAAGCAAAGATGGAAACTCCATCTGTGGGGCTGCTGTTGAATAACACAAGATACTTCAAATATCATACCCAAATATAGTCAATTCTTGATTATCCACCCTAATGAAATAGAGCTGACTTAAGTAATAAAAATTTATTTATGTTAAGCTTTATAATCTGTTTTTATACTTGATTTATATGCGGGGATGTCTGATGATTTTGGAACTGACCCTGTAAATAAAGTTATGAAGTCACACCCTTGAAGATTTGACTTATAAGGACAGTCATCTGGTTTCTCCCCAGGTTGGCCCCTTTGGTCTGAATTCTTTCCTTCTCTGCACTGAGGATAGATAGCATCACCCTACTGTAGAGTCCCAGCTGATCCAAAGTTCTCTTTTGTCTCTAAAACCCCCAAAGTTAGGGACCACACTTTCTCTGGGTTGGAGGAGGTAATTTAATCTTTGGTTTTAAAGATTCTTCATTAAGCCTCATAAGGGAGTAAAGAGTTCCATTTTATTCATCAAGGTTTTGGAGGGGAACCCATGGACCTCTCCTTAATTTCATTAAAAAGAACCTAAGAATTATTGTATTGCTTGCCTTCTGG
Source organism: Monodelphis domestica (assembly GCF_027887165.1). Lineage (NCBI taxonomy): Eukaryota > Metazoa > Chordata > Mammalia > Didelphimorphia > Didelphidae > Monodelphis > Monodelphis domestica. Next base: position 488,875,968 of record NC_077228.1, read on the forward strand.
AAGGGAGGTTAGGAGGGAGAGAATTTGAAACTCAAATTTTGGAAAAAAATGAATGTTAAGTTTTTTAAACCTGTAAATGGGAGATATTTAATGAAATAAATAAAATATATTAAAAATAAAAAAGAATCTAAAAATAAATGAATGAGATTTTATTAATGTGATTTATCAGAACTTTTCAATTTTGTTGTCTTTAATTTTTAAGCCTTAAGAGCAACTGTCACCAAGAATAATGTATCTGTGACCGAAGGAGATGACCTGGATCTCACCTGCAGCATTGCAACTGATCAGAAGGATGATATTGAGGCAGAGGTCACGTGGTATTTTAGCAAGGTACCTGACAGTTCTTTGCCTGATGCTCACATTTTGGCAAGCATGGACTACCATTCTGTGGTGCGCAGCCCATTGACAGTTACCTTAAATCGTGTGGGGATGCATTCCTACCGCCTGCTAGTACGAGATGCTAACAAAGAAAATTCTGGCTACTATTTCTGCCACGTGGCTCTCTGGGCACCGGGGCACAATAGGACCTGGCAGAAGGTGGCCGAGAAGATGTCAGAACCAGCTGGAGTGGAGGTAATCTTGCCAGGTAAGTGATTTGGTTATCAATGGAATTCATGAAAAGGGTTTTTCTCCTCCCAAGCATAATCCCTCCCCCCCACTCCTCCACTCAGTGCTAGGCATGAGTGAATTAAATAGATTTGCTTCATTTGAGTTTCCCAATATATCTGTAGAAATGAACTTTTGACCAGGTATACTCTCAGCTAGGGATGAAACTAAATGGTCTGAACTTGAATCTGGTATGGTTGAGATAATGAGGCCTCAGTCTCAGTGACTTCATTGGAGGGAATTTCATTTCCTTTTGTTGCTCAGATTTATAGCATCAGGGTGTTCCTGAATGGCTCTTTGAAACAGATCCTCATCAGAGAAAGGATGGACTATCATTCTTTCTTCTCTTATCCTGGAACTCCTAGGAACTGTAGCAGGGGCTCTAAGTTTATCTTGGTGCTTTTCCAAAATCCCAAAGCTGAGAAAAAAAGGAGAGGATTTCCTCACTTAAGGGGAACCGGTTTTTCCTTTTTTCCTTTGAGCCTCCTCAAATCCACAGATATTTTTTTCCTCAATGGTAAATTCAGGAGCTCATGCTATTTTTTCAGAGTGTTTTGGTGTCCTTGGCTGGCCCCAAATAAAATCAGACCTGGCAGCATCATTGGAGGATCCAAGCTTTGTTTCCAGAAGCATTCACTTCTTCATGTGATAGAGAAGGAAGAACATAGGAGCCAGTATCCATAGAACAGGGCACACGTCTTAGCCCATTTAATCCTCAGCAAGTCTCACACTTCCATTTCCTCATCTGCAAGATGAGAGTAACAATGCTTGACCTACTGAGGGAAGTGTTTTGCCAATATTGAAGTGCTTTGTTGTTATTGTTCAGTCATTTCAGTCACATCTGATCTTTTATGACCCCATTTGGGGTTTTCTTAGCAAAAATTTGGGAGTGTTTTGCCATTTTATAGATAAGGAAACTGAGGCAGACAGGGTTAAGTGACTTGCCCAGGGTCACACAGATAGTAAATATCTGAGGCCAGATTTTAACTTATGAAGATGAATTTTTTGACATCAGACCCAACATTCTATCCTCTTCACCACCTAACTACCTTAAAGGGGTAGAGAACTGTGAATTGTGAACTCCCATGTTACAACTTTTGAAAAAATGGTTATTGATACTTTTTATTTTTACATCACCGTCATTTCTCAATATATTCCTACCCCACCCAAAGTCATCCCTCATAATTAGGATTAAAATGAGGTAAGGGTTGAGGGAGGGGCCTAAATAAACCAAATCCAACATGTTATGTACTATTTCACACACACCCCACTTTGCAACTTTTCACACACACTGAGAAGGGTTAAGCACTATTCTGGCCTCTTTTCTCCTTTCCTTCCCTACTTTTCCTCTATATCCAAGTTGAGGTCTTTAGATCCCAAACTCTTGAACTCTCCCTCTTAAATTCTGTTTCTGTAGTTCTTCCAAGTTAAATTAGCTAGACTGAGGGAAGCATGCATTGAATGGGGTCAGCTTGCCCTTTTCCTCTTTTCCTTAATCCTCCCCTCACACTGGAGAGACTGTTCCAGTGAAGGAGACTATATGGACAGCACCTTCATGCTTCAGATTTAGGACTGTTGCTAAGCCATATCACATTGGTCTTTTTTTTTTTTTAAAGGTCTGATAAAGAGATATTAGGCATGCCCTTTTTGTCCTGTCATATTGAAAGGAGCCAGCCTACTGTGATGCAAAAAATACTGAGTCAGGAAAGAACTGGGTTAAAATTCCAGCTCTGACATTAACTAGATGACTATAGCTAAGTCACTTCAAATTTGGGAGCCTCTGTTCCCTTACCTATAAAAATGAGGATAACAGTGCCTTTACAATCCATTTTTTAAAGGGCTTTATAAGCCTTAAAGTGCTTTACAAATGTGGGTGATTGTCATTAAACAAGAAACTCACATTCTGTTACTTTAAGACCCTGAAATGGTAAATGCTTTGAGAATGAGGATTGCCTTTTTTCTGCCTGGCATAAATCCCAGGGCAGGATCACGGTCCATGTGGGCACAAGCAATGGAAATATGGGTAATCAAGGATAATGCCAACGGAGACCCTTTGGCTTCTCTTGAGTTGGTTTTGTCCCTTATTATTCACTTACTTTGTGGTCATGTCAAGTCATATAACCTGTCAGAGCCTGAGTTTCCTCATTTGTAAAACTCAAATAAAAGTCCTCATATCGCTTACCTCAGTGGTATCATCAGGAAAATGAGATAATGGAATGCAAAACACATCGCAGACTTTGATTTGCTATGCCAATACCAGTTATTATCATTATTATTAATTAAACATACTTAACTTTTCCTCAGCTGTGTGATTCAGCTGCCTAATTGTTTTCAAACCCATAGTATTAACTGTTGTCAATTCTATATAGGGTTCAGACCCCTCTGTTCTCCCCAGACTTCTGAACATTATTTTCCCATGAGCACTCATTTTCTTCAGGTAAACCTCCCTGGATGTGGTGGGGATTCTGATGTCCATTCTAATGTAGGTTTCGTTTGCAAGCTCAGGAGTTTATAGCACAGATTTAGAGCTGAAAGCAATCTAAGAGGTCCTAGAGCCCAACACTCTTTACAGTTGAGGAAACCAGCTTAGAGGGATAAAGTGACTAAATTAGTAAATGTCTGAGGTGGGATTTGAACCCCGGTCTTTCTGTGAGCGCAGCCTGTCAGATCATGCTCTTAATATTTCAACACAACTGCAGGGAAGCAGATGAAAGAAAAGGTCGCTAGGAGAGGTTCACAGCCTGAATGCTTCTCACTCTTCAAATCATCTTCGCCTAGGTGGTATGTTTAGTTACCCTTTTTAGCAGGGCAGCCTGTCCATATCTGAAGAGTTCATGGAGCAGGGCTGATCTGGGAGCCTTTTCTCCTACCATCCAAACCACGTGTCCAACACATAGGGAGGTACTGAACTGGAACGATGTTGGCCCAACCAGAACTCTCCTTAGCAACTCTTCAAAATAAAACAGATGTTGTCAGCACCAAAGGAGGATTTTTCATCTCTTGAGCTGAATTTGTTCCACAGCTCTGATCCTGGGCATGTTGTGTGATGCTGTCAAATCCCAAACACCAAGTAACCCCCACTCCTGGGTTCTGAGTCACTGCCTGAGCATATTTTTTAAGTGGGCTGCCTGCTCTCCAATTTTGGGAGTCCTTTGAAGTCTCAATGCATTGATCTTGGCACAGGGGGGCTGCAGGGCTGTCAAATTACAGGGAGAGATCTTGTAGGAGGCGCTGAGGTTCTCTTTCATAGAAAGGAGTGAATAAGGTTTGTGCTTTCCAGACAGTGAAAAGGACAAAAAAGAAAGGGAGTGAGGGAGGGATGTGTGTGTGTGAGAGAGACAGAGGCAGAGACAGAGACAGAGATAGAGATGGAGGGGGAGAGGGAGAGAGAGAGAGAGAGAGAGAGAGAGAGAGAGAGAGAGAGAGAGAGAGAGAGAGAACAGAAAAGGGGAAAATGGCAGAATATCTTTAAAAACATTAATATGGTGACTAATTTGATCATTTGTATATGTACATATTATATGTGTATATCGTACACATCTATATGTATATATACATGTGTACATATATGTTTGGATATCTCTTCATATACACATGTATACATTTATATCCAGCTATATATCTATAGATGCCAATAGACAATAAATATGATCTCTATGTACAAATACATGCATATATGTATGTGTATATATGTGTGTATATATATGTGTATATATATGTTACATATTCGCATCTGTAGAGGTCTTCCCAAGGTAGGGGAAGAGACCTATGATTTCATTTGCTGAATGAACTCTCAAGTGAGGAAACTTCCTCAGACAATACAGATTTCCACTTACAGTATAGCTACCATCTTAGAGAGTTGCCTGGACCATTGAAAGATGAAGTGATTTGCTCAGAATAACTCAGTCAATATGATTCAGGTCTTCCGGACCCTAAAGCTGACAATACCTCATGGGTTGTATGAGTTGCTACTTTTAAAACACTTTGTAAATCTTAGAGCTGCCTATAAATGTTATTTGTTATATGCATTCATATCCCCTAATATGCTACTGTAGTATACTCCATATGTATGGGAATGCCTTGTTTAATGGGGGAAAAAATGCTGGATTAAAGGGATTCAAATCCTTTCTGTACCACTTTTTGTCTATATGACCTTGGACAAATCACTTTATCTCTTGGGCTTGATTCTCTTTATCAATGAATTGAGAGTATTGGACTAGATGACCTCTGAGGTCCTGTCCACTCCTAAAGTTGATAAATAAATGCATGTGTGTGTCTACACACACACACACACACACACACACACACACACACACACACACACACACACGTGCACGTGTGCACAGTCACCATTATCAAAGTAATGGTTATGTTAGGAATAAAATGTGTACCTAGAGTTCTGAGATAGCAAGGGCAGCAGTGACTTTCCTCTCATAGAATATTCACAGATATTCATGATGAGCAAACCCATAGGGAACAGAAGTGATGGAAAAAGCTGCTGCTGCTGTTGCCGCTGCCCTCTGCTGTCTCCTCCTTTCTCTTCCAAAGGCATCTTCTCCCCCGCCCCCACGTCCACCACACACTGCAGCTGCTTGTACAGCTGGCCGGAGGTATGAAGTCCAGAGCCTTCAGGGCTTTGCAAGTCTGCTCCCCTACTCAGAAACCTTTGGGCCTAGGTTGCTGGCACTGGGACATCTGGGGGGTTTGCATGACATAATGCTATAATAAGCGCTATTCTACTCTGGATAACTGAGAGGTGACTTGAAAGTATGTGCCCTTTGGAAGAGGTTAGGGAAAGGATCTAGAAAGAGATGATCTTGAAGCACTTCCTGCAGCCAGTTTTGAAGTTTTGAAGATTCATTGAGTCAGAGACCATCCAGGACAACCAGAGCAGCACTTGCATAGCTATTCATGGATATTTTGATCAATAGAGAAAGGAGACAGTAAGACTATTTTTCTGAATTGTTTTGACATTGTTTTAGTACTGTCCTCTATTTCCTTCCCTTTCCCTGCCACAGCTCACCATTCACACTGGCCCTCTCCATTTACACAGCTCTGATAAACTATAAGAAACAACAACAACAAAATCATTTCAGGACTTCAGTCTTGCTTGTACAAGTAACATTCTGTTGGTAGTTAACCAACCTAAGAAAAATCCAGCATTTTATCACCATCTTCCTGCCCTCCATGTTATCTTGGCCACTCAGGGTATGGACCATGATAGTGTTTAGAATAAGTAATTTTCTAATGGAACAGATTTCATGAGAAAATGTATCTATCCTGAAGGTGTGAGATGACAATTTCAGGACTTGGTACAAATTTCAGAATCAAGAATAACCTGAAGAAAATCTGTGGTTAGTTTTCTTGTCAGCAGATAAATGCCATTAGAAGTGGATAATAATAAGGCCTTGCATTTATAGGGCAATTTAGAAAGTGCACTCCTTCCACTAGCCTCATGAGGTTGGTAATATAGTTATTATTATCCATATCTTAGAGATGAGGAAACTGAGGCTCAGGTTAGATGATTTGCTTGAAGTCACCCAAATGGTGCAGTGGAGCTGGGACTAAAGCCCCCAAGTCTGCTGCTTCAATAAGCTATGGATTAAACCCTATCCAAATGACTCAAGCATGAATACTTGAGATAGTGAGGGATGCCTGTTCTCCCTTCCCACTCTCAGCTAGGTTTCAGGTAAAAGAAAACACAGGTTTCTAGCCATCAAGGAAACATATACTATGTTTGGGAAGAATCAGAGCTAGTGTTGAGACTCTGAGAGGACACCAAGAGCAGCCAGGAAGAATACCCTTCTGAAACCCCCTCCTCCTTCCCCTCCAGTGCTTATTCACTAAGTAACAAGAGTATAAACTATATAGATATAAGTACTTAACTCTGAATCCCTCCTTCAGCTACAAGGGTTTGGAGAATGAGCTTGGTGTGCATGGATGCCTACCTCAGTCTTCCTGAGCCTCTGGGCATAGGACATATTCCTAAAGCTTTATTCTGCTCTCCTATCCTGAGTCTCCTCTGTTGTTTCTGTTCTTTTGCTTCAGTGGTGACCAACTCTTCCTGACCCTATTTGGGATTTTCTTGGTCACCAGGATGTCCATCTATTCCTCCCTAATATGACACAGCATCATCTTTCACAGAGCTCATCCTGCCTTGGTTGTTTTTTACTTTCATATACGGCAGCCCCTGTCCCAATCTCTGCTCAGAATTAGCTTCATAAGGAAATGTTGATTATCTTTAGCTCCAGGCTTATCTTCTGCTCATCTTTATCCTTGGCAAGAGCCATACTTCTTTCTAATCTCACCTAGATAATTAGTCATCAATTCTTAGAAGGCAAGCAGTGGTTAGGAAGAAAATGGAGTAACAGCCCTCACTGCTTCCCTTAAACCATCTAACTCTTTTTAATCCTGTCATTTTCCCTATGTTAATTATTTCCTATTTTTCCTATACATAGCTTGCTTTGTATACATTTGCTTGCATATATTGTCTTCTGAGCCAGTCTGTAAGCTCCTCAAACCAGGGACTGTCTTTTGCCTCTTTTTATATCTTCAGCATTCAGCAAGATGCTGGCACATATTGGGCACTTAGTAAATATTTGTGTATTGCATGGGTACATGACTTATCAGATTTGATGTCCTTGGAGCCAGTTCTTGCCAGGTCCACTGATGACTCCAGGCCTTGGCCATCATGACAATGAGTATTCTGAAGGGTGAAAAAAGCCTCTTGAGAGAAGGCTACTTTGACTTTTGATTCCATGATTCATTTTACAGCAAAGAAGGCAGGTCACAATGCTTTCCTGGCAAGTCTGCAAATAATAACTTCATATTTCATTTTGAAAAATGCAAAGTGACCTCAGGGATTTTTCTCAGAAAACAAGGTCCGGGGTCAGTGCTGGGTCAGAATTCCTCCATCCTTTTGTCTGACACCATTACAGCAGCATCTCCTATTGTATCTCACTGGAGCTTATCACCCTAACCAATCAGGGCTCATTCCAAATCATCAAGCAAAGGGTGAATTGTTATTGAAGAAGACAAAGAAGGGCCCAATACAATTTAGAAGAAAGAGTTCCATCAGAGAATTTAAAAATAAAAGGCCAACTCGGCTATCCAGAAATTAATGCCATAAGGTAATAGCTGATATTTACCTAGCCCTCTAAAGATTGAAAAAAAAGACCTCCATGATTTTTTCTGAGCCTCACAACAATGCTACAGCTATTATTAGCCCCATTTTACAGATGGAGAAATTGAAACCCAGAGAGATCATCTCATCATAGCTCACATTTATATAATACATTAAGGTTTGGAAAGTACTTGTAATACATTATCTCATTTTAGTCTCATAGCAGCCCTGTGAGGTAAGGTTTTTTATCTTCCCTATTTTATAGATGATGAAACTGAGGCCAGGAGAGGTTACTGTTTAGTGTAGCTATAGAATTAGAAGGGATCTCCAGGGCCATTGAGGTCACCTCCATATGGTTATAGAGGCAGTAATATAGGAGAATAGATGGATTTCTCCATCTTTCTGATTTGAAGTCCAGAACTCTTGAGCAATACTACCTTCCACTCAGAAAGCATTTACACAGCCAGCCTTTTGTAGCCTTTGAAGGAAAAATGGTGGGATTTATGTTAATTTTTCCTGCTATCTAAATTAGATGAAAGTAAAGTCCAGATTTGTTATTGGAAAGGAAAGCCTTAATTTAGAACTACAGTAAATAGACTACCGTCATAGGAGAAAGGCTGGGGATGAAAATTGTGAGCATTATAACAAAATTTCCCTTTTGTGTTTAAAACACATTAAAATAAGCATTTCTTTTTGAATGACAATGCTTGTGACTAAGCTGTTTTTGGCCCAGTCCTCCATCACATTTGGCAACAAATATACCTTTATGGAGTTTGAAATGTATTTTGGAGTTAGAAAAGAGAGGAATTGGATTCAGAAATGATTACACAAACAGAAAAAGATGAAAATAATCAATAATTTTACCCCTAAACCATGTACAACCTAAATTTGTTTGCAAAATACCTAATTGAAAATAGTTTGAAAATTCTTGCCTGTGGGCAATGCAGGCTACCTCCATCTCTATCTCTTATGTTCCTTAACTCACTTCTCCCTTCACTTTCTTTACTCCCCCATTCTTTTTCCTCCAGGGATCCCATATCTGACTGCAACCATTACCCCAAGCCATACTTCTATTTGGAACAATTCTTTTCCCTTTATTCAAATTATTTATTCCCTTCTGAAATCTTTTTTTTTTTAAATGGACTTGGGATTTCATCAGCTTTGGGAGTTTCTGATGAGGAACTTTATTACCAGCACATTTCAACAACTTTTCTACAACTAATAATCTTGGAAAACTACTTGGGGCATAGAAAGGGAAAGCAGCTTGCTCAGGGTCTCCCACCCAGGATGTATGAGAGGGAGAAATTTTTTTGGGGGGTGGGGGTGGGGTCTTCCTGACTCTGAGGCTGGCTCTCTCTATCCATTACATTACCCTTCTTCCATCTGAAAGTTTAACTATTCCAGAAATTTGCCTCTAACTATTCTAGCCCACACGGATTTCTCCCTTCCCTGAACACTTTTATAATCTTTACTATACAATCTATCATTTAAGTTATATCAGAAGGATCATAGTTCTAAAGCTAAAAGGGACTTTAGAAACCATCTAGTCCAACCCTTTCATTTTACAGATGAGGAGACTGACTCATCTGAGGTCATTCACATAGTAAACATCAGCAGGATTTGAACTCTGGACCTCCAACTCCAGAACTAATCCTTTTTCCCTCTGGACTTAGCCAGTGTCTTATTATTTACTATCATTTAAAAATAACAAATTCATGCATGATAACCTTGTCACCTCAACTAGATTGTAATGTCTGATGGCAGGGACTACAATGTGATGCTTCCCTTTATCTTCTGTAATGTTTCAGATGCTGCTGGGCATATGATAGTTCCTCAGTACCTACCTGATCTTTGGGACATTTTACACATGAGGACACCTAAGAGGTGTTAAATGAATTGGAGGGTGCGTTTAGTGGTAAAGGGGCAGAGATGGGGTCTGGACCTCACTGTAGATTCCAGAATTTGCTCTCCTTCCATTGTACTGGGCTTTATTGAATTGGTAAACATTTCTTGAGCACCGACTGATGTGCAAGGTACCATATTTGCCCCTCGTAGACTTTTGTTTTGATCTGGACTGTGATTTCAGTGGTGTAGCCATCTTCTAAAGCAGAGACTCCCTCCATCAGTGCAGACTAACAGCTGCTCCACAATTTAGTCTTTGCTGCCAGGGACGCTCTGGGGTTAAGTGACTTCCCCAGGGGCACCTCGCCAGTGTCTGTTAGCCTTCTGTCTGCCAAATCCGGATGCTTCTCCCTTTGGAGGATTAAAGTATGAATAGAACAAAGTCCCTGTCCCCGGGGGCAAAGGAGGTCCGCCCTTCCCCCCCACCCCCCATACACTCCTCTTGCTCTGGAAACTAATAAAAATCAAGTGTTCCCATTGCTTCTGAAAGGGAGAGATTCATTATCCCTCTGATTTCCCAAATTGCAACAGCCTTTTCAGGTCGGGTCTTTATGTGTTGATATAACCATTTTCAATGGAAAGTCCTCAAGGGCAAGGACTAGCTCACTTTTGTATTCCTATGCTTACAGTATACCCTTGCATGTACTCCCTCCCTCCCTTCTTTCCTTCCTCCTTCCCTCTTTTATTCTTTCCTTCCTTGTCTCCCTCCCTTCCATCCTCACTTTCTTCTTTCCTCCCTTTCCTCCTTTCTCCTTTCCTACTTCATTTCTTCTTCTTACCTCCCTCCTTTCTTCCTTACTCCCTTCTTCCCAATATAATGAAAGAGTTGACAGATGCTACCTCAAAAGTTTAGTGAATTTCATGGACGTCTTACTCTCTCTAACCACGCAAACATCAGTCTTCTAGATGATGAAAGCAGCTCATTGTAGTAGAAAGAGCTCTCAAAGACCTGAACTGGAATTCTACATATGACCCTTCCTGGTTGGATGACTTTGCACAAATATCTTGTCCTCTTTGAGGTTCAGTTTCCTCATCTGTGAAATGGAGATGATCCTATCTGTCCCATAGTTTTGTTGAGGATTTTTTAAACCCTTACCTTCCATCTTGAAATTAATACTTTGTATTGGTTCCAAAGCAGCAGAGTAGTAAGAGCTAGGCAATGGAGGGTAAATGACTTGCCCAGGATCACATAGCTTGGAAGTGTCTGAGAGCAGATTTGAACCTAGGACTTCCCATCTCTAGTCCTGGCTCTCAATTCACTGAGTTACCTAGCAGCCTCCCACCCTCACCTCATAGTTTTTGAGTTCAAAGCAAGAGAATAGAGATGTTAAAGAATTTTGTAAATTGCTATTATTTTGAGTTTTTGCACTTTACAAATGGAGAAACTGAGGCCCAGGGAGATTTAGTGGCTTGTTCCTGATTACAGAGTTAATAATCATTTCTAAGACCCAAAATGCTAATTCCCATTCCTCTCTCCTTCACTGTCCTTCCAGCAGTAAGACTTCAAACTTAGTTACACTGTGCCTTTGAACAGGGATATGCTGCTAAATGTTTGGCAACCAGCATTCTAAAAAAAGAAAAAGAAGATATATATATATAATACACATTTGAGTTTGATCTGCATTATTAACATTTTCTCCATCACTTGCTTAAATCTAAACAATTCACAAAATAATAAATCAAGTGTTTATTTGTAACTTTTACTAATTTCTAAGGTATTCTTTCACTGTTCATTCTTTTAAACTTAATTGGGGTCATTCTAGTACAGCCCTGTCTTTGACAGTAAACACTAAATTCATTTCCAGTCCCATATTTAAAGCCTTTCTAGCCTGATAGGACCTCAGAATCTGTGTGCTCTACTGGCATTGAGTTAGGAGACTGAGAGTCACCTTCATGCCATTATGGAGCATCAGTGGGACATTTTGTGTAAACACATATAATGCTAGAATGAGCTAAGTGCCACTAGAAAGGTATAAACAAGGCGTGATCCAAATTCAGAGGGGGGAAGATTGTGAAAATTTCATGGAATAAATCCTGAAAGATAGTTTTTTTACAGATGGCAGTAGAGGAAGGGAGAGTATCCCAGCCAGAAGAAACAGCATGAGCAAAGGCAGAAACTGGAAAGTAAAGAGTAAAAATTCTATTACTAAAAGCTAGAGAATTCATGACTTGCCCAAGGACACTAGGCTAATTAGCAGCAGATTGGAAACTAACTGCCTTTTTACTGTCATCTGGAACTCATACTATATTGGAGAGGCAGAATAGAACAATAGAGAGAATGCTGAAGGACACATTAGAAACTTTAGCTCTGATATTCACTAGTTGTGTGACTGAGAGCAAAGCATTTCATCATTCTTGGGCTTAAAATTTCTTCATTTGAAAAATGACCACAGTGGGCTAGATTCTCTCTTAAGGACTGAGATTCTATGACATTGAAAAGATATGTTGATATCTGTATTCATCGGTATTAGCTTTCCTAGGGAGCTAATCTGGCTTCTCTACAGAGTGGCAGATTTTGGTTACATATAATGAGAAGCCTCCTCACCATCAGAATTGTTCAATATAGGCTACATGGGAAGATAATGAGTTCCCATTACTGGAGAGCTTTGACAGAGGCCAGGTGGCATGGGAGGGATTTTGTATTAGGGGTTCCTGCTACAGGTACAAGTTGGACTAGATCTCTCTCTGAGAGGTAGGTGACCCCATTATTTTTTTTTTTGCTTCATATTAAGATGAAACCAATACTGCATACAAATGGGAGTTCTTTAAGAAGATGGTGTTTCATAGAAAAGCAAGTAGGAATGAGGACTGATCTTTGGATCTCTTTGGGAAGAAAGGGATGGAGGAAGAGAGGGAAGGAAGAAGGGGAGAAAGGGAGGGAGGAAGGAAGAAGGGAAGGGAGGAAGGAAAAGGAAGAAAAAAGAGAAAGAAAGAAAGAAAGAAACAAGAATTTATTAACCACCTGCAATGTACCAAGCTCTTTAAAAATATTATCTCATTTGATCCTTACAGCAACCCCAGGAGATAGGTACTATTATGCCCATTTTATAGTTCAGAAAACTGAGAAAAAGAAACTAAGTGACTTATCCACATTCATACAGCTACTAAGTGTCAGAAGCTGAATGTGCATTGAAGTCTTCTTGACTTCAGACCTAGAGCTTTGTCCACTAAGCTTTATACAGCTAATTCTAGAGGCTAAGTGGTTTTCATGAGAACACATAAGAACAACCATGTATGTCAAAGGCAGGACTGGAACTCAGGTCTTCTTATCTCTGAGTCCAGTTCTCTAACCACTAAGTCATTGCCTCTTGACAAAACAGATTCAGCAAAAAAAAAAATCAATGAAGTATACAATGCAAATTCGTTGCTACATACTTCAAAAGTACGGGTTGTGTGTAACTAAAAAAAAATATATTAGTAACATTTTATAACAATCACATAGCTGCTGCAGGTAACAATGTACATTTCACAAAGAATAATATTCCACACACACACACACCTTGGAAACATCTAAGAGCATTAGACACCAAGATGGTGTATCTTCAAGGGAGAATTTTTCCAGTAAAATAACAACTTGATTCATTGAAAGCAAAAATGATGGAGACAGTGGTGAAAGTTTCTTTTGGTCCAGAATCGGTTCGTAATGAGAAGTTCTGGAGATTCTCATCTTCATAGGTAGGGAGAAAAATTCAAAATTCCATTTTCTTTCTTGATCTCCTAAATAATGAAGTCACTTAGCTCAGTCACAAAACTGTAAATTTCATCAGATGTGTAAATCACCAAAGATGCACTCCATGACCTCAACAGTTTATAATCTAGATGAGTCATACATAAATCTAAGCTGTTTAGTCAAGGTGATTTGGACAGAGAAAATGTTGGACTATTGAGGCAATTGAAGCTTGTAGTGTATATTTATAGAAATGTGAAAGGCCAGTGCTAGAAGGGTCCTTAGAGATTCTCCAAGAGGAGGGAAACTGAGGTATAAGAGGTTAAAATGACTTGCTCAGGGTCATCTGGTTAGTAAATGGCAGTGCCAGGACTAGATTTCCTGGCCACAAGTCCTGCTGTCCTTCTAGAATATCATGAATAAAGGGAAACGTTTCTATTTCTATAGGAAATAATATCAGTGGAAGCTTCTTGAATATGGAGACTTTTATTTTTGTATTCCCAGCACCTGGCTAGCATTTATATAGTCCTTTAAGATTTGTGGCTAACCTAATGCTTAACAAAAAGCATGAACTCTGCTATTAGACAATCTAAGTTCAAATCCAGCCTTTCATACTTAACACTTACATGATCTTAGGCAAGTCATTTAACTGCCCTGGGCCTCAGTATTTTCAATGGAAAAGGAGGGGGTATGGACTCGGTGGGCTCTGGAGGTTTTCCAGCTCTAAATTTTTCTAAGAAGTATCTGTATGCCAAGTGTCATTTCTACCATGTTTATCAGTGTGTTCAGGTTTGGAAAAATATTTTTTTCTAGATTCTTCTGGTACAATCACAGGAACCTTATTGAATTTATTCAGCCATGAGAAATAGTAAGAAGATCAAGAGTGCCAGGGTCTGCAGCCCTGGGTTCAAGTCCTAAATGTGTCCCTGATAAGCTCTGTTTCTTTTTTTTTAAGGGACCATTTCTCTCTTTATAATGTTAAAATATTATTTCTTCTCCAATTACATGTAAGAACAGTTTTTAACATTCATGTTTTTAAACTTTTTTGAGCTGAATTCTCTCCCTCCCTCCCCCCTTCCTGAGATGGCAAGCATATAGCATGCTTGCAATACACATGCAATAATGTAAAACATTTTTTCCATATTAGTCATTTTGTGGAAGAGATCTCTTACAGAAAAAAAGAGAAAAAGTGAAATATAATATGTTTTGGTCTGCATTCAGACTCCAGTTCTTTCTCTGAAGGCAGATAATATTTTTCATCATGAGTCTTTGGGATTGTCTTAGATCATTGTATTGCAGAGAATAACTAAGTCTTTTAAAATTGCACATCTTATAATATTGCTGTTACAGTATACGGATTTCTCCTGGTTCTGTTCACTTTATTTTGCCTCCATTCATGTAAGTCTTTCCAGGTTTTTCTGAAATTCTCCTGCTCATCATTTCTCATAGCACAGTAGTATCCCATTACAACCATATACCACAATTTGTTCAATCATTTCCCATTCAGGTATCTCCTCGATTTCCAATTATCTGCTATAAGAGGTCCTATAAACCTTTTGGTACAAATATGTCCTTTTCCTGTTGAGTTTTGTACCTTTTGTGATACATACCTCTGGGCCTCAGCTCCTGCATCTATTGAAGAGTACTTTCAACTGGATGAGCTCACATTCTTTTCTAGCTCTAACATTTTATCACTTGTATATGGTAAGATAGATGGTTAATGAACTCTTACTGGAATCTGTCAGAGTAAAAAGCCACATGGTGTCTAAATGTGTTCTGGATTTGGAGACAGAAGACCAGGGTTCTGCTCTGAGAGTTTGTTTTCTCTTCCCTCCCCTTCCCTTCTCTCCCCTCTCCTTCCCTTTTCTTCCATTCCTTTTCCCTCTCTTCCCTTCCCCTCCCCCTCTCCTCTTTCTGTGATTTCTACCCCTCCTCTGAATCTCTGTGATTTCACTAATCTATAGGGTACCCCATTCAGATCAGAACATTTTCTGCACCTTAATAGTCTTAGAGAATTGTCCAAGACACATAGAAGTTCAGTCACTTCCCCAGGGTCACACTGTTTAGAGGGTCTTAATCCCAGACCTCTTTGATCCCAAACCCAGTCCTTTGTGTGCTTTTCCATAACACATTTCCCCAGATCTGATGCTTAATACCTATGTGACCTTAGGCAGATTGCTTCCTTTTTGGCCCTCAGTTTCCTCATCTGTAAGATGAGGAAGGTCAATTAGATGGTCACTGGAGGTCTCTTCCAATTCTGACATTCTAGGCTTGAGGGCCAGTTTTAGAGAAACTTGGAAAACTTCTTTCAACTAATGCAGAGGTAAAGTGAGCAGGACCATGAGAATATTTGATCCCATGGTTTTGTTGAATGAAGCATTTTTGGAAGACTTGAACAGTACAGTGACCAGTTGGGATGCCAAAGGATTGATGATGAAGTGTACCACTCACCTTCTGACACAGAAGTACCAGAGTCAAGATGCAGACTGTGGAAACATATCATTTTCAGACAGTCAGTGTGGGGCTTGCTTTGCCTGACTCTGCATATTTATTGTAATGGTTTCTTTTTCTTTTCTTTTCTTTTCTTTTTTTCTTTTCTTTTCTTTTTTTTCTTTTCTTTTCTTTTCTTTTCTTTTCTTTTCTTTTCTTTTCTTTTCTTTTCTTTTCTTTTCTTTTTCTCTTAGTGGCTGTGTGGTGGTAGAGAGAGTGGGAAACAGAGATAGGCTAGCAAAAAATAAAACAACACCCAAACAAACAAAAAGGAGGGTCATTGGCTTCTTTTTAAAATATTCACAGAAGAGATCAGAAGAAGGGTCAGAGAGAGTCCCAAACAAGACATCTTCGAACACTATAGATTGAATTTATTACAGACTTTAAAAGAAAAACAAGCAGAACTTCACATTCACAGAATTTCACATATAAGTTTCATTTTTGATTGTATTTTATGTATGGAAACCCATTTTATTTGATGTTGAAGTTTAAAATTAAATGAATAAAAACAACTCTATGGTTTAAAGAAAACCCAAAACATTTCATTTTCACCTATTGTGCTGTCTCTAGCAGGTTGCCCTTTGTGATCTCCCTTTTGTTCCCCCTTCCTTCACAGAGCCATTGTTTGAGGTGCTGCTAAATGCTTCTAAGGTCCCTGAGTATTCAGATGATCCCACGGAGCTGGAGTGCCAGATAGCAGATGTGAAGCATGCAGGTGCCAATGTCCGCTTCACTGTTTCTTGGTACTACAGGATGGACTCACGCAGTGATGAAGTTGTATCTGATCAGCTACTCGCCTCCATGGATGAGGACTGGACCCTGAGATTTGGGGAGAAGAGCAAGCAGCGGGCAAAGAATGGGGAGATCGTGTTCTCCAAAGAGGATGGGGCCAGATTCAGTTTTCGTATTCAGAGGACTTCAGAGGGAGATAAAGGAAATTATTACTGTGTTGTATCTGCATGGACCAGACAGCGTAACAAAAGCTGGATGAAAAGCAAGGAGGTTGTGTCCAAACCAGTCAACATTTTTTGGATTGCAGAAGGTAGGAAGGAGCTCTATACTTTTTTAGAGAGAATTAGCAGCTTTCTTACTGGAGTTAAAAACCTTGCAATAATGAATATTTCAATATCTGTTTGGACCCCTATGAAAATGATGGCATTGGGTAGGAAACATCAATGTTATGGGCTTTCCCTGTTTATAATGAATTCTACTTTACTCTGTAGATAAGGGATATGACTTGGCCTGGAATATAGCTAAATCTAATAAGCATCATCATAATAGTAATAGTAGTGATGGTGGTGGTAATAGTAATAGTAATAGTGATGGTAGTGGTAGTAATGGTAGTGGTAGTAGTCATGGTGGTGATAATAGTAGTGGTAGTACTAGTGGTGGTAATAGTATTAGTGATACTAGTGGTGTTAGTGGTAGTGGTAGCAGTAGTAATAATAACTACTGTAGCAGCAGCAAACATTTATATAGCCACTGTTATATACCAAGCACTGTTTTAAGCATTTTACAAATATTGTCTCAGGTGATCCTCACAATAGCCTTGGGAGACAGATGCTGGTATCACTCGCCTTTTATTTTATTTTTTTATATTAAATTTATTATTTTATTTATTTAATTTAGAATATTTTCCCATGGTTACATGATTCTTTCCCTCCTCTCCTCCCATCCCCCTCCCATAGCCAATAAGCAGTTACACTGGGTTTTACATGTGTCATTGATCAAGATATTTGCAATAGAGTATCACCCCCATTTTAAAGGTGAGGCACTTGAGGCAAATAGCAGTTAAGTGACTTGCCCAAGATCACACAGGTTGTGTCTGAGATCAGATTTGAACTCAGGTTTTCCTGACTCCAGGTCCACTATCTAGTCTATTGTACCACCTAGCTGCCTCTAAGTCTATTGGAGAAAGGTGTGTTCAGTGCTTTATTATTGGTAAACTGCTTTCTTCTCAATAACCCTTTGAGATATGCATCATATAATAATAAGCAATAATGACAATAATGATAATTGGCACTCATGTAGCACATTAGGGTTTACATCACCTCACTTGAACCTCACAGTGACCTTGCGATCTGAGGAAAGTACTTTTTTATAGAAAAGGAAACTGTTCCCCTGGTCGTGTGGTTCATGCATGTCTGAGGCTGAATTTGAATTCAGATCTTTTTTGACTTGAAAGTCAAGCATTCTTTCCTCTTTATAGACTCTCGTTATCATTATTTTGATCTGGATACTACACCCTGAGGCAGAGTAGACAAACCATGGCCCTTTTTTGGGTATATAGTCAGGCATAAAGGAATTGTGGACCATCAGAGACAATGTTGCAGACATACAAGAAACACCTTTGCTAGAAGTATCATGTCCTAGCCCCATTTTCCCCCATAAGCTTGTGCTTTTTATTGAAAATTTTACACAAAGCTGTGATGTTTTCAGATTACATGTCATGGTAGCAGAATTAAATGTACTTAACCTATAAGGGTTTTTTGTATATAGTATTAAAGCATATGAATTGTATAGGATGTCCCAAAAGTCTTAAGTTTTCAGCTATTAAATCTTTAAACTGCTAAGACTTGAGGGACATCATATAAAATCTTTTTTCTTCTCCTTTATGGTAAGCCCCACAGGACAGGGACACTTCCCACAGTGTTTTGCACACAGAAGACATTCAAGAAGTATTTGTTGAATGAATTTTCAGAAGCACTTAAAGGCAATCTTTTCCTCTTGTCCTATCTTTGCCCTCTTTCTCTGCTTCCATTGTACACCACTATTCATTTACCACATGCCTTTCCCTCTAGATCAGTCTACTTCAGCAGGCAGCACTTAATGTATACCCAGCAAGACATAGAATCTGGGACATTTCAATTAATTTCTCTTTTTTATTATTAAATTTCTTTTACTTTATTTTTTAACATCTCATTTGTTTATTACATTAAAGTTACCAAATATCTACTCCCTTCACTTCCTTGTGCTTTTGTCATTTGACAGGAAAAATATGTATACATAAAGCTATGTCTTGTATGTTCCTATTTATCATTTTTTCTCTGGAACTGGAATTAATTTCATTGTGTGCCTACTATCTCCAAGGCACTGTATTGCCAGTAACCATGATTACTTTTTTATTCTCCAGGATAAAAATGCTGCTGCTGATTTTTCTATAGTGCTTTAAGATTTGTATAGCATTTTTCTCACGTGGCTTTCAGGTGAGATAGGTATGTGACATCAGCATCACTATTCCAGTTTTGCAAGTGAAGAAGCTTAAGGCTTAAGAGTTAAATGACTTGTTAGGGAGCTTAAGAAATCAGGTTGATTTAGGAACCCAGTCTGTCAATTAAAAGACTTTTATTAGACACTGTATTCCAGGCATTGTTAGATTTCATATATATATATATAAAAGTATATATATATGCAAAAGTGACTAAGTTGGGGCAGCTAGATGGCTTAGTGGATATAGAGCCAGGCCTGGAGACAGGAGATCTTGGGTTCAAATCTTGTCTCAGTCACTTTCCAGTGCTGTGACTCTGGGTAAGTCACTTACCCTCAATTGCATAGTCCTCATCACTCTTCTTCCTGGGAACTGATCATTAATATTGATTCAAAGGCAGAAGATAAAGGTTGGGGGGGGGGGGAAGTGGCTAAGCTTGTACTCTAGGAGCTTAAATTCTAATAGGAGATAGAGTGTGTGGCAAGGCAAAATTTTGAATGAGGAAGCCACAGAGATTACAAATGGAAAGATAAGGCAGTTGATTACCATGCCCTTTCCAGTAGTAATAATTCTTTTTTTTAAACCCTTACCTTCCATCTTGGAATCAATACTGTGTATTGGCTCCAAGGCAGAAGAGTGGTAAGGGCTAGGCAATGGGGGTCAAGTGACTTGCCCAGGGTCAAAAGGCTAGGAAATGTCTGAGGCCAGATTTGAACCTAGGACTTCCCATCTCCAGGCCTGACTCTCAATCCACTGAGCCACCCAGCTGCCCCCCAGTAGTAATAATTCTATTGATTCTTTTTTCTAGAAAGAGGTGGAAAATGGGGATAGTGGGGTGGGGAAGATTACATAGTGGCAGGGCAGATGCTAGTGTATCCATTCTGGCTCAACCCTACTGGGCAGGATGTGAAGTATGGCCTTAAATGGGCTACATATAGGGGGATCTGATGAATAGTCACTTACTCATCCACCAATCAGGGCAGACTTAATCACAGGGCAGAGTTCAAAGGCGAGTAAATGGGAGTGAAACATGAAATCCTGGTCCAAACTGAATAGTCTTAGGTCCTACCCCCCATACCCCACCATTTAACAATTTTTGGTCACTGAACTGGATTGATCTGTGGGATGAGGAGGTAGGGCAGAAGACTGCTAGCAGGGGAAAAAGGGATGATGACAAATATCAGGTCAAAAGGAAATAGAACAGCCTTTGTACAGTGCCAATAATCCTGGAGCTATCCAAGACTTACTAGGTACCCTGTTAGGGACAATAGTAGCTTCTTTAGACTTTAGCTAGTTGGGTCTCTGGTTCATCCTTCAGTGACTCAGACTAAAGTTTTCCTGACCTGTCTCTGTGATGGGAGCTCATCCTGCCATCTCCTTCATTAGTGATTTTCATCTTGTCCTCCATTCTACATTTTTTCCTCTTTGACTCTCTAGCTTTTGTGTGAGCAAGTGCATGTCTAGGACAGTGTTCAAATGAATGAGTACTTCTTTGATAGATATCTAGGAGCAAAAATCTGACTTTAATAGGTCCCTTCTGTAATTAATTTCTTTTGATGCTTCATTTCAGATTCCGTGCTCCTCGTGAAGGCAAGGAAGGCAAAGCCTTTCTTTGCTGCAGGAAATACTTTTGAGATGACTTGCAAGGTTTCCTCTGAGCACATAAAGACTCCTCGATATTCAGTCCTCGTCACGGCTGAGAAGCCTGCGGCAGACCCCTTCAGCCCCAATGAGACTAAGCACATCATCTCTTTAAACCAGGATTCGGTCGTGAAGCTGGAAAATTGGACGGATGAGGCCCGGGCTGATGGAGTGGTACTGGAAAAGGTCCAAGATGATGAGTTCCGCTATCGAATGTACCAGACTCAGGTGTCAGATGCTGGGCTGTACCGCTGTGTGGTAACAGCCTGGTCCCCTGTGGGAGGCAACCAGTGGAAAGAAGCAGGGACCAGTTTATCCAATCCAATTCAGATAGACTTCCAGACCACAGGTTGGTATAGAATTCAGTTACAATTAGAAAAGAGTAGAATTTTGGAGCTCAGAGTCACCTGGAGGGTGATCTAAGCCACACTCATCATTTTACAGAGGAAGAAACCAAGGTTGAGAGGAAAGAAGTGGTTTTAGGGTTGCTGTTTTTTTATTTCATTTTTGTTTTTTGTTTGTTTTTTTGCCTGAGGTTATACAGTGGTTGAGCTTGGGGGGAGGAGCTTGGGTCTGAAATGCACAATTACTTTTATTAACCTGATTTATCAAGGTAGTATGGCATAATAAAATTAAGATCTGGCTTTGGAATCAAGAAGATCTGAGTTCAAATCCTGCCCTTGATTTATAACAGCTCTATGACTATGAGCAAAATTTTTCTCCTGTCTGAGTCACAAGCAACTTTCTAAGACTATAAGTTACAGGTGAGTGGGCTGATAGCTATCAGAGGAAGGAATCCCTATGCTGATGAAATCACAGGTACAAACTTCCCCCAGGGCACACACACACACATCCCCCCTCCCCCCAACCAAGGCAAAAAAAAAATCAAAGCAAATATTTCCATACACGGTAGACTGTTTCATCTTCATTCCATTGGCATTGCGTCTGGCTTGGCAAGCAACTTTCTCCTTGCTTGTGTGTTTGGCAGAGTACCCAGGGCAGCTGTGTAGAGAGGGAGTATGTCTGTCTGTCTTTGGTAAGAATCACGATGAATAATAGAAATTTTTTCGAAATTTGTGGGAGCATAAAACAGGGGTCCCAAAAGTCTTAGTGTTGTTGTCAGTTTTGATAGCCCTGTAGAATGGAAAATGAGGCCAGTTCACCACAAGTTTCAAATTGCTGATTGATTTACTGCTATATAGGACTAAGCATAGACCACTGAAAATTCTTAGTCCATTTTCCCCAGTCCTAGCATATATATGTATATGTATAGCTGGGGAAGTGACATTCTTTATATACTAATATTTCTTGTGCCTGCCATCTTGACCCTTAAAAATCATTTCCATGATAACTGCCCATTTATTCTCTTATATTTTCTAAACTCACTTTTCAAGAATTGTTTAGACACAGGGAATACTCTTGAATTTCCCAAATTGAAAGAGAAGGTTATGTTATGTGATGGTGGTTTCCTCTTCTACCAAACCTTCCACAAGAATGTACAGAGAAGTTACCTTCAAAATCAAGTGCTTATAGAAGGCTCCAGACACTACTTGGTATATTCTGATAACAAAAGAGCTATCATTTAAGTGTGCAGCAAACCTTAAGCCGCATTTTGTAATGCATCCCTCCCTGGTGACTAATTTCTCTCCACTCCTTTGGCCACATCTCATTTTTTTCTTGGGTATTCCCTCCAGTGCTTCTCCACTGGTTACTACTTTGCTTTATTTTTAATGACTCAGGCTATGGGGGGGGGGGAGAAGGAGAGTGTATATTAATGTGATCAAACATTATCTCCTTTCATGTATCTTATCTTGAACTGAACAAGCAACAATTTGTAAGCACTGTGTCCAAAGGCACTGTATTTGGTCTTCAGGATTTAGAGAAAATAACTACTCCTTGTTCTATTGGGGTATATAACAAGCACACAAAAAGTAGGAGAAAATTCAGAGACAAGGAGATCATTTGTGGGAGGATCAGAAAAGACCAGACACCTGAGCTGAATGGATAGAGCTCTAGTCCTGCAGTCAGGGAGGTATGGGTTCCAATATGGCCTCAGATACTTCCTAGCTGTGTAACCTTGGAAAAGTCACTTAACCACAGTTGCCTAGCCCTTACCACTTCTTAGAATTGATACTTCAAAGACAGAAGGCAAGTTGTTGTTGTATTTTTAAGACAAAAAGAAAAGAAACTAGAAAGTGGTAAAGAGGTTGGAAGTAAAAAAAAAAGACTATGGTAGGGAGAGGATGGAGTCTGTGAAAAGACTGGGAGAAAATAGATGGAGTGTCAAGTTTGGCAAATAGCTAATGGGCAGTCTTCTCTGAAACAGAGTAAGTAAAGGGAGATAATATGAAAAGAGGGCTGGAAAGGTATATGGAAAGCAGGCTATGAAAACTCTACATTCTAGGCTTGGGAGTTGATAATTTATCATAGAAGTAAGAGGGAGTTGCTAAGGGCAGGTAGGTGGCATAGTGGATAGAGTGCCAGCCCTGGAGTCAAGAGGATTTGGGTTCAAATCAAACCTTGGATATTTCCTAACTGTGTGACCCAAGGCAAGTCACTTAACCCTATTTGTGTGACCTTTCAGTCTTAGAGTTGTTACTAAGACAGAAAGTAAGAATTGTTTTTAAGAGAGAGAGAGAGAGAGAAAGTATGTCACTGATGATTTCTGATAGGAGTGACATGGCTAAACTGTGAGACTAATGAGGTAGTCTCTGAGGTAGCTATTTGGGGAATGGATTGGTGAGGGGACATACTAGAAATTGATAAATTTGCCTTTGAGATGATCTATTCCATCTCCTGAAATTTGGAGGTAAAAAAGTTGAGGCCAGGGCCTGGCTCTTGGTTAGAACTTTTAGTCTCCTGATTCCTAGTCCAGATCCCTCTTTTCTATCTTGGAAATTATGTAATATAGTAGAAGGGCCACTGAATCTGGAGTCAAAGAAACTAGGTTTTTGAATCCTGGCTTACTCTCCATTTAACCTTAGGCAAGTCACTTCAAACTTCAGTTTCCCTCTTCATAAAACTAGGAATTGGTCAGATTCCAGTTTGAAAATACCATTACCATAAAACTTAAGTATAATGAAAACATCTCAAAATCTTTAACTAAAGACCTGTGATAATAGCATTGTCTTTGTTAAAAGAAAATTGCTCCTATGTAAAATTGATCATCGTTTGCAGTGTGTCATTCCCTGCCTCCTCCCAAAGCAATCTTGTCTCCAGGATCAGTGTTGTGGTAGGAACTTCATCCTGCACCGTGGCTGACAGGGAACATGAGAAATACAAGTACTCTTAAAAGGTACTTGAGGTTTCCCTTGAAAACATAACATTTTTTACAAGAAAGAAAAGAGAAAGAAGCAAAACCCAAGGTGAATGGAAATAGATCTCTTCACTATTCAATAGTGAAGTTTTTTTTTTTTTAAGCATAAGCAAGGAGCCCTTTGTAAAGGTAAATAAAAGAAATGTTATCAGGCAAGATTTCTTACTATTTTAGTCCTTCAGTTTCTCCTGGTATGAAATATGTCTGCAAAGGTATTCCTCCTCAGAATGACACCTCAACTCTTTCTGTCACAAAAATTCCTGTAGGCTAAAAAATTGTGAAATAGGTGGATAACTTGGTGAATAGAGTGGACCTAGAGTAATGAAGACCTGAATTTAAATCCAGCCTCAGACACTTACTAACTTTGTGATCTCAGGAAGTCATTTAACCAACCCTGTTTGCCTCAGTTTCTTCATCTGTAAAATGTGCTGAAAAAGGAAATGGCAAGCCACTCCAGTATCTTTGCCAAGAAAACCTCAAATAGGATCATAAAGTCAGATATGACTAAAATAACTGAACAACAACAATAAAAAAATTGTGATTACTTTCTTCTTTGTTTCTAAGTTTTGAATCAGATAGCTCCTCACCCAGCTTTGAAACACAGCTTACCCCTGTTTAGGCATTAGCAAGTCAGGCTTATTCTTGCCTCCCTACTACTGGGTCCTTTTGCAAGGTAAATACAGGAGCATACTTCATTTGGCATCATAGAAGGAAAAAGGAAAGAAGAAATTATTCTTGATTTTCAGATGCTGTTCTTTTGGCAGCGTTAAGCTTTTGGTATTTGAATGTAGAAAAGATCTTTTATCTGTTGTCTCAGACTGGTTCTAAGGGGTAAAAAAGAAGCTGTATGTTTTTAAACTTATGTTAAAATGTATTAAAAGTCTAGGAGTTAAATCTTGAACAAAGGCAATGTAAACAATAAGACCACAATTTTTTTCCCTGCAGGGCCTACATTTAATGTTTCAGTGCATTCTGACACTCCAACAGTATATCGAGGAGATCTGATTAAACTCTTCTGCATCATCTCTCTGGAAGGAGCTTCACTCGACCCAGGTATTTGTCCATTTACTCTTCTTCACTTTATTGGAGGTTAGGGGGAAAAGGATAGTGACTTTATTTCTTTTCATGTACACATTTTATCATGTTAATCTTTATTAAGCATCTATTATATGTCAGACACTGGGCTAGATACTGGGGAAATAAAGGTAGAAAAGAAACAGTTCTTTTGTCCAAGGATGGAAACCAGCAAACCAAGAAAAAAATATGAATACATATAAAATGAATGAATGAAAAATATATGTCTATCTGTATCTCTATGTTTCTATATAGATAACTATGGAGAATTGGGGGGGTAGAGAGAGAGAGGGGGAGAAAGAGCGAGAGGGAAAGTTTGTTGGAAGATAGGTGAATAGATAGATGGAGAGATAGATACAGACATACATAGAAGCATAGGTATGTAGTCAGAGAGATACATAGATAGATATACAGATACATAGATAGCTATCTTGTTTAATATGCCAGGAACTTGCTATTATGAATACAGCTACAAGAAAGCAAAATAATTCCTGCCTTGGGAAACCAAAACACCAACAAGTAAATACAAAATGCCTAAGAAGTGAATGAATAAAAAAGAATTTTTTTAAACCCTTACCTTTTGTCTTAGAATCAATACTAAATAACATTTCTAAGGCAAAAGAATGAGAGTAAGTGACTTGTCTAGGATCACACAGCTAGGAAGTATCTGAGGACAGATTTGAACCCATGTCTTCCCATCTCCAGGCCTCATTCTCTATCCACTGAGCCACCTAGCTGTCACTGAAAAAGCATTTGTTAAGTGCTTGCCATATGTTAAGTGCTAGGATACAAATGCCAGAAAGCAAGACAGACCTTGACCACAAGGAATTCTAAAATGGAGGGGGACAATAAACATGAGAGAGTCCATATTGGAAGAGAGAAGGTAGATGGCAGGTGCATGCGAGATAGCATGGCTTGGAGACAGCTAGGAAGTGGTTGGAATTGGACAAAATAAAGTTAAAACTTACCAATCACGGCCCATGGTCTCCTATTGGAGTCCAGTTTTTGATGGGAAGAGGCAAAGGCAGCAGTGGCTGGCAAGAGTGCTTGGGGATGGCTGCAAAGTGCCAAAATAAATACAGATTATGCCCTCTACTAGATTATAAACTCTTTTAAAGGGGAGGGACTGTGTCTTATGCAAAATGATATATCCCAATTATAGTAGGCACTTGAAAAAGTATTTAAATGAATGAACAAGCAAATAAGCTTAACAGAAGTCACTCGTCCATTAAGTGCTTTGGGAATCTGTCTAAGATACAACTTATTTCCCCACTCACTTTGTGACTAAACAAGTCAGAGAAAGGATGTCTGTTTCTCATTTTGCTTTAAATGCCTGGAGAAAGAACACCTTGGTCCTCTTTTCCAAGTATCCCCTGAGTCTCATTTCTCCTTTCTGTGTGCCTCTATGCTATTTTCTTTAGATGTAACCTGTAACACTCAGATTCAGGTCTCCCATTGTAAAGAACCCATAAAGCAAGATAGATGGTCAAATTGAGCTAGAGACAGTGATCTGCCATTTCCCCAGCCTCCAATCATCTGTTTATGCTAATAGTGTTGCATTTTTTCTTCTGCCCATACAAAAATTATTGTTACCCTAGATAGTGATGGTGAACCTATGGCACACATGCTAAAGATGGCACATAGAACACTTTTTGTGGGCATGCCACTTTCCTTGTACCCCCCCCCCCAAGAGTTTGTTACTAGAAAGGCAGGGGAACTTTGAACAGAGCTGCTTCTTTCCCCTTCTCCACTGTGCCTGATGACATGTTTTTACATCACCCACCCCTCCGCCCAGCAGCCTAATGGGAACACTTTTCCCCTCCCTTGTGTGGAGTAAGGAGGAGAGGGGTACACCCATCACTCGATGAGGAGAGATCAGGGCACAGTATGAGGTCTCTAAAAGGTTTGCCATCACTGCATATATTTTTTATATAATGACCATGTTCTTTTAATACAGGAACTATTCAGGTAGACTTGGGCCCCACCCATGGACAAACTAGTTGTAGCTTGAGTTAAACTGACTGAATGGTTTCTTTCCTTCTTTCAATCAATCAAAAAGAATTTAAATTCCTATTATGTACCAGCCCCTATATTAAGTTCTGGAGATACCAAACCAAGAAACAGTCTCTGCTCCCAAGGACCCTATTTTCCACTGGGATATAGAGAATAGGGTTCAACACGTACATATACAATTGTATACAAAATAAATAGAGTAATTGGAGGGTGGCATCCACAGCTAGAAGGAAGGAATCAGGAAAGGCTTCATGTAAGAAGTGATGCTTAGGCTGAGCTTTGAGGGAAATAAGAAATTCTAAGAGGCATATATGAATATAGAGTACATTCTAGCTATGGGAAATAGACTAGGAAGAGGCACAAAAAGGAGAGAGGGAATGTCATGTATGAGGAACAGCAAAAATATCTGTTTGTCTGATTTGTAAAGGCAAATGTAGGCTGGGTCCAGATATCGAATCTTTCAGCTACTAAGATGCCTTCATAACATTAAAAACAGGGTCTATCCATACCTTTCCTATTCCAGGTTTTTTCTGCTACCAATTTTCCCCTTGTAAACTTAGAAGAAGTTTTAAATTCAGACATAGAATTTTAAGGCTAGAAAGTATATCACTACCATCTAGTCCCACCCATATACAAAATGAGTCTCCATTATTACACTGACAAACTGGTCATCCAGTTTCAACTTGAAGACTTCCATGATTGGAAATTGACCACCTTTCTATTGAATTCAATCCACCCTTGGACAGTGCCAATTATTAGGAAGTTTTTTCCCTAATAACTAAGCTAAATTGTTCTTTCTTCAACTTCTACTCATAGCTTCTGATTATACTCTATTTGGTCCAAGAGAGTTCAGTCCCTTCTTTCATTAACAACTTTTCAAGCACCATTCTTGGTTGCTCTCCTTTGGACATTCTCTGAGTTTATCACTATTCTTCTCAGAACTGAATACAATATTCCTTCCATATGAGGTCTAATGAGATATTATAGTCTTATTTCTTATATATAATATTCCCAGGGAAAGCTTTGGAGGAAGAGAAACCTAAAGGCTAATTTCTATCACATGCATTTCTTTCCCACTTTTCCAGTCTTCTCCTTTGTGGTACTGAATATTACCATACTTTTCAGACCTATAGCAATTGTAGCTATAGTTTCTAATAGATTTGGATTTGGAGAGGAAGATGGTTGGGGAAACAGTGACTGCTAAGTCACTTGATGTGGAAGAAAACTGAAAAAATAGGATTGAAGGATTATCTATGAAAAGGTTTAGAAGTACTTCCACTCTGGTATTCTAGAATGGTGAATGATTTAGATCTGAAATAGGCCAGAAGTGAACTGACTTGAACCTCTGTATAGAAGGAAAACAAAGCGTGCCTCTGTATGAAAACAAGCTTACATGAGACTGAATTCTGATAAGTAGAGGAATATCTGGGGCCATCTTATAGGAGAAAATTTATTGAGAATCTGAGTAAAGATGCATGGGGAAGAGAATGAATCATAACGGTTTGCTGCTACTAAAACTAATCATCTCATATGAACATACTAGGTAGAATTTAAGGGAATCTTAGGACTCATCTAGTCTAACATCTTCATTATCTTATGAAGAGACTGAGGACCATAGAAGGCATATTGGTAGTAGGGGAAGAGCCATAGTTCAAACCCAGACTTTTCAAGGACAAATAAAGAACTTTTTCTAATTCTAAAATTGCCATGGAGGGATGAGTGGTGAGGTAAGTTAGAGACCCGAACTTTGAAATGGTGAAGAAGAGAATTTATAGGAAATAAGAATTGAAATGACATCTGCCTAAACTTTACTAGCTGTAAATACTATTCCCAGAAATAAGGAATGGCTCTACTCCTTAGGTGAACTACCTTTACTGCCTTTAAAAGCCAGTGATATAAAAGCTCAAACTAACATGGTGGTTCTTATGGCATAATGAAGAAGTAGAAATGAAAGAAAAAGGAAATAAGAGAACATTTTTTAATTGCCTATCTCAAATGGAGAAACTTTCATTTTAACTAAAACTTATTTAGAAGCAAAATCATGAGGTTGGAAAGGACCACAGAGACATCTAATCCAACCCAAGCAGTCCCTCTAAATCCCTTCTCCAGGCTAAATTTCCCAAATTCTTTCATCCAATAGTTCTGTGTTCTGATTACCAATCTTCTCCTTATCCTGGTCACTATCTTCTGGGAAATCTCCAGCTTGTCAGTATTCTTCCTAAAACCGAACTGAAGAAAACGTCCATATATGATCAGACCAGGATAGACAACAGTGGATCTGTTAATGCTTATGTTCTGGTCACTATTCATCTCTTAATATTGCATTAAAATCTTAACTTTTTTTTAACCTAATGTATTGTCAGACACTTTGCTGAAGTTTAGTGAAACAATTATCTATAAAATCCCCCAATGGTTTATAGACTTTGTCAAAACAGAACAAAACAAAACAATAAACTGATTCTGATATGATCTGCCCTTAATGAGATCATGTTGGCTCTTGGTGATCATTATTTCCTTTCCTAGGTTATTATATGTATATAATATATATAGAATAGACCATCTTTCTAATTGTGCTTTCTAGAATTTTGCCAAAAATTGAAATCAAACTTAAACTTTGAAGTCTCCACTTATTTCTCTTTTTAAAAATCAGGACTTTTAGGGGCAGCTATGTGATTTGGTGGATTAAAAGCCAGACCTAGAGATGGGAAATCTTGAATTCAAATCTGGCCTCAGATACTTCCCAGCTATGTGACCCTGAACAAGTTTCTTAACTCCCATTGCCTAGCCTTTAGTGCTCTTCTGCCTTGGAACCAATATACAGTATTCATTCTAAGATGGAAGGTAAGGGTTTAAAAAGAAATCAAGGCATTTCTCTATCTATAGTCTTTCAGTTCCTTTCCCATTCTTTCAAAAAATACTAATAAAGATTTGGAAATCAGTCTCTCAGTCCTAAAAGGGCCTTGTGTTTGGAACCCATTGAGGACATCTAGGCATTCTCCTACTACTTTCTTACTTATATTGTGTTTTCACATCACTATTAACCTACTTTATTCTGTTCTTTCCCATCTAAAGATCATTCTCCTTGGCAGAAAAAAACAGATCCAAATAAGAAGTGAACTCCCTATTCTCCAT
Source organism: Monodelphis domestica (assembly GCF_027887165.1). Lineage (NCBI taxonomy): Eukaryota > Metazoa > Chordata > Mammalia > Didelphimorphia > Didelphidae > Monodelphis > Monodelphis domestica. The sequence goes on from NC_077228.1 coordinate 488,906,140, forward strand.
CATTCATTTTCATTATATCATCTATCCCTCAGCAGCAGTTCTTTCTTTGATCCTCTTCTTTTTCCCAATATAGCTTTAAAAAATCATTTTCACTGTCCTTAGCATTCATAACTAGCCTTCTCATTCTGATTTTTTTTAGCACTCTTGACACTATTCTTCTAGGGCTTGCTTTTATATTCATGCTTAGTTACCTGCCCTGGTTTCTTTTTTCTATGTATGTCTTTAAAATCTCAATTTAGTCAAGGAGTTCTTTATCTATCTCCTTTAGATAGCTTTAGATGGCTTCTTGTTTTTTTTTTCTTCTTCCTAAATTTTTTTTGTAATTTCAAATTTTCTTTCTTGAGCTTCCCACAACTTTGGGACTAGCTTCCCTTGCAGAATTTTAGGGCAGAGATTCTGCCCATCTTTTCTCTGAATTCTTTGAAATCTTCTATCACCAAAACTAGACATCCCTGTCACTACATTCTCTTGCATCTATGTTAGGTTTTTGAACCAAGGAAGAGAATTGAGAATATGGTGGGATAAGAGGATGAAGAGAGTATCCAGTAAGAAAGAATGAGTTTGACTTATAGAAAGAAATGTTGTAGAGAAGGCAAGCTAGTATGAATATTGAAAAAAAAAGGGCCTTGGACATTGGGAAATGCTTGGTGACTTTAGTACTGTTTTAGTGGAATAGTGCAGAAATAGAATTGCGAGCAATTTGAAAAATTATTACATACAACAGGCTTCATTTTCCTTATATATAAAATGGGCTGAACTAGATGAAAGCTAGTGGAATTTATTCTTTAGAGTACAAACTATTGACAATTTGTTCCTTTTATCCCTAGTATCTAATCTAGTGCCTCATACCTACTTTTCATTTAATGAGTGTTGGGTTAAATTAAACTTGAAGAATCCTAAGGACTCTTAGAGCTCTAAATCCCATGATCTTTTTCTTGAGTTCCTTATCTGGTTGTTCCTCCTGCCCTGAATTTCCTTCTATTAGAATATCTTCTTAATATATAATATTTTTCTACCAAATCTTTTATCTAGCAGCAATCATGGGTTCCATCCCACCAAGTCTCAGTATAAAGTTGAAGCCAAATTTGTCTTCTTGCAATAGGATCTCCTTGTTTATTGTGCATATAGTACCCAAGATCATGGGTCTTGTTTCTTTTTTTTTTTAAACCCTTACCTTCCATTTTGGAATCAATACTGTGTATTGGTTCCAAGACAGAAGAGCGGTAAAGGCTAGGCAATGGGGGTCAAGTGACTTGCCCAGGGTCACACAGCTGGGAAGTGTCTGAGACCAGATTTGAACCTAGGACCTCCCGTCTCTAGGCCTGGCTCTGAATCCACTGAGCTACCCAGCTGCCCCTGTGGGTCTTGTTTCTAATTCTTTTCTTTGTTACTATCTCTTGTAAGTCATTGGTTAAATCTAGTACTAGTCTTCTTACTATGTAGTACCTACTGTTCTGTGTTAGCTGTCTCAAAAGATATATTCTCTCTAAGTCTTTTGGATCAGATTTTTAAGACTACTCCAGAAATTTTCTTTTTTTACTACCCTTTCTTAGGGGAATCTATTGCTGACCAAGAGCCCATCATTCTTATATTTTAATCTGTGGCCCAGGCATCTAAATAATGTTCTCAGATACCATCTTTTTAAACTATTTCTTTATGTCTAAGACCCACTTTCTTATCAGAAGCCCCCATATTCAGTTGACACTGGTGATGAAACACTACTATAGGCCTATGGAATTTTAGTGGATTTTTCTTACCAGGATTCATGATTTTGAAATTTTTTTTCTGAGTTTCTTCTTTTTTTCAAAAGAAATAATTTTTATTGATCTTTCTTTTTTTTTTACATTACTAAAATCTCTCCCAATATACCTGTCCTTCCCTTCCTGAAGAGCCATCCTATATGACATAATATTTTTAAAAAATAAGAAGAGAAAGAAGTCATCAATACCAATCACTGCTTTGCAAACATCTGAAAATAAAAGAAGTGAGGAAGTGAGTAGAGGATTCTTCTCTTAGCTGACCTTTGGAGCCATTCTTGTTCATTGTAGTACTTCAACATTCATTGCTAATTGTTTTTGATGGTTCTCTTGTATTTGTTGTTTTCTGGTCCTGCTTTCCTCACTCTGAATCATATTGTGTAAATCTCTGTGCTTCTCTGAATTTCTCATGTTTATGATTTCTTACCGCACAGGAGTATTTCATTATATTCATGTACCACAATTTGTTTAGGCATTATCTAATTAGTGGGCATCCACATTGTTTCCCAAAACTTTGCTAGAATAAAAAGTGCAGTTATAAATATTTTGTGATATATAGTGATTTGGGTCTTCTTCATGGTCTCCCTGGGGCATATCTAAGTTCCTTCTTGAATTGCAATTTCTCCCCATGTGAATAGCCATCTTTGGTAATGTTCTTCAGTTTTGACAAAACTCAGGAGTATCTCAGTTTGGTCTCTCATATTTGTCTCAGAGAAAATTATGTCTTCCTCAATTATTTATGTAAATAAACAAATAAATGTCTTCTTAACCTATCTCGACTACTACTACTCACTTCTTCAAGTCCAGTCCAAAAGTCCAGAAGTCTCAAGTCAAGAGAGAGCAGACCAAATGACTCCTTCTGGGTTGTTCCCTTTCCCAGGGTTCCAAACCTTCTCATCCCATCCCACCACTGCTGATGGAATCTTTGCAGTCTTTCCAGGCTTTTCCCATTTCAAAAGTCTCTGGATTTCTCTCTCACACATTTATACTATATAAAAAAGATAAATATATTTGTGATCATTCAAAGGAGCAAGCATTAACAATAAAGGAGATCAAGAAAGACTGCTCATAAGCATTAATTAAAGTACCTGCTATGTTCCAGGCCCTATGGGTATAATGATGAAAATGAAGCATTACTTGTCTTGGAATGGCTTGCTTTGTTCTGTTAGAATAAAAACAAGCACGTAGTTTTTCAAATATAATACAAAATAAATTCACACATTCAAAATAAATTCAAATTAATTTTTTTCAAAATAAATTCACACATAATATATAAAAATTGAACATATACATAGTATATAAAATAAATATACACTTAATATATACAACATAAACACACATGTAGGATGTATACAATGAAAACACGTACAAAATAGAAACATCTTGTATATATAAAATCAACAGTATATATAAAATAAGCACACATAGTATATTCAAAATAAACACACACATATAAAAATAAACATGTATATATAAAAACAACATATGCAGAATAAATGCACACATTATATTCAAAATAATATGTACACAATAAACACAAATAGTATACTCAAAATAAATATACCCAAAGCACATATAAAATAAACACACATTGTATATATAAAATAAATACAAAATAATCAGTAGAGTGCTGGGAGCAACATTAGCATCAGGGTTAAGGATTAAAGTGGTAGGTGAGGGGAGACCTCTAATAGGAAATGGCACATTAGCTGAATTATGAAGGAAACTATGGGTTCTAATTCCAGGGATGAGGAGCAGTTTATGCAAAGATGAGGTAGGAGATTCTAACTTAAGAGTCTGGCAAATAGTCCCTTTTTGTTGTAATGTAGAGGATATGGAGGAGAGTAATGTGACAAAGGCTTGGAAAAGTCGATTAGAGCTCAGTTGTGAAGGGCTATAAATGCCAAGCAGAGGAATTTGTACTTTAACCTGTAGGTAATAGGAAATCACTGAGGTTTCTTGAGGAAAGGAATGGTATGGTCTGATCTGTGCTTTTGAAAGCTTCTTTTGTCATCTTTGTGGAAGGTGGATTGGGGATGGAAGAAACTGGAATCTAGGGGTTTGGAAGATCTTGCTTAGATGTGTGGGCCTGAACTAGTATGGTGATGGTATAAGTGGAAAGAAGGAGATGAATGGGAGAGCTCTTGGGAAAGCAGAATTGCCAAGACTGATTCTCCTGATGGCAGCTATCATCCACAATCATCAGTCCATGAAGCACAAGACTCTCCTGAGCTAATTAATCTAGCCTCTACTTCTATAGAAAGTATTGGAGACTATGAATTTGTATTACTGAGTTCCAGAGGTTAAGTGAATCTTTCTCTTCCCATCCTTCTCTGTGATATTCTTTGGCAATCCAGCCTTCTCACACAGATTAGGATTCCCCTTGTCCTCTTTGTAGTTTTTTTCTTCTTAATTTCCTCCTCAAAGCACTTCCAATTTCCAAAAAATTAAGACAATTTAAAAAGCAAAAGCAAAAAAAAAAATACATTCATGTATTATGAGTGGGAACCATCAAGGCACTCAAATCTTTGTTACCCCAACCCCTCTTAGCACAGTGCCTAGAACAGTTGGCACTTAAGGAGTGCCTGTGTCTTGATTCAGGTTTATCTATGTCCAGATAGAATTTTTATGGGTAGAAATGATGTGTGATATGGATTGTTGCACTCATAAATCAATGGGAAATGATTTTTCCCCAAATCAGAACTCTTAAAATGTGTGAACTCTGCTTTACAAACTTTAGAGCACCACACATTTGTTTGTGAGTTGTTATGATCTAATCTCATTTGGACTCCCTCTTGGACTCTCTGCCCCCATGTCTTTTTCCTTTCTATCCCCTGGCAACATTTACCCTTTGGACTAATGGTTATGTGTGTTAGAGATCCAGAATGGTATTCCATGCTGGGTTCCACATTAAGATTCTTGTCATTGAAGAAGGGAAGAGAAATCCTTTAAGCCAAAAGACAATGTTGTTTTTGCCTGCCAAGCCCATATATGGAATGTGCCAAGCTCAAGATTTTCAGTACTCTTCCTGTGTGTATTTTGAAGTCACTGAGTCTCATCTTGGGAATAATGAAGAGGAATCCTCAGGTGAGGGTTAGAGTAGATGACCCCTGAGGCCCTTCCAACCCAGAGAGTCTGTGAACCCACCAATGAATCAACTGTTCTTTGCACTAAAAGCTTTCTTCTCTTGCATAATTGCAGCCAGCTCTGGCTGCCTGTTATCTTGCTGGCCACAGCCTATGGAACTTTGCCCTTTTGGTCTGTGTGTGGGTGGAAGAGTCTGACTAATTAAAAACAAATTGTCATTAGATTTCATCCAACCATCCTGTGGGTGTTTAGGGGATTTTGTGTGTGTGTGTGTGTGATGCTATGGTATAGAAAAGACTAGAGCCAAACATTCTCAGCAATGGAAACAGAGAAAAAATGTGCTACCCCTCCTTACCTCAATAATAATGTTTCCTATCATGGTGGAGGGTGTGTTTCTTATGTTATTTTTCAGTAATAATAATTACTAATATTATCACTTAATTTTCATAACTGTGAAATAGATGCTGCTATTATCCCCATTTTACAGACGAGAAAACTGAGATTGAGAAAGGGTAAGGAATTTGCCCAGGGTTACATATAGCTAGTAAATGTCTGAGGTAGGATTCAAGGTCAGGTCATTTTGACTCTGAATCCAGGACTCTATCTCAGTCTAAGTTGTAAGTTGTATTTCATAATAGAAAAGGCTATTTTTAGTGTTACCCCTGCATTCATTTAATACTTAAGATCTTAAAAACATCATCAATATTACTACATTGCCCTTTCTGTTGTCCTTAGTGTATTTTGCTAAATTAATAATAGATATATTCATTTTTATTGTTTAGAAAATTAGATATTTAAATTAAATGGCTTGGTGAGGTACTTTTAAAATTCCATTGGCCTAGGCAGAATCCTTCCTGAAACTACCAGCTGTGTCCCCAGCTTTCTCTTTGTGGCTGTTGTTTTAGGGTTGCTATTCCCTTGATGGCAAACATACCTTTAACCTATAGAGGATTGAGTTGGCTTTATTTTCATATTGTCTAAGAATTATTACTTGTCCCCAAAATTTTATTTCTCATAGGCCCATGATAAATTTTATTTGCTTCTATTAGAACTTTAATTTTACAAAGTACTTTAAAATTCAGCAACATTACTCTCTGGGGCTTTTTGACCATCCCCAGTTTCCTTGGTCTGACTTTTAAACAATAGTTATTAAATCTTATAAATTTAAGCACTTTTCCAGAAGAAAAAAGGAACACATGGCTTTTGAATTCTAAACTATTCTTATTTCTCAGGATTCTCTACCTATCTTTGCCAGTGCTCAAGCAAATCTTTCACATCATTGAAATCTATGTGTATGTAGCTGGGGTTTTTAGCCAAATGTGTCAGACCTTTGTTTGGACTTTGAGAACAAAGCTACTCCCCAAATTTGAAGAAGTTTGAAATTCAGGACTGCAGTGGGTCCTCTCTCTTTTTCCTCCCTACTTGTCACTGGAAAAGGACATTGTATTCCTTCCCAATTAAGAAGAAATATGAGTTAGTAACCCTAACCCATTTAATTTCTAAGATATGATGCTTCCAAGTTTACAAAGTATATGTATCATCTTATTTGATCCTCCCAATTAGATGATACTATTATGCCTATTTTATGGGCAAGGAGACTAAGCTGAGCAAGACTAAGTGACTTTTCCAGGGTTACACAGCTAATAATGTCTGAGAATCTGAATTTGGGTCTTTCTCATTCCAAGTCGAGTGCTTTACCCATTGTCATGCCATCAAACTTCCTTTGTTTTTAGGATTCAGTTTACTGAAGTATTTAGAAAGTCATTTGTCCAGAGACTAATTTTCTGTTTTGTGCATTTCAGTAACAGTAATTTTCTTCCTCTGTTATTTTCCATGTTTGAATACAGGGGCCCTGATCTGTATAGTGCACTGATTACTCTTTCTCATTTGATTTTCCACTCTAGATGACATGTCCTTTGATGTATCCTGGTTTGCTGTCCATTCCTTTGCCTTGGACAAACCTGCTGTCCTTCTGTCTTCATTGGATCGGAAAGGTGTTGTGAACAAGGCCCGGAGAACCTGGAAGAGTGATCTCAGCTTAGAGAAGATCAGTGTGATGGAGTTCCTGCTACAAGTTCATGGCTCTGAGGACCAAGATTTTGGGAACTACTTCTGTGCTGTGATACCATGGGTCAAGTCAACCACAGGGTCTTGGCAGCGGGAGACAGAGATCAAATCCAAGCCCATCTTTGTAACCGTGAAAATGGATGGTATGGACACCATGTGCTTATTTTCTCAGTGTTTGGGAAGTGCCTTCTGTCTGCATTATTGAAACCAACAGCATAGAAACTACCTAGAATGAAAAATTTGTCCCAGTGAATATTGTTTTCTATCTAGAGCAAAGATGATTCTTCACCTCTTTTAGATAATCCCCTTTAGCAGCCTGGTGACGTGTATGGAAAGCTTCTCAGAATACTGGGATCTTTTTTTTTAACATGTAAAGTAAAATACATAGGATTACAAAGGAAACCAGTCATGCCAAAATATGGTTCTCAAAACATTTTTTTAAAAATTCAAGGTCCCCCGAAACCCAATTGTGGATATCTTTGGGCCCTCGGTTAAAACTTCTGGTTTTAGTATAAGCCTAAACCTAACTGCAGAAGTAAGCAGCCAAAGCCTATTGGGTTTACCTGATGTAGACAGATTAAAAAGATATTTTAAATCCTCTTGCCCTTTAAATTCATATGTAAATACCTTATTTGTTTCCTCCAAATCTTAACTTGGATTTTTTTCCCCATATGTAATGGGAAGGAACTATTTAATTAAAAAGATGTTTATCAAGTTCCTATTGTGTGGGGATAATGGAGCTAGGAGGAGATACAAAGTTTAAGTGTTCTTTCTCTGCCCTAATGAATCTTTCAGTCTGGTAGGAAAAAAAATAAAGAAAAGTTATTAAAAGAAATAATGTTAAAAAGAAACATATATGTGGAGAGAGAGAGAGAGAGAGAGAGAGAGAGAGAGAGAGAGAGAGAGAGAGGAGGAAAGCAGAGAGGGAGGGAGAGGGAAGGAGAGAGAATGTCCATTTTCTAAATAAAGCCACTGTGTAGAGATACCCACCCCTTTGACACAAACATCAATTACTTCCTAGAATCAATGCTAGACTAAAGACTGACAGCCTATTTCCTTTCTGCTAGCTTGCAGGACTATCATTCTGTGGGTGGGTGGGTGGGGATACAGGATTTCAGTTTTGTGTAGTTATTGTTGGGTTCAAGTGACTATTAATGAATTGCCTCTGAATGTGAGTGTTGGTGTAAAGTGCTTCTAAGTTAACTTTGTTTAAAATGTAACTTCATAGAGAATATTAAGAGAGCGATGATTTACTTTGCAAAAGGATTCATCATAATATTTCTTTAAATTGCCAGCTGTCCTGGTGCTTTTATGATGTTTGGTTTACAAATATTTCATTTCTTCACAAATTTTGGAACACATAGACTGATATAAAATATCTGTTTTGCAGGGAACAGGCATGTGGTTTCATCAGCACAGGGAGTTCCCACTGAAGAAACTATCTTCAGTGTTGTAGACCAGCATGATTTATAATTTTAGAGAGTTGCCTAGGAGCATATTAATCACCTTGCCTTAGGTCATATGGCCAAAAGGAGTCAGAAACAGAACTTGAACTCAGGTCTTCCTGACTTCAAGGCTGACTCTCTATGCCACACTTGCTCTCACCCCCTCCTTAAAAAAAATGATACTTAGAGATGGCCAAATGAGTTGGAATCCCCACCCCCACCCCACTCCTCCCTTGAGAGGATGAAATGGCAGCATTAAAGAAGGGAAGAGAGCATGGGTCTGAATACTGCCTATTTTCCTTACCTTTATGTGACAGTGGAGAATCACTTTCCTATTTCCTCATCTGCATATAAAATAGAAACAATGACACCCCCTAAAATCAGGAGGCTTTTGGAGATAGTACATAGTAGACCCTCAATAAATGTTTGAATTGAATCAAATTGAATTTGGGAAAGGGACATTAAGCTAATTAAAAACAAGTCACTAAGAAAATATTCAACCATTTTTACTGAATGAATTATTGTTATCAAGATTAGAACTGGCTTGCTTTACGTTATTAACCTTCTTCTTCCTCCTCCACACAGTACTGAATGCCTTCAAGTATCCTCTGTTAATCGGCATCAGCCTCTCCACCATCATCGGCCTCATCTCCTGCCTCATAGGCTATTGCAGCTCCCACTGGTGTTGTAAGAAGGAAGTCCAAGAAACGAGACGAGAGCGACGTCGGCTCATGTCAATGGAAATGGACTAGGTGTGAGCCTGAGAAAGATGGACTGTCTGTCTTTCTGGGAGAGATGGGTGAGAAGAGGACAGTGACATTTTAGAGTGAAGTGTTTTACACTAACAAAAGAAAAGTCCTCTCTAATCTCAGGTGGGACTTCCAGCTCTCTCTTTTCCGCATGTTAAGAACTGAGAGCAAGGGACATGTTTACCAGTACTGACTCTTGTAGGGGCACTTTCTAAAGGGACAACGCTCTGTTCTCTATGTTATTGGTTGTTTCATAGGGTGTATGTTTTCCCAAGTGGGGCTTTTTAAACAGTGAACCTTGTCTGTTTTTTTTTTCTCTTACCGGTTTCTAGACCCTCTTATAAGCTCCATGCTATATATATATCTATATATCTATATATTTTGTCTATTGAGAGGGGGTTGTGGAGAGAAGAGGGTGGCAGGATTTAGAGACCTTTGTCTTGGATGACTATTTGCTTGCTCACTCTACTAGGTCTCTGTCGACTCAGAGGCACTATTGCTAAGATCTCCTGAATGGGACGTTCTAGTACTGCTTAGAGACAGCATGGCGCTGTTGCTAAAAGCCCACTTGTGGCTTTTATCATCATCCCCCTATTTTCAGGGGCTTATGCTACACTTTATATGGAAACTTAGTTTCCTGTTGAATTGGAAGGCATTTTTGCTTCTTTGTTCCCTCTGTTCCTTCAGTGTTAGAATATCGGACTGGCCACCCTAGAACCTAACACTCCACCGAACACCTTACCTTGCCACCTCAGCCTTAAAATGTATGCTAAGTAAAAACCCAGCAACCCCCTTTGCTAGTGGTGGTAAGTAGGCCTGTGAAGAAATGGAGGATTAAGGGGGGGAAATGCCAATTTTTAGCATAGGCAGCTCTGAGTATTCCTTTCCCTCAAGCAAATAATCAGATGAGCTAGGGAGGCAAACCTCCTAGATTGACCTTGGATGGCTCAGGGCAGGAGGGACAATGAGATTACTAAGACCCAGTTGGGGTGCAATAGCCAACACTTCCTCCACTCTCCTGCCTGCTAGGCAGCCGCTGTGGCAGCAGTTTCGATGGACCTCATGGGAGCACCTGCAGAAACGTAACATGCCAGTCTTGTTGCTTTGACTCCCCTGTTGGGAAAGGGAATATTTTTGCCAAGGCTGTCTTACCTGAACGGAATCAGAAACAAGGCGGAAAAGCCATTCTTTTCCATGGCCTTTTATATCCATCAGGTCTTTTTAGGAAGCTCAACAGGGTGTTAAAGGGAGAGGGCAGAGTTAGGAAGAGGAATAAAACCCATCTATTCTCACGTAAACAGCCTGCTGAATGAATACCCGGCTCTTTTCCTTGACTGTGCCAATCAGGGCTGGGACTGGGTCAAAGCAGAGAGAAAGCAATGTTATTTGTCCTGAGGCTCTTTTTCCCCCTGCTTTTAAAAAAGATTTCCCTTAGCACTCTCCTGCTTTCCAAAGTGTCTCCAGCACGGCATGGCCTTTCTGAAGCATCCCAGTGGGGTTTTCTGAGGCCCATTGATGACTCATGGCCTAGATTCCTGTCTGCTATGCTTTCATCCTCATTCTGAAGGAGCAGTCACAGCGCTGTCTTCCAAGGAAGGGGGAGTTGGGCAGGGAGGGGGGGTATGTTTTGAGCAATAAAGTCAGGTCCCAAAGAAGAGTATTCATGTATTCCCATTTCCATATAATTGGCAGGATGAGCCCTTTCCTTTTCCCTTTCTGCCAGCTTCTCCTGCTCCCCTCTTCTCACTGATTACAGTCTCCGTGATCATGTGGGCCTCCACATTGATTTCCCTCTCTGTTCTGTTAATAGAGAGGGTTGCTCATGCAATGAGTGCCCTGTCTGGGCCATGAGAGTCCTTAGTTATCCGGGGCAAGAATGCTCCCTGAGGACAGTAGCAGGGCCTTGGAATGCCGGGTGTGTATGTCCCTGACAGGATGGTACCCCTCTATTGATGCTCTTTATGGAGCAAGAGTTGGGATGACCAAAGGGAGAAACTGTAGGATTTTAATAGCATTAAGTTTTATCCTTTCCCTACCCCCAAGCTAACGCTAAAATAGACACCATTTCTTTATGGTATTATTTCCAAGGAGAGAGGTGTCAGGCTCTTCTAAAGGCAGCAAATTCCAGAATCAAAAGTAGACATCAGAACTTTTACTAGTTAAAAGCCAGCACACTCTGAGCACTTTGGAGTCTACCATTTTGCTGAGAGAAAACTCAGGGTTTTCATGACTCAGGCCTTTCTCGTTAGTAGAGAAGGGCGCCCAGCTATGGGGGTGGGGGGTGGGGGGGCGAAGGCAGAGGGGGAGGGGGAACTTGCTGCCCTAGGAGGGTTGAACACTATGTTACAGACTGGTTGGCCAGTGCCACTAGCATTAACAAGGCTTTGTGGGGAATCAGGCCCTCTGCCTTTTCCCCGACGAGCTGATACTGCAATGTGAGGAGCTTCCCCAAAATGCCTACTTCCATAGCTCGTTGTGAGGGATGCAGACCCAGGACACCATGCCAAAAAACCTTGCATCAACTTGGAAAATAAACTTTGCTGATCATTTGTCTGTCTCACTATCCATCCTTTTCTCTTTCTTTACTGTGAAATGTGTTGGTGAGGGCTCTCTTGGGACACCATGTAGGGATCCCCGTGGAGAGATTCTTGCCACCAGTAGCGGTTGGAATGGCAGAGGGCCCTAGAACCCTTGATGCTCACCAGTTGCCACTTATATTTATTTGTGCTACTCGATTGTCATAAATATATTCCCTAGAAAAAGCCTAAGGGTTATCCACATGAGTGAATCTTAAATAACCAAAATTTATAGACAGACTAAAGCTGTTGTTGTTGTTGTTGTTGTTGTTGATGTTTTCAAAAATACAAACTGACACCGTAAAGAAAGTCTCTTGGGACAGTGAAAATGCAGAGACTCATCCATCTTCACATTTAAAGATTTCTTAAGTCTCCTTCATTCGACTGCTAGTGTTTTAGATTCTCCCCACTCTCCCAGCCTTCCCCTGAAGTTCCAGCACAGAAGACCCCTGGTATCAAGACCCTTCTGTCTACTTTCCCTTCTGCATTTTGTTCTACAGACTCTTGGCAGCCATTACTTTGTCACTGAAGTCAGTGACCCAGAGACTGAGCCTTCCCAGCAGGGACAATAAGCAATATACAACTTGCTATTTGCAGAAAAATCTGAACTATTTTTTAGCTTTGCAACTGACAACAGAGGAAGAAGAGAACCAGGACCCGGGTAAGTGCATTCTTCTTCCTCTGATCCACCAGGTTCTTAGTGGCACACCCAGCATGCACATCACTTGGGGAGAACATATAGACTTTTTCCCACACGAGAAACAAGGACCGGAAACACCAGCTCACAAACCTACAGAAACTTGCTTAGACAAATGGTTTGCATATTTTTGTCCATACTCAGTGTCATTTGAACTAATTATATTGTGTTTTTTACTGTGATCACAAATAATATGCAATACACGGTCTGGTTTTTTTTCTAATTTCATTAAAGAAAGTTTAATTTAAAGTCAAAGCATATGAAAAGCCTGGTATTGTCCTTTTCTTTCCTCCCCTCCCATGGCGAAATGTATGTCGTGTGTCTGTCATTCTCTTTATCTGGCAGATTTTTTCCCCTTGAACCCTTAAAACATTTTAGATTGTTCTCAAGGATAAAAGTCATAGAAACTTAAATGACCTCAACAAAACTGATGCCTCATGATGCTACATAAAAAAGGAAGGGGTAGAAATGAACCTGCTTTTTAAGAACATCTAGGTGCTAGGCTATCCTGTTTAGTATACCCCCATAGCACCCTTTCAGGGAGCTCATATTACCTCTTGGGTGTTTAAATGACCTGCAGGATGAAAGTGGGAACTCTTGTACTTTCAATTTTCAACAGAGGAAATGAACACAAGTGTTCCATGACCTGGTCATGGCTAAAGAAGAGTTCTATGACTCGTGAGCCCATGGAGAGCCAACATTTGTATTTGGAAACAAGAAATCCTTTAACTGATATCACTCATGAATTGAAATTGAGAGAGGATACAAGAATACCTGACACTACCCTTTCTTCTGCCACCCCTGGTAGTTCAGGAGTGGTGCTCCTCCTGTCTTGGAAGGAGCAGCGAAAGAGTCAGTGACCACCAGGCCCCTCTAGACTTTGCTAGATTCCCAAAAGTCATCTGGTTGCCTCATGCATATTCTTTCTCTCCTGGGAGGAAACCACACCAATTTTATTGATGTGAGTAAAATCATGTAATACAGTCATAAGCTTTAGTGCTGAAAACAACGTCAGGCCATCTAGTCCAGTGTCTCCATTTTACAGATGAGGAAATTGAAAACCACAGAAGGGAAATTAATTGTAAAACTAGTAAGTTACAGAGGCGAGATTCAAACCCACTTCCTTTGATTCCAATGATATGATTCTTTCTGCTACATCCTTTTGTCTTTAGTCAAGGTTGGTTTACATATACCAAAATAGCACTTATGCAGAAACTGAAATGGTTTTGCCATTGGTAAATTTTGAAATGAATTAAAGTTGATCAAAGACAAATGTCTGTAAACATGCTTTCCTTCTTCTCCCATTCCTGTTCTGTTTCCCTTTCCCTCTGTCTTTCCTGTAAATTAATCCCAACCAAGGCCACAGTATGGTACATTGATTTTGTTTGAGAAAACGATTATTAAAAATTGTATCAATATATAATCTGGAAAAAAAATTTAAGTATTTCAACTAAATCACTGAGGTTCTTTTTAGTTCTAAAACTATGATCCTATTAAGTGATGATTTAGTTATCTACCTTCCTAATCCAAACTCATAGTATTTTGAGGTAGGTAGTAAGAGAGCTTACTGATTGATCTCTTCCATCTACCTCCATCTTGGTCTATTCCAAGGTCTCATCCTATGTCTTTGCCAATAAACTCAAAGCAGCTTCCTAACTCTCCTTCCCCATCAAAATAAAATATGAAGAACTGGAAGCCACTTCAGAAAGGTTTGCATTGCAAGCCTCCATTCAATATGCAAATCAAACGTGGAGTTCTGGTGAAGCCCTAGACTACCAAGAGGAAGGGCTAAAGTGCTGGTGTAAAAGTTCAGAGACCTTATAACTACTATGGAAAAAGATTTTACATGATGCACATGTAAAATCCATATCAGATTGCTTACTATCTCAAGGAGGGGAGAGGTGAGGGAGGGAGAAAAATTTGGAACTCAAAAATTTTTTAATGTTAAAAATTGTTTTTACATGTAATTGGGGGAGTGGATATTTTTTAAAAGAAAGTTAAGAGACCTGGATTCTAGCCCTAATTCTACTGTTAACTGTTTGGCCTTGGATAAGTCACTGGATCTTTTGGGTTCTCACTTTGCTTATTCATAAAATGGATAAATAAAGTCAACGGTTTATAATTCTATGGCGCTTGATATATAGGAGCAAGGGTTTATTTAAACCCATTGAATCCAGTCCCCACCTTGTATAAACCAAGGCTGAGTGTCTTTTCTAGGGTTGCACAACTAATATGTTACTTTAAAAAAATTTTTTTAGTTAAAAAAACAACAGACCCTTGCCTTCCATCTTAGAATCAATACTGTATTGATTCTAAGGCAGAAGTACAGTAAAGACTAGGCAGTGGAGGTTGTGACTTGCCCAGGGTCACAAAGCAAGGCAGTGTCTCAGTCCAGATTTGAACCCAGGACCTCCCATCTTTAAGCCTTACTCTAGCCACCTAACAACCCCTTGCTAATAAGCTTCTTAAGCAGGATTTAAACCCAAGTTTTCTTGACTCCAAGTCTTGTGCCCTACCCAATGGGCATCTGCCATGGCAGTTTGAGCTTCAGCCATTGGTCTCTTGGCAACAGGCAAATCTGAGTCTAGACTTTGTGGGATATCCAGGAGGCCAGAAAGTTAGATATATTGAATCTTAAGTCCTCAAGGACCAAAAGAGAAAGAATCACAAATGTTCACCTTTCCTCTGTCCTCCAGTTCTTTTCTCCTTTCACAACTCCAGCCTTATGCTCTGCACAGCTTATTGACAGTCACGTACTATGTCCTAGCCCCTAAAGATACAATACCAAAAATAACCAAATAAATAAAGCACTTTGAGGACATTAAATCTCTATATAATTGCTAGCTATTAGTAATTATTCTGTCAGACTCTATTCAAAGCTCTATGATAATCTTAATAATGATATCTAATATTTGTAGAGAATTTACTATGTTCTAGGTCCTAGACTAAGCATTTTGCAATTATTCTCTCATTTGATCCTCACAACAACTTTGGGAGATAGGTACTATCATGATCCCCATTTTACAAATGGGGAGACTCAGGTAAACAGATTTTTTAAGTGACTTGACCAGGGTTATACAGCTAGTAAGTATCTGGAGCTGAATTTGAACTTAGGTCTTCTTGATTCTAGACCTGCCACTCTACTTACTGTGCCACCTTCTTGTTCATTTTAGTCATGTCCGACTCTTTGTGACCCCATTTGGGGTTTTCTTGGCAAAGATGCTGGAGTTGTTTGCCATTTCTATCTCCAGCTCATTCGAAGTCAGATCTTCCTGACTCCAGGCCCGGTAACCTATTCACTGTACCACCTAGCTGCCCTATTGTGTCATGTAGCAGCCTGTAATAATTATTGTTTTTAAGAGTGAAATAGATCATATCAAAATTAGTAGTACAGAGCTAAGGTCAAGAGAGCTGATTTAACTGGAAACTTGAAAAGAATTGGAGAAAGCCCTGAAATGGGATCCAAATTTCTGCTCTGCCCCTTACCTCCTGTGTGACCCTACACTTCAATTTTCTCGCCCTCTGTAAAAACCACATCAATTTTGAGTTCTTTGGGCCTCTCAAGCTCTATATTGAAGACTTTAAGACTTTGGAACTCTCTGATTCTTAGGCTTTTACCCATTTGATCCAAGGTTACTCCAGATGGATATCTTGAAAGGTCCATTCAGATAAAGAATAGAAGGGAGCTCTAGAAGTCATTCACAGTCCTCATCCGTGGGAATTGTATACGTGAATTGTATGCATTTTACAAGTCTTGTATTGAGTCAGATATGAAAGAAGAAGAAAAAAATCAAACAATTCCTTTTCACTCGTTTTCCCAGAACTGGCATGGAATTATTCTAATAGAACATTTTCTCCCCATTGCTTTGTCCATCCGTTGTTTTTGTTCTTTCCTTGAAATCAGGAACTACATTATAACATTCCTTTCACCTGATACATTTGCAATTCCCAGTTTAATAGAATAATCATCTCTCTCCAGTTAGTTAGCACTTCCTTTTTTTTAATACCAGAAATATTCTCCCTCCCCTCCTCCCACTCTCTCTCCATCTCTCTCAATTTCTCTAAATATTTCCCTCCCTCTCTGTCTCTGTCTGCCTGTCTCTCTGTCTCTGTCTCTCTGTCTCTGTCTCTCAATTTCTCTAAATATTTCCCTCCCTCCCTCTCTCTGTCTCTGTCTCTGAGTTTCTCTAAATATTTCCCTTCCTCCCTCTCTCTCTGTAAAACTGTTGTGGGGGTGGCCAGTATCTGTACAATGGCCAATAATGGAGAATGTGTACTCTCAGAGTAGATATGTTACTCCACATACACTGTGCTGGCAATGGTTATTTCCTTATGCGAAATCTTGTTCCTGTTCCTTGTCCTTAGAGCTTAAATAGTTCTGGGACTCCACAGAGGGTTATAGCCAATCTGCCTCATTCTCCAGAGTTGCTCCCCACCATTACTCCCTTACTCTCTCAACAAGTACAGCATTCCTCAAACAACTTCAAATGGGGCCTTGAGTTAGTGAAAGTCTCTTGTATGGCCAGGTTAGGTTAAAACCGTGTGTAGGCTGCAGTAAAGGACTATGTCCCGTCATTTCAGTGGGTAACCTCCTAAAGGGGACACGTTTTTAAATTTGTCTTTGTACTGACTGACCTGGAAGGGACCTTCAGTGTCATCTAATTCAACTCCCTCATTTTAAAGATTAAAAAAAAACTAAAAATAAAAATAATTAAGTAAAAGTCTGCCAAAGTGAAGAGTAGGTCTGACCATGTTACTTCCACACAGACACATTGAATACATTTTAGTGGCAGGGCAGCTAGGTGGCTCAGTGGATAGATAGTCCTGGAGACAGGAAGTCCTGGGCACAGATTAGACTTCAGACACTTCCTAGCTGTGTGACCCTGGGCAAGTCACTTAATCCTTATTGCCTATTCCTTACTACTCTTCTGCCTTGGAACCAATTTTTGGTATTGATTCTAAGACAAAAGGTAAAGGTTTAAAAAAAAGTTTGCCAAGTGATTTTTCCCTTCCAAGCACACATTCAATAAATTTTAGTGATGGGGCAGCTAGGTGGCTAAATGGGTAGAGAGACAGGCCTGGAGACAGGAGGTCCTAGGATTGATCTAGCCTCAGACACTTCCTAGTATGTGACCCTGGGCAAGTCACTTTATCCCCATTGCCTAACCCTTACCACTTTTCTGCCTTGGAACAGATACTTGTATCATTCTGAGCCAGACAGTAAGAATTTTTTTTTTTTAAAGAGAGAATGTAAGCTCCCTAAGGGAAGGAAGTTTTTGCTTTTTCTTTGTATCTCTAATAAACATCCACTGATTAATTGATGGTCCAAGAATCGGGTGTTTCAGACCCAGATCCTCTCACTATATATTGCTCAGTGATGATGAACCTTTTGGAGACAGAGTGCCAGGTCCCACCCCTACCCCACCCTACACACCAAGTGCTAGACACCACCTGTACCCCACACAGAGGTGGGAGAAATCGATCCTATTGGGCTGTTGGACAAAGGGGAGGGGAAAGTGGGGGATGTCCCCAGCCAGTGGAATGGGGGGGGATGGGAGTGTCCTGAACACTGTTCCCCTCTAGCTATGTAAGCTGCCCACCTTACCCCCAGTGCACTCCCATTGGGCTGCTGGGTGGAGGGGTGGGGGAATGTGAAAAAATGTCATCAGGCATGGTGGAAAGAGGGAGGGAAGCAGCTCCATCCAAGTCCTGCCTTTCTAGTAAAGAACTAAGGGGGAGAGGCATGGGCCCACAGAGAGGGCTTTGCATGCCATCTTTGGCACCCATGCCCTAAGTTCACCATCACTGATATAGCCAGTGCTCTCCATTGTACCATGCTTCTACAGATGGCTTTAGGCAATCAGTCAATAAACATTTATTAAGTAACTACTCTATTTATTAAGTAACTACTATATTAAGTGACTAGCTACTAGCAGATACTTTGTCAGCATTGGAGATACAAAGAAAAGTCTGGTAGTCCCTGCTCTCAAGGAGCTGACAGTGAAATATAAACACTTACTGAACTGAATTAAGGATTTAAAAGGTTCTGTTCCTTTTAGTATCATATTATTTAGTCCTTGGAAGGAGCCTGGGGCTAATCTAATCAAGTTTTCTTATTTTACAGATGAAGAAGCCCAGAGAGGCTAAGGGTATGTGTGCCAGGATGTGAAACTAGACCTCCTAACTGTGAATCTAGTACCCTTTCCACTGTGCATTGCTGTCTCAAAAAGAAAAAGAAACATTGGTCAAACAGTCCTTAAGCAAGAGTTTAAACTGCCCTCTACCTTCCCTGAATGAAGTCACAAAAATGGGCCTTGGGTACCAAGGATAGAGAATCTGGTCATTCCAGATGGCCCCGAGTTCACAACAACCCAAGCTCTTAAAGGTCAAGACCAGCTTGGAAAAAAGAAAACCCTTCTCCTTCCAAGAACTGTGACCACTTTGGGTTGTGGACATTCGGCTTAGCCTAACAGATGTTTATTAAGCATATACTCTGCACCATAGAGTATGCTAGATGCTAGGGATACAAAAACAGAAATAAGACCGTCTCTGTCTTCAAAGAAATCAGAAACATCAGCTAACCTACTTAAGTACAGGATCGTAGACCAGCAGAGCCCTCAAATTAGCCCTTGGCTCCAGGGGCTCCAGAAGCAACACATCTTGTTCTTATGGGATTATACCTCTATCAGGATTGTGGCCATGACTGGAGCAGTTGTTTCTGTGGAGACCATGCCTACCTTCCTGATTGTGGTCTGGGAAAGCCTAACTTTACTTCTCCTTCCTCAACTAACATCGCACCTTTCTTCCTCTTTCTTTCATGCAGTTAAATTTTCACTTAGTCTTGGCTAATACAAAGACAATTCACTGCTTAAGTAATGTAACTTATGACCTATGGGATCTTGGGCAAATGTCTCGATCTCTGTGGACTTGTTACTCATCTATATACTAAAGGGTTTGGACTACATGATTTCTAAAGCCCATTCAGCTCTAAATCTATGATTCATGATCCGACATCCTCCCCAATAAATATTTATTGATGGCTTCATATGTAAGACGCTGTACTAAGGCTTGGGAGATTCCAAAAAGTGTCCAAGAGATTTCCACTATAATTGGAGAAATAAAATGTATGGTTAATTTTTCATAGGTACAGTGTCAATGGGTATCAAATTTGTGGCAGACATGTGGTATCAGAGTTCCTAGGAGGGAGACGATACCCTGGGCTGGGGTGGTCTGGGAGGGTATCCTAGAAGTGGGATTTGAGAAAAGCAACCATCAGGTAGGTAGGAGAAAGGATGTTACATGCCAAATGAGCAATGTGTACAAGTTAAGTCATCAAGCATCTATATTAAAGAGCAGGGAGGTGACTCAATGGATAGAGAGGCCTACTAGTTTCAAATCTGGCCTCAGACATTTCCTGGCTGTATGACCCTGGGCAAGTCACCTAACCCCCATTTGCCTAGCCCTTACCCTTCTTCTGCCTTGGAACTGATATTTAGTGTCAATTCTAAGATGGAAGGTAT
Source organism: Monodelphis domestica (assembly GCF_027887165.1). Classification (NCBI taxonomy): domain Eukaryota; kingdom Metazoa; phylum Chordata; class Mammalia; order Didelphimorphia; family Didelphidae; genus Monodelphis; species Monodelphis domestica. Next base: position 488,926,038 of record NC_077228.1, read on the forward strand.
GGTTTAAAAAAACAAACAAACAGAAGTATCTATTAAGTGTTTATTATGTCTCAGGCACTATGCCAGGCACTAGGTATACAGATATAAGCAGAAAGAGAAAATTCCTGCCTACAAAGACCTTCTCTTCTAAAAGGAGAAAACAACACATATATGGATCTGAAAAACAATTGGAGGTTTGGGGAGAAGGTCAGAGTCAATAATGGAGCTCAAAGAAGAATGAAGACATAGCTGGCCTGGGAACTTTCCTTAAAATGGAAGGTCTAGAAGAAACTAGAAGAAGGGACCAAAGGCATAGACTCAATTTCCAGTGTGATGACAGAGTCAAAGTAAATTTCCAGAGAGAGGAAACCATAAGGGAAGAGTGAGCTTCCAGGGTGGAAAGGCCACAATGGAAAAGGTCTGGAGAGTGAAAAGAAGAACCTGGAGAGAAATGGAGACATGCCTGTCTTGGCTGTACAAACCCAAAGGAGATGGGTTGGGCATGTTTGAGTGCCAAGTTTAATAGGCTTTTTTGTTTGGAGTACAGGAATTGTAAAGCATATTTTAGGAGAAAGCATTGGAGGGAGAGTTTGAGGCCAGAATATAGAGAGCCTGGCGTCCTAGAGAGAGAAGTTTCGATTTTATATTACAGATACTGAGAGATTTCAAATTAGCCTTGACCGCTTTGAGCTTTTATAACCTAATAATAGGATCTGAAGCCTGATAGTTTATGCATTTTTTAATTTGGAAGTAAGGATGTCTCATCCTTAGGAACAGTCATTTTAGACAAGTATTGTATGATGAAGCATAAAGAACTAAAAGGATGGGGCCAAAGGTCTTGGGTTTGAATGATGCCTCTGTTAGTTAGCATTTACATCACCTTGGGAAATCACTTTACTTTTCTGGGACTTTTTTCCTGATCTCAAAAAATGAGAGAGTTGGAATAAATAATTCTAAGGTACCTTTCAGCTTAAAATCTATGTTCCTGGGATCTTTTTTTTTTTTTCTGTTTCCATGTTATGATAATGAAGTGAGGGCAATCAGAGAGGAGAAAGGTTCTGGACCCTTTGTCTTCTTACTTCAATTCTCTGATGCCCATATGTTGCCCACCCTCCTAGTATGTAAGCTCCCTGAGTGCAGGGTATACTTTACTTTTCTCTTTGGATCTCCAGTGCCTAACACAGAGTAGGCATTTGACAAGTGTTTGTTGATTGATCATATTTATTTTCCACATATTTGAAGAAATCACAAAGAATCCTGGAAGGATTTTAGCTTCCACTCATCACATGGAAAAAGACCTGTCTCATAGGAATTTGTTGTTGTTATTGTTGTTGGATGGCTGGTCATTTTTTAAAATATGCATTTGGACTAACTTGCATTTTCTCATTTGTAAATGGAAGTGACTAACTCAGGGTAGCATTTAGTAACATGTTTTGTGTTCGCACGCCACGTCTGTTGCTCTGTAGGTTAAAAACCACAGCCTTGTTTCCTCTTTTTGACTGTGAGGAAAGCTCTGTCTGCCACCATCTGCTTTTCAAATAACTTCACTCCCAGGAAAAGACAGCATCTCTCCCCCTCCCCATGGGGCCTGTCCCAGTTGTGGCAACTTCTGTTCTCCTCTTTCTGAGTAAGTTTCATGATCCACATGTTTCTCTGCATGTGGCCAGGTCTAGTAAGGATGGATGGAGGAAAGGATGGGTGGGAAGGGCACAAACATTTATTAAATACCATCTTTCTCAGCACTTTACAAACTAGAGGGGGGGGACAGGAAGATGTAGCCTTTTGTGTTGGGAGGGGACTTCAATAGCAGGCAGAACAGTGATCATCATCATCATCATCATCATCATCTTTAGCCTTATGTACGTGCTACTTTCCACAACTGAAATGGACCCCTTCCCATCTCTCCCTTTTAGCATCTCTGGGTTCCCTCAATGCTCCACTCAAATAGCAGCTCCTTCATGGAGCCTTTTCTGAGTCTCCTAGCTATTAATGCTTTCCCCACCATTGCCTTTCCTTTACATATGTATGTACTTGTATATGCTATCTTTCCATATAGACGGTCAGTTATTTGAGGGCTTACTTCGTATTTGTCTGCCCCCCGTCCGCCCATCACAAGAAGAAACAATTTTTCAAACTCCTTTTTCTGACATTTTTTGATGTAAATTCTCTCCCTACCTTCCTCCTCTCCCCTCTCCCCGAGGCAGCAAGTAATCTGATATAGCTTATACATCATATTTGTCTTTATATCTCCAGCAGCCAGGTCAGCATTTGGTACACAGGATGTGTAGAGTAAATGCTTGTTGAATAATTATATTAACACTTTGAAGTAGACAAAAACTTGAAAGACATCAGGTCATTTGTTGTTAGGGTAGGTAGTTCTGGGCCCAGAGAGTGGGAAAATGTCTTGGCTATAGCTTTTCATGCTCATTACTCCATTGCTATTGCCAGAACTTCCATTTTATCTCCTCCTTCCTTGGATTATCTTCCTTCTTTTTTAATTGATTGATTGATTTGAATTATATAATTAAGTTAGAATATTTTCCCATGGTACATGATTCATGCTCTTTTCCTCTCCTTTCCCCCCTCCCATAGCCGATGCACAATTCCACTAGGTTTTATATGTGTTATTGATCAAGACCTATTTCCATATTATTGATAATTGTACCAGGACGATCGTTATAGTCTATATTTTAGATTATCTTCTAATCTAAATGAGGACTCCTTTGGGGAGATCATTGTTGAGCCTATGCTGGAAGAGAAAAACAGACTTTGGAGGGGCTGAATAAGTTGGATAGGGGATGGCAAAGAAAATGGGGCTGGAAGAGAGAGAGAATCCATATTTTGTGGCACCAATTATAAGCCAGGCACTGTGCTAAGTGCTTTACAAATATCATTTGATTCTCACAACCATGAAATCTAAGTACTTATTATTGTCCCCATTTTACAGTTGAGAAAACTGAGGTGAACAGAGCTTAAGTGACTTGCCCAAGGTTAAATGAATTGTAAAGGTCTGAGGCCAGATATCAATTCAGGGGTTCCGGGCTCCAGTGCTCTATGCACTATGGCACTATTTGGCTGCCTCAAATAAGACTTCTCATTCACTTCTGGGTAAGGCTGGTTGGTCTAAGAAGATATAACTAGACTAGAAGGTAGGATCATGAAGGAGCTTAGTAGGAAATTGCTGGTCTTGGGCTTGCTTGAATCTAAGGGTGGTCTGGACCATATTGGAGAGAGGAAAGGAAGTTTTACTAGGAATGAATTGAGGCTAAGTGGAAACTGCTTTAGATAGAGTAGGAGAACACTAAGGAGGCTTGGTTGGGCTCATAGAAAAATCATGATTTGGGAATTGAAGACTATTCATCCAACTGGAGATACTAAGTCCTAAAGAGCTCTACTAGGCCAGGAAAGAGCTATGAGAGACCTGACACAAAGAGCTTTGCTGCCTTATTACCAATACGAGCTGGGCTGAGTAATTAAAGAGTGTAGTCAACCTATAGTGAATGCTCAGTATATGTTGGCTGACTAAGTTGGATTCTGGGACCAGGAAGCCCATGGAGGTTATTGGTGTATAGTATAGGGGGAATCTGTCATGAGACTTGAGTACTAGGCATGACGTGAGCATCACCATGGCGAGTCAGGATGGCGATTTTATCTGTGTTGGCAAAGGTGTGGCACGCATGCCCCAGAGTGTCAGAGGGGGCTTCTCTGTTTCCCCCTCTCCACTGTGCCTGAGGACAATTTTTACATGTCCCACTCCTTTGCCCAGCAGCTCAATGTGAGCACTTCTTTCATCACCTGTCTGGGGTAATGTGGGGGGCTCACAGGCAGCTTGAGGATATAATTTGGGCATGCAGTCTCTAAAAGATTCACCATCGCTATCTAGGTAATCGATAAAGGCCAGTGCTTCTGTTTCTGTCTATTATAGTTAGTATGTTTGTGGTAGACAGTTTCCAAATAGATTTGCTTATTGTAAAATAGCAATAACTCATATTTCCATAGCTCCCTATGGTTTATTAAGCACTTTCTTTATAATCCCCAGGAGTTAAGTTGGGCTGGGGGGAATAGACAGTTCTGAGTTGTCTTTGAGTCAGCACAACCTATTTTCATAAGTCTACCCACCTCCAACACTTACTAGCTGTGTGACCTTGGATAAGACATTTCATCTTTAGAACCTCAATTTTGTTGTTGCTATTGCTGCTCTTGTTGTTCCATCATTTTTCATTTAATTCTTTGTGACCCCCTATGGGGTTTTCTTGGCAAAGATACTGGAGTGGTTTTCCATTTCCTTCTCTAGATCATTTGACATATGAAGAAACTGAGGTAAATAGGGATAAGTGGCTTGCCTAGGATCATACAGCTAGTAGGTATCTGAGACCAGATTTGAACTCAGGCAGATGAGACTACCTAACTCCAGAACTCTATTCATTATGCCACCTAGCTGCCCCCAAACCTCAGTTTACTCATTTGAAAATTGGAGTGTTCAGCACTTACCACAAGGAATGATTGTGAAGATCAGATGAAGTAATTAACATAAAAAGCATTAAAAGCCTTAAAGTTGTTTATCAATGATTATTAGTGTTATTTCCAATATTATGATTCTCACCTTACAGATGAAGAAACTTCAGAAGCTCAAAGAGAATGACTGGCCAGAGTCACAAAGCTAGGAAGTGCTGGAGTCAGACTTCAAACTCGGGTCCCTTGATTCCAGTGTACTTTTTGCTCTATTGCCAAGTTTCATTACATGATGAAACTAAACTGGGTTTAAAATGGGCAGTGTTTTAGAGAAACTAAGGTTCTTTTTTTTTCCTTTATATTTTATTGGCAGAAGAAAGGGCCTGGGGGAAAAAAGCCCATAGTCCACAGAAAAGTAATGGAAACATGGAAGGTTTTTTGTTTTCTTAACCCACTTACATTTACCTAAACTGGATGGTGCATTTCATCTAAATTCTGGCAATCCCAGCTCACTCTGAAATACATTCTGGGCACCTGACTTCAATACCCAACCATGATGAAGAGGAGGAAAAAAACAGCCCAGTATTTTGGAAATATCCATGGATTTTGAGTCAGAGGACCCAGATTCAAATCCTGTCTTTTTCAGTTACCATCTTTATGACTTGGGGCAAGTTAATGAAGCTCTTGGGTTCTCACTTTCCTTAAACACTAGATGATCACCAGCACCTCTTTGAGCATCTGATCCCATGAGCTCTAACCAACTTGGGGTCCCCTCAACCTTCTCCAGCTTATCTTTATCCTTCCTGAGATGTGGGACTGAGAATTCTACCCAATAGTGACTGCAGTCATGGTTTGACTAGGGCAGAAGACAGAAGGACTTTCAGTTCCTGGATGAAACATGAGAGCTGATCACCCCTCGGTTCCCACCTCTACCCCACAAAAACAGTTTGGCGTCGATTTTATCTGCCTCTGTTCCCCCCAGATCAGACCTCAAAATGTCAGGTGATGAATTTGCCAAAAATGTAATGATATAATACTGAGAACTTCTCTATGTTGGTCCTCCTTAGACTTCTCCCAGTACTTTGTCAATCTAAATATCATTTAAGAATTAACGAGGGCACCCATCATGCAAGTGGCAAGGAAGAAAAGGAAACATGCCTTCATTTTACAGATGGGGAAACTGAGCCCTAAAGTAACAAAATGATGTTGCCCAAGATCACATATATTACAAATAATAGAGCTGGGTTTTTAATGTAAGCCCCTTAATTCCAAATCCAGTCCTCCCCCAACACATTAATTCATAGCAATCAAAAATAAGTATTTTAACACCTAAACCATATGCTAAATAGGCACATTGTTTTCAGAAATACCTATGTGTATAAACACAAACAGTACTATCCATATCTTCTCAGTTACAAAGCTTTCCTCCTATACATTCTTTCATGTACTCTTTCATATACATACGCTCCACAGGCAGTGAAAAGATTATGCCCATTTTACAGATGAGTAAATTTTGACTATAAGAGGTAAAGTGATTTGCCCAGTCACCCAGGCCATAAGTGGCAGAGCTGATCCTCAAACCCAGGTCTTATGAGTGCAAGCCCAGGGCTCTTTCTACTGAAAGCATGTGAACAAGTACTTGAGGCAGCCTGGCCAGCAGAAAGGGGGCTTGAGTTGGAATCAAAGTAATAGCAATAATAACCAGCATTTATATAGTGCTGTAAGGTTTACAAAACCCCCTATATGTATTTTCTCCTTTGATCCTCATTACAACCTTGGGAGGTGTGACAAGGGAATCACTTTAAAAGACTGATATATATTAATTTAAGGTCGCCAAGGAATCAGCTATGTAATTCCTAAATGAAAACTTAAGTCAGCCGTCAATCTTTTATGGAGTTTAATTACAATAGGAGGAAGTAATTAGAGAGAGAGAGAGAGAAAAGGGAGAGAAGGAAATAGGGCTTAAATACCCCTTCTGTTTAGGCTGGGCCAAAAGGCCCAAGCCCTTAGATAGCTGGGGCAAAGAAAAGAGATCAGTCCCTATTACTCACATGACCAAAATGGAGAAACAGTCTCAGAGGCCCCCACCTTCAGCTTCCTTCAGAGCAAGCTTCTCAGAGCCCACACGAACCACACCGACCAACTACTCAAAAAAAAACTCCTCTCGAGTCTTCAGACCCCCTATCTTTAAGGAAACCATCCAAGTTGCCTCCCCTCAGTCCTCACATCTACCAATCCCCTGTCCATCAATTTCCCTGTGCCAATGGAGGCTCTAGCTTAACCCAGGACCGCCCAGAGGCATGTGTCAATTATTTTGCACATGTCTGTTGAAGGTCATATTTTCAAATAATTAAATCTTTGATCCTTTGCTACAGCCCTTCCTAAATGTTGTTAACCTGAGTAGAGTAGAGATTGGAATAATTAAATTTTGATCTAGGCTGCAGCCCTTACTCAATCCTGTTGGGACTGAGTAGGGTGGAGATTGATTCCAAGTATCTCCATTGTATCAATTCTAAAATCAATCATGACTCAAAGAACTTCCTGTTCTATGCTTAAGCATAGGTCAAAGTCCTTTCCATTGTTCAGCAAAAGGTTTCTGTCCTAAAGTAATCTTAAGAAGGGAAGAGAAGGAACCTCCCATGCCAATGGGGTTCCCATTCCAATAGACTTATCAGTAAGAAATTTTCCAAGTATGAAATATCCCAATGGTGAAATTTCCAACATTTATAAGTCTAAGGAATTTTGAGGTTTACAATCCCCCCTGATGATCATTGGGAGACTAGTCTCCCCATTGATCATTTAACATAATCATTTTATAGTTCTAAATTCACTTCTAACTAAAGATATACACAATATTCAATTTTCTAAGAGAAATTAGAATAGTGAGAGAGGAAATAGAAAAGAAAAGAAAGCAAAACCAATGTTTGCTAGGCGCATTGACAGAAAGCCAAATTAGGGGCAGTCCCTTTTGGCATAAATGTGTACAGTTACAATAAATGTTCAATCAAAAGTTCAGTCCAATCAATCACATCCAAAGTTCATTCTTGATCTTCTTGATGAAGTGTAGGGTTTCGGCATCTTTCTGCAACAGTTCATTCTCTGGATATAAAAGTTTCAAGCTTCTTTCTTGAAGATCTTTTCTCAAACAGAATCAAAATCTTTGAATTTTTTTATAACAGTAAAATCTTAAACAAAAGTCTTGGATTTTTATAAAAATACAATCTCAAACAAAAAAAATTCAAAAATTCTTAGATTTTAAATTAAAATACAATCCCCCCTGAAGTAAGTATTAAAAAAAATATCAAGTTTAGGTCAGAATGCAATGTTCAGTTATGGAGGTGTATGTGTCAATTATCAAAAGAATAGAAAAATAACATAAGAAAAATTCAAAATAGACCTTGTATAGGTCCAGTTTAAAGTAATTTCTATCCCACAAGTATGTAGGACAGAATGCAGTAATATTTCACTTAGCCATTTGTAGCCAAGACTACAGGAAGTTGCCATAATATAAGAAGAAAAGAATTAGAATTCTATTTTGATGGGGAAATGTCATTCCCTTGTCTGATTTTTTTTCCTTCAGAGATATAGGGAGCCAGCATGATAGTCAAGCTTTGTACTTGTTTGAGTACTTCGAAAAGAGTGTAGATACAAGGAAGTCCTACGACTTAAACATAAGTTAAGCGTCGCAACCTCGAGTCTCACTTTAATATTTCTTGTGTGCTCTATTGGCACTATTCAGGTTTAGTCTGTGCTCCTTGTTTTTATCCCTTTTCCTGGAATCAGACACAAACATTAATCACAGTCCTATAATATTTTATCAATAAATGGCAGGTTCCCATAGTTTAAAGCTTTTAGGCATATATTGATATTATAGCAAGAATATATATATTAACTTGTATTACTGCAGGGGAAAAAATATTAATATTAATTATGTGTACCTTCAGTACAAAAAAATGAGAAAAAAAATCAAATATTCTGATCAAAAAATAAAAGAAAAGAAATAAGAAAAAATAAGAAAAAAATCAGTAATTCAATATATTCTTGAAAAAAAATATCCATTTGTCTATGGATTATTATCTCCAATTCATATGATAAGATAGAGTCACAATTCATATGATAGGATAGAGTCAATCAGTCTCAGCAGAAGATGCTTTCTTCACATGTGAGCAGTGAATCCAAGAGTCTCTTTCTCCAATCTTTATAGATGTTGGAGTAGTTAACAATATTTGGAATGGTCCTTCCCATGAAGGTTCAGTTGCTCCAGTTCGCTTGAAATTCTTGATATAAACTTTATCTCCTGGGTTCAGGTCATGCAGAGAAAAGTCTAATGGTCCAGCTTGTACTGCAGCTCCGGATTCATGAAGTTCACGTAGTTTGTGCTGTAACTCCTGTATATAGGAAGCAATAGTAATATCTCCCCCTAATAGCGATGTATAAGCCGGGGAGAAAGGCTTAGCCTGTATAGGCGGATGTCCAAAAAGCATCTCAAATGATGAAATATGTAAGTCTCCTCTAGGCCTGCTTCTAAGATAAAATAGGGCCAGAGGGAGAATTTCAGGCCATTTTAAATGGGTCTCAGTGCATAATTTGCCAATCATAGTCTTAAGTTCTTTATTCATCCTCTTCACTTGGCCTGAGCTCTGGGGGTGATATGGAACATGGAATTTTGGAGTTATCCCCAAGCAAGAATATATTTGATTTAAGACAGAATCGGTAAAATGACTCCCTCTATCGGAGTCAATACATGCTGGTAGGCCAAAATGAGGAATAATTTCTTTTAAAAGTATCTTTGCAACAAAATCTGCTGTGGCTCGGGTCGTAGGAAATGCTTCCGGCCATCTGGTTAGTTGATCTACAATTACTAGACAAAATTTATAACGTCCAGCCTTTGGCATTGTTATGAAATCTATCTGTAGATGTTCAAAAGGTGTGTAAGCCAGAGGACGTCCCCCAAAGGCTTTTCCACGATATGCATGTTGGTTATATGCCTGGCAAATAGGGCAGGCTGAACATACTTTAGAGGCTACAGTAGTTATACCAGGGGCTATCCATACTCTCTTGACAGAGTCCACGATGCCCTGGGTGCCAAAATGACCATTTTTATGAATAGATTGGCAAATTTGGTTATAGAAACTTCTAGGGAGCAGGGGTTTCCCTTCAGATGACACCCATACTCCATTAATTTGTTTTGCTTTAAATTTTTGTTTCCACTTTTCCACTTCCTTTTCATTATAGGAGAGTGATAAATTTAAATTATCAGTGGTTGTTAATGTTAAAATTAATCCAGGTCCTTCTATGGCTGCTAGTTTTGCAGCGGCATCTGCTCGGTCATTTCCTCTAGAGACAGGGTCAGAGCCACCTGTATGGGCAGAGCAATGAACTACAGCTAGGGCTTTAGGCAGTTTGAGAGCAGAAAGAACTTCATTAATAATTTCTGCATTAGCTATGGATTTTCCAGCTGAGGTTAAAAATCCTCTTTGGAGCCATAGCATCCCGACTGAGTGACAAATGCCGAAAGCATATCTAGAATCCGTATAAATTGTTGCCTTTTTATCCTTGGCAATTATACAAGCTTGTTTTAGAGCTATGAGTTCTGCTCCTTGAGCGCTAATGTTAGAAGGTAGTGAAGCTGACCATTCAGTGGCAAATTCTGAGACTATGGCAGCTCCAGTGTAACGTATGCCATCCCTCATAAAAGAGGAACCATCGGTAAATAAAATCAGATCTGCATTGTCTAAGGGAGTGTCCAAGAGATTATCTCGAGGCTTTTCTGCCATGGACACTAATGTTTCACAGTTATGTAATGGTTCTCCTGAAGTGGGTAAATCTGGAAGCAAGGTGGCAGGGTTAAGAGTTGAACAGCGTTTCAAGGTAATATTTTCACTATTTAATAAGGTTATTTCATACCTTGTAATTCTCTGATCCGAGAATGCCTGTGTTCTATGTTTTACCAATAATGCTTCAATCTCATGTGGGCACATTATTGTTAATGGACATCCCAATACTAAATCAACAGTTTTTGTTACTAGTAAGGCTGTAGCAGCTACTCCTCTAAGGCATGGTGGTGCTCCTGCTGCTACTGGGTCTAGTTGGGCAGAATAATAAGCAATTGGGCGCTGAGAAGGTCCCAAAGTCTGAGTTAACACACCAGAGGCTACTCCTCTTCGCTCATGCACATATAAAGTAAATGGCTTGTTGTAATCTGGGATGCCTAGAGCAGGGGCAGACATGATAGCCTTTTTCAGATCTGATAGAGCTGACAAGTGTTCAGGCTCTAATTTGAGGGGTTCAGGAACCGAATCCTTTGTTAATGCTATAAGGTATATATATATATATATATATAGGTGCTATTATCATCCTCAACTGACAAAGAAGAAAACTGAATCTGAGAGAGCTAGTGCATAGCTAATAAGTGTCTGAGGCTGAATTTGATCTCAGGTCTTCTTGAGAATTTGAACTCAGGTCTTCTTGAGTACAGGTCCAATGCCTGAACCACCAAGTCACCTGACATTTTTGTTATTGCTGTTGCAGAGTTACTGGTATGGTTTGCCTTTTCCTTCTCTGGCTCATCTTGCAGATGAGGAAACTCAGGAAACAAGATTAAGTGACTTGCCCAAGGTTACACAGCCCAAATTTGAATTCATGTCTGCCTGACTCCCTATCCACTGAACCACCTAGCTACCCAAAAAACCATGGATCTATAATATAACTGCCTTGTGGGACCTTGGACATGTCTCTTCACCTTTCTCAGCCTCAGTTTCCTAAGCTGTAAAATAAAGGCTCTGGATTCAAGGGCCCCTTCTAGCCCTAACTCTCTGATTCAATGGCATGCCATCTGACTGGGGAGAGGAGCCTCTCACATGAAATACATGAGTAAATAAGCAGTGGATGATAAAGTGATCATTGGCAGGAGGAATGGTGAAGGAGGCAGGATGAAAGAAAGTGCTGACTGCACCCAGCCAGATCTATTCAGACAAATCTCCCAGGCCGGATGCTCCGTCTCTATAAGGAAGAACGATTTTAGGGGGAAAAAAACCCTCAAGTAAAGGCTGTCAGATGCTGCCAAGCTCCCATTTGCGTTAAACTTCAGATCATATCCCTCCTACGGGTTAATAATCCCTTACATGAATCAGGTTTACACATCACCCCCCTACTGGTGTAGAATCGATTTGGCAAAAACAAGTCAGCAGTTTCTAAGGTGCTCATTCTGTCCCCTGATCTAAAGAGGCAAAGCCAAGGGAGGAGCAGGGAATGTGACCTCTAGCTTTGGCTCTGCCAGGATGCCTAGCACATAAGACATGCTTCTTGAGTCCTGGTCCTGGTGCTCAATGTTTTTCCTTTTAATTATCCTTGGAATGTCTTTTGCAGAGGGCAGCTAGATGGATTGAGAGCTGACTTAGAGATGGGAGGTCCTGGGTTCAAATGTGATCTCATACACTTCCTAGCTGTGTGACCCTGGGCAAATCACTTGACTCCCATTGCCTAGTCCTTACCACTCTTCTGCCTTGGAACCAATACATAGTATTGATTCTAAGATGGAAGGTAAGAGTTTGAAAAGATGATTTATAGCAGTACCAGATCTCAAACTATACTATAAAGCAGTGGTCATCAAAACAATATGGGACTAGCTAAGAGACAGAAGGGAGGATCAGTGGAATAGACTTGGGGTAAATTACCTCAGTACGATAAACCCAAAGATCCCAATGTTTGGGACAAGAACCCACTATTTGACACAAACTACTGGAAAAATTGGAAAACAGTATGGGAGAGATTAAGTTTTGATCAACATCTTACACCCTATACCAAGATAAATTCAGAATGGTAGAATGACTTAAATATAAAGAGGGAAATTATAAGTAAATTAGGTGAATATAGAATAGTATACTTGTCAGATCTATGCGAAGGGAAAGAATTTAAGACCAAGTAAAAGACAGAGAATATTACACAATGTAAAATGAATAATTTTCATTACATTAAATTAAAAAGATTTTGTACAAACAAAACCAATGCAACCAAAATTAGAAGGGAAGCAACAAATTGGAGAAAATCTTTTTAACAAAAACCTCTGACAAAGGTCTAATTTCTCAAATTTATAAGGAGCTAAGTCAATTGTACAAAAAAAATCAAGTCATTCCCCAATTGATAAATGGTCAAGGGACGTGAATAGGCAGTTTTCAGATAAAGAAATCCCTCTCACTGTAGAGGTGTACTTTTCTACAACTAATAGTCTAGAACAGTGATGGCAAACCTATGGTACAGGTGCCAAAGATGGCATGCAGAGGCCTCTTTGTTGGCATGTGACCACCCTCCACCCCTAGAATTCATTACTAGAAAAGCAGAGGGACTTGGACTGAGCTGCTTCCTTCCCCCTCTCCACCATGCTTGACAACATTTTTTTCACATCACCCACCCCTCTGCCCCAGCAGCCCAATGGGAGTGCTTTCTCTCTCCCCTGTATGGACTTTGGGGGAGGGGGGAGCACACCTGGCACTCAGTGAGAGGTGTGGGCATGGAACTTGGTCTGGGGAGTGGGGTGAGGGCAGGGCATGGTACTATGTCTCTTAAAGGTTCGCCATCACTGGTCTAGAAGAATTGCTTAGAGCATTGAGAGGTTAAATTATTTACCCTTAATCATATGTCAAATAATGTGCAATTGTATAACCTTATCTTTCCTAGTAGATGATAAACTCTTTCATCCAGGACTACATCTTTTTTATTATTGTGACCCTCCTAAACCCGCCTTATTTAGGATAGGCACTTATCAAACATTTAGTGAATCAAATTCAGTTGAATCAGGCTTGCCTCTTTTGGTGAATCTCTGTCTTTCCTGCCCTTTTTAAAAAGCATCCTGCCCTTTAGAATTATTCTCATTCTTTTTGGTGGGTGGGACATTAATGTGATCTTTATAATATCTTTCTTCTCCACCCTCCCATTTCTTTGAAGTGCGTTCTCTTCTTCATTCTCTATCTTTGCAGATTCATGAAGTTCACCAAATTCTACACTCCCTCAGGCTTCCTTTTATGACCTTTTTTATTGTCCTAACACCATCTCATCATCCCATGCCTTCTGCCAGACTCTCTTGATATCTCTCCACCATATTTTTGCCTCCCACTGTACCCCTAAAGTCCAATTAGCTCATCAAGCTATTCCACTAATGTTCAGCCTGAGAAGACATTGAGTGTTTGGGCTGCGACTGTAGTCAATAACCTGTGATCTCATTTACCAGAATTGTAACACTGGGAACTACGCTGTGTTGTATATAGACAACCATGGTATTAATCTATTTTTATTTCTCTTCCTTTTTCTAATGGGAAAGCTGAGCTCAGCACTGGCCAGAGAAGAGTAACAGTTCAGAAAGGACCACTGTACCGGGCCAAAGGTTATCCAGTCAGCATTGCATGTAATGTAACTGGCCACAAAGGACCCTCTGAGCAGACTTTCCAATGGTCCATTTACCAACCAGATAAGCCAGAAAGAGAGATACAGATAATCAGTACCAAGGACCGTACCTTCACTTATGCCTTCTACAGCCTTCGAGTTCAGACTGGTGACATCTATGTGGAGAGGATCCAAGGAAACTCAGTCTTGCTTCATATTGGAAAGCTCCAACCCCAGGATGCTGGCAAGTATGAGTGTCATACACCCTCCACTGATGGTAACTTCTTTGGGAGCTACAGTGACACCGTGAACCTAATCGGTAAAGTATTCCCCAGTTCTATGTTCTAAGTTCACAACTTAGCCACAATTGACCTTTCCAGCTTCATTATAAATTGCTTCCCTTCTCAAACTCTACAACTAGCCACATCACCCTTCTCCATGCTATTTATGCTTGATCTTCATTTCTCAACTCTATTCCTTTGCATTGGCTAGCCCTCTCACACCCAGATTTCAATCTCTCCTCACCTATGCTTCTTAGAATCCCATTTCTTTCAGTACTGCCTTCAGTTATTGTTGTCCAATCACTCAGTCATGTCTGCCTCTTCGTGACCCTGTGGACCACAGCATGCCCATACTGCTCATGGGGTTTTCTTGGCAAAGGTACTGGAGTGGTTTACCAGTGGATTAAAGCAAACAGAGATTAAATGACTTGCCCTGAGGCTTGATTTGAATTCAGGTCTTCCTGACTACAGGCCAATTGCTCTATCTACTGAGCCACCCAGCTACCTCTGCCTTCTACAGGAAGCCTTTATTGATCCCTCCAAGCTCCTTTCCAAAGTTAGATTGTCTTATTTTGCATATATTCTAGTAATGCTTTATTTACACACATGCTGTCTCCCTGCTTAGAATGTAAGCCTCTAGGGGAAGCCAGATGCTCAGTGGGTAGAGAGGACTAGAGATAGGAGGTCCTGGCTTAACATTTGGCTTCAGACACTTCCTAACTTTGTGACCCTGGACAAGTCACTTAACCCCAACTGTCTAGTCCTTACTGCTCTTCTGCCTTGTAATGGATACTTAGTATCAATTCTAAGACAAAAGGTAAAAATTATTAAAAACCTCCAAACCAAAAATTATATGTTCTCTTTATCATTCTTGCCATGTCGCATTAGATGGTTATACTTCTTTAAGTATAAAAAGTATTCGAGTATTAAAAATTACTATCCCCCTTTTTCCTCTTGTGGACTTGACTTAAAATCAGGAATGCTATTAAAGATCCAGGATTTAAATGAAATTTCTGGTTATCTTCAAGGTTGTTGTTACTGATTAGAGATACCCAAATTGTCTTGGTTGTTCCATGCAAGGCCTTGGTCTTTCTTTGGCTTTGCCCTTATCTCAACTCAAGTGAAGAGTTAATATAAGCTAGCATGATATCTTTTCACCTGCTTTGTCAAAGTTCCATCCATGCATTTTATATTGGCTAAGAATCAGAGGTCATCAAATTGTCAGGGTCGAGGGACCTTGGAGAGTTCCTCATCCAACTCCTTCATTTGACAAATGAAAAATTGAAGGCCCTCAAGGGGTGTGTTTTGCCAAGGTTGAACAGCAAGCTAATGAAGGAGTTGGGCTTGGAATCCAGATTTCCTGGCTCCGAGTTCAGCATTCTTTCCACTGTGCCATTTAAGTCTTACTGGAGGCTGATTAGCTGACTTGCTTTGAGCAATGTGCTAATGATGCCAGGGTTCAGTCCTCTTCTGGACCCGTTGGCGTTGAGCTTGATTTGAACTAGACAATTGGCCTAGCCCCTTCTTTTGCAAATATTTGCTATTGGTCACAGTGGAGATGGAGAAAAAGAACATGGGTAGATGAGCAGAAAGCTGTCATGATGGTGGTCAAGAAGCATTACTTTCCTAGAATGATAACAATATCACATTTATATAATGCCCTCCTTTGACAACTCTTCTGAGGTAGTCCTTGATATTCTTAAACGAAGTGCTTACAAATGCTTGCTGATGAACTCAGAGTAAGACTAATATCACAGAAAGAATTTTGGATCTGGAGTAAGACTGCCTGGGCTCAAATCACAGCCCTGCTACCTACAATATGGGCAGGATTGTCCTAGCAAATATTTAACAGTTGGCCCTCCAAAAAAAAGCACAGCACACTTTCAAATTTAATCTGCATTATTAACAATTTTCTCCATCATTTCCTTAAGTCTAGACAATCAGCAAAACAATAAAGCAAGCCTTGATTTGTAGCAGTTCCTGATTTCCAAGATATAAATGATCACAATGAAAACTGGCCTTGAGGAAGTCTGTTTCCTGTAAAACAAGGTCATTTGAGTCAGTGATCTCTAAGGTCTAAATCCTATGATTCTGTGAGCCTCTAGGTAATTTCAAGTTTACAGGTGAAAAATTGAGCTGTTTAGAAGTTAGTCAATTTTCCTAATACATAAGTGTCAAAGGTGGGATCTGAACCCAGGACCCTTAAATCCAAGCCTTGTATTCTTTTCGTTAAATCATGTTATCTGTTAACTGCACTATAGACATCATTATTTCTCTCATGTTCAGTGATTCCAGATACCCTTTCTGTGACCATGAGTCCTCAGACTCTCAACAGAGAGGAAGGAGAATCATTAGCACTTACCTGTGAGGTCTCTAAGGCCACAACTCAACATACCCACCTCTCTGTCTCCTGGTACCGGCTTCCGGAAGGAGGAGGAAATCAAGCCACCGAGATCATTTCCCTGTCCAAAGATTTTATCCTGATCCCCGGATCCTCCTACACAGAGAGGTTTTTAGCAGGGGATGTGAGGCTAGACAAAACCGGGAATACAGGCTTCAGATTGTCCATAGGGAGATTGCTGCCTGTGGATCAGGGCCAGCTCTTCTGTGAAGCCACTGAATGGATTCAGGACCCTGATGAGACATGGACATTTATCACTCGGAAACAGACAGACAAAGCTACAGTGATGGTCCAACCTGAAGGTAAGATTCTTCTTGGGTTATTAAGTATTTCCATCCTAGTGTATATTGAAAGGCGTGTTTCTTTTAATGGAAGAAAAAAGAAATCCATGTGGGGACTCAGTTTTGCAACAGTTCCAAAATACATTTTCCAGAAGGTTTGAGTAAACTAGGATTTGGCCAAGTGGGAATTATAGGTATTAAGAGTGCAGTGTTCCATTTTAATTCTATCCACGTGCGATTGTACATGGGATGTTGCCGAGGGCTGCACCCGGCATATACTAGGGACTTAATAAATACTCATAAACTGACGGATTGAGTGATTGATTGATTGACCAAGTCATGGATGACAGTCTACAGGCTGTTTGTAAGAAGGAGTCCCCTCCCTTGCTAGTTATCTCTCAATTATGGCTCTAAACAACTGAAATTTATCATATGAAGCTTCATCTTTATGCCGTTTTCAAAACCTTCTTCAGCACAGCTTTATGTTGCTCTTGGACAGACTCTCACTTCTTTGAGGTCAGCAATGTGATGAGGGCAGGAAGTCACCTGATTTTGATCCCAGTCAGATAAAAGATTATCTAGACACTCTGCCTAGAAAAAAATCTTGGGCTGGATAAAAAAAAATGTGCTAAGAATACAAAGTGGATTTCTATTTTCCCTCTTAGTAACTTTCTATTCCATTGCAAAATACATTATGGTCACTAGTGATTCTAAGGGCCCAGAGTAAGCAACACAAAAGACCTCAAATCAACTTAAAAAAAAAAAAAAACTCTTACCTTCTGTCTTAGAATCAGTACTGTGTATTGGTTCCAAGGCAGAAGAGCAGGAAGGGCTACTCAGTGGGGGTTAAGTGACTTGCCCTAGGAAGTATCTGAGGCCAGATTTGGACCCAGGACCTTCTGTCTGGTTCTCAATCCACTGAACCACCTACCTGCCCCCTCTCAACTTTTTAAAGACAAATTCAGTTTCAGGAGAAGATCTCAAGGAAGGAATTGAGACTCTAGGACTCAAGGATTCATGTAGGGAGAGAATATGAGGCAACTGTTGGGGAAGATGACCACTAAGGGAGAGAGCAGGGAGCTAAACCCTTTTAGCTAGACAACAAATCACTGGGAGAAATGGGAGGGGACAAAGCATATGATGTAGTAGTACCTTAAGGCTTAGCTGCCTTTGACTATTGGAGTACAAATGCTTTCAGCACCCTCTAAATTTCATCACCCTTGGGAAAAGCCCTGGTCAGCCTACCTTAGTTATGACTCCATAGGAAATAGACTATTACTGGTCTCAAGTGGCAAAAGACTACTGTAATCTTATGATTTTCTGTTACTGAATGGAGAAATGAAGTGAATTTTTCAAATAAATGTCTCATTTTTGTTTTCCCAGATAGAGATTTTCAAGTTAACATTTCTGTGGTAAGTTCCTTTGCCATAGGGCAACCGTTGCGATTGATCTGCTCACTGTTGTCCAAGAGCAAGCAGAACCAAAGATTGCAGGTGGTCTGGTACCTGAATGATACTGACATTGGCAGTATTGATGCCAGTGGTGTTCTGGACTTAAAGAAAGACTATGAAGAAAGAGCCAACCTGGGGGAGCTCCAGGTATCGAAGATCAACCCAAAGGCTTTCACCTTCACCATCTCCTCCATGGGTCCTCAGGATGAAGGTGTATACAGGTGCGAGGTGGCAGAGATGGCGAGCTCTCACACGGACTTTTTAGGGCGTACTCAGACAAAGCGATTTGCAGATATCAATATACAGCTCCGAAAGCCAACAGGTAAGTAAAGTAAGGCTGTCCTAGAAAACATTCCTGAACATTCTCCTAACATTTCCTCCTTAGCAAGTTCAAGTTTGCATCCACTGGCACAAAGGATGCATTCTGAGAAATTGGGTACAAAACATGTCCTATTGGAAATATCCCATGGACAATTCTTATTGGAAGGAAAGGAAAGGTGTGATCAATCCTCTTATAAAGCAAATATGTCAATATGTGATTTCCATGGTTTGAGAATTCTTTCCACCAATGAAGTCTCAACTCATATGGGGTTAGTACATGAGTCTTAGGAGAGTTGCCTGGAATTTGGAGAGAGGAAATGACTTGTCAGGAGTTAGACAGCTAAGTGTCAGAGGAGGGATTTGAACCAAGGTCTCCCTGAACTCCAACTTACTCACTCTTGCTTTGGTTTTTTTGTTTGTTATTATTTGGGTGACTAATTCTCCCCCAAATAGCTTGATAGAGAAATTGTAGTGAATTGGGAATCAGGGTAATTTGAGATCTAATTCTATTGCTGCCACTTCCTAGCTGAATAATCTACTTAGCTTGTCTAGGACTCAGTTTCCTCGTCTGTCAAATAAGGATTAGATGATCTCGAAGATCTGTTTCAGCTCTGGATTTCTATGACTTGATTCTATCTGTGTTCCTCTTCTTACTATTACAAGTTCTAGTATTTCATACTTAAAGAAGGAAAGACACCCAAAACATTTCAACCCTCTTGCCTGGAGAGTGAGGATAAGGAAGGGTAGCTAGGGAATAAGAGTGATAGAATTGTTATTCCTGTTGTTGTTCAGTCATTTCAGTCATGTCCAATCCTTTGCAACCTCATTTGGGGTTTTATTGGCAAAGCTATTGGCATAGTTTATTATTTCTCTTTCTGGGTCAATTTACAGATAAGGAAACTGAGGCAAACAATGTTAAATGATTTGCTGAGGGTCCCATAATTAGTAAGTGGATGAGGCCAGATTTGAACTCAGGAAGATGAGTCTTCCTGACTCCAGGCCAGAATGTCCAAATGGCAAGATGTAAGGATTATAGATGAAGAGCCTGAAGGACCTCTGAGGCTAATCAGCCACATTCCCTTGTTTTATAGATGAGAGAAATCAAGTGACTTTCTCCGAGGTCATACATGTAATAAGTGGCAGAAGTAGGATTCAAACTCAGTCCCTAAAGATCCAGAACCAGGACTCCATTCACTGTACCAGGCTACCTCCAGCATTTTGTTCTTTCTTTTGGAAAACAACGTACCGGCATTTACAACCCCAGATGGAGTTTTCCTGTTCCAAATGCTTTTTGTTAGCCTCTTCCCTCCCATCTCTCCTCTGTATGGGGGAACAATAGTCATGTTCCTCCATTCCAAACATGACTGAACTATATGAAATAAAGAGGCAAATGATAGGTTGAAATTCTGTTTACTGCAGCAGGAGCTTGGAGGGTGGCTGTTCAGACGTGTCTGGGCTTCTCTGTCCTTGAAATGAAAGCTGAAATTTATGTTGTGCTTTAAAGTTTACAAGGCATTTTATATTTATTAAACTCCTCCTCAAGAGGCGGCATGAGGCCTCAGATAAAGCACTGGCCTGACAGTTCAGAAGACCTGAGTTCAAGGCTTATTTCTGAAAGACAGTGGGCAGTGAGATGGCACAGAAGAGAGAGCTCTGGATGTGGAGTTAGGAAGTCATTGTTGCTCACTCTGACTCTTCATTACCCATGGATCAGAGAATGCCAATACTGCCCACGGGTTGTTGGTTTTTGGCAAAGATACTGGAGTGGTTTGTCATTTCCTTCTCTAGTGAATTAAGGCAGAGGTTAAATGACTTGCCCAGGGTCACATAGCTAGTAAATGTTTGAGGCTGGATTTGAACTCACGTTTAGATGCCACAGGCTATACTATATGCTTTATGAATATTGCCTTTTTTTTTTAACCCTTACCTTCTGTCTTAGTATGAATTCTAAGACAGAAGAATAGCAAGGGCTACCAGAGTTAAGTGATTTGCCCAGGGTCACACAGGTTAGGAAGTTCCAGAGGTCAAATTTGCACCTAAAACCTTCTGCCTCCAAGCCCAAGTATTCTATTCTCAGAGTTACCTAGCTGCCTTAGGAAGTTTTTGTTATTTTTATCTTGTTACTTATTATTTTTTGTTATTTTGTTTTGTTATTCATTCATTTTTCAGTTGTGTCTGACCCCTTATGACCTCATTTGGGGTTTTCTTGGCAAAGATACTACAGTGGTTTACCATTTCCTTCTCCAGTTCATTTTATAGATGAGGAAACTGAGGCCAACAGGGTAAGGTGACTTACCCAGGGTCACATAGCTAGGAAGTATTTGAGGACAGATTTCAACTCAGGTCTTCTTGACTCTAGGCCCAGTGCTCTATCCACTGTACCACCTAGCTGTCTTAGGAAAACATGAGTTCAAATCCATCCTCAGACATGTACCAGCTGTGTGATCCCAGACGTTGATATTATACAATACTATAATTTTACAACATTTATAATTTTACATGTAATTTATAATACTTATCATTTTGCAACACTTACAATAATCCTATAATTATACAACACTTATAATAGCACCTACTTCCTGGGGTTGTCATGAGGATCAAATAAATAATATTTATAGGAGCAGCTAGGTAGCACCATAGATAGAGCACCAGGCCAGGAGTTAAAATCTGGCTTCAAATGCTACCCAACCCATGAGCCCACAAATTACTTAACCCTCATTGCCTAGCTCTTGCTATTCTTCTGTCTTAGAATTGATACTGAGTTAGAAGGCAGGGGTTTCAGTGGAATTGCTTGTCAGCTCTGGGAGAGGGAAGGGAGGAGTGGAGGGAGAGAACACGAATCATGTAACCATGGCAAAAAATATTTAAATAAATAAAAATAAAATTATATTTAAAAAATAAAAAGGTAAGGGTTTTTAAAAAGATAATATTTATAAGGTATTTAGTATAGTAGGTGGTATATAATAGATGTTTAATAAATGCTTGTCCCCTTCCCTTCTCCCTATGCAGTTTTTTTTTTTAGCCTTTACCTTCAATATTGGAATCAATGCTCTGTATTAGTTCCAAGGCAAAGGAGAGGGATAGACTAGGGCAATGGGGGTTGTGACTTGCCCAGGGTCACACAGCTAGGAAGTATCTAAGACCAGATTTGAAATGTGAGAAAGAGATTACAACACCAGAGAGATATTGGCAAGCAAATGCAAGAGATGGAATTTTAAAGGAACTGTCAGTCAACCAGAAAGAAGGAAGATTCCAATAGAATCTGAAGAGAAGGCAGTTGGGAAAACCCAGAAGCTGAATGAAGAGATTTTCTTCCTGCTGATAGGGAGGAAAGAGGCTGAGAGACAGGCTTGCTCTGGATTCCTGGCTACTCATTGACTTAATATTGAAAAGATTGGAGCTTAGCTCTGAAGAACCTTTTCACAGTTTATCAGCAATATCCCCTCATAGACAAAATAACTTTATTTCCCTGTATTGAATCCCATTGGAGATTAGGGAGACCTTAATTTCCCTCTTCCCTCTCCCACCTCCCTTAATTACCCTAAATGAAGAATAAAAAACCCCTTTTAGAAAAGAGTTACAGTGTGAGATTAGTCCTTTGGAAACTTCTAATAACTTACCATATTGAGAAGAGCCATTAAAATCAACTGAGAGAGGGACAGGAAGTGGGGTGGGGAGGAAGGAGTGCAAACCCTAGCCTTTCCTCTAACTTATTTCCTGGTTTTATCACTCCAACACTTCTCTGCTACCATAAATATCTTAATAGGAGCATTTATTACAGAAACCAGGACCTCCCATCTCTAGGACTGGCTCTCAATCCACTGAGCCACCCAGCAGCCAGCCCCCCATCGCTGCAGTTATGAGTAAATCTGGGTGATGTGCTAAGAATTTAAATTTTTCAATATAGGTATCCCTTCCACATCATTACTTTCGCCATCAAAGTTTCGCTATATTGTGGGTTGGCATAAAAAATTAAATGGAAATCTAGGAGGAGTTTTGTGGAAGCCATAGAAGCTATGCAAAGGCCAGCAGATGATGCAGGAAGAGTTTAGAAACTCAGAAATACATAAACGATATGCATCATATCATATTATATCAACAGATTTTATCTTCTAATCCCATAAATATACACAATTTCTTTTTTAAAGTCAAAATAATTAAAAGCTAAAGTTTGCAAAACAAACAAACACGAAAGCCAGCCAATCATACACAAAGGTTAGAAATGTAGAGATATCTTTAAAAGTTCAGGAACTCCAAAACACTATCCACATCCAAAGAAAGAACTGTGGGAGTAGAAACACAGAAGAAAGACATGTTCTTGATCACATGGTTTGTTGGGGATATGATCTAAATGATCACCCTGGTGCAAATATTAATAATATGGAAACAGTTCTTGATCAGTGATACATGTAAAACCCAGTGGAATTGCTCATTGACTTCAGGAAGGGGGAGGGAGGAGGAATAGGAAAGAATATGAAACATGTAACCATGGAAAAATATTCTAAATTTAATTAACTAATTAATATTTAAAATAAATTTTAAAAAAGTTCAGGAACTCCTAAATGCATGTGAAGTACTGTAAATATCTCATTGAAAGAAAAAGAGAAAATTCTTCTTCTTAGGTGCACAGGGAGGAACCAAAAATTGTATGTGGAATCTTCAGATCCCAAAAGGCCCGGTACTCCTAATCCCATCAATATAAGAAATACCTGGTTTTTGGCTTCTGATCTGCATCAGTAAAGAGAGTTTTCCTTTTTGGATGATGTTGTCTTCCAAAGAACCTCCCTCCAACTCTATGGAATTGTGTTTATATAGAAACATATTTTAAAATCTCAGGCTCTACAAGGAATTCGTGTTTCACATTACCTGTTTACAGGCATTAGCCCAAGTTTAATCTTTAGAAAATATAAATATATACACATGTGGATCCTGTAACTTGTATAGGAAGATGGTGATTAGGATCTTTGTGTTTAGGGGATGGCTGCAAAGACTTTTAAGGTCAACTTAGCCTAACAAATAAAAAGGAAGTTGATGTTACTGGGAGCTCTGTTTTCAGCTGTCCATTAATCAGCTGCTCTGAGCTCCTCTAGGACTGGGCTTGGAGTCAGCAGAGTGAAACGTGAATGCCAGCTTTCTCTCCCCTTTTCTCTGGGGAAAAGTGAACCAATCCCTTCTCTCTGGGCCTCAGTTACTTCATTTGTAAAATGGGAATTAAAAATGGCACCTCACTGAGAGATTGAGAGGATCAGAAAAGGGAATGTATGTAAAGGGATCTGTAAACATCATTAAGGCTCTATTGAAATGTCAACATCTGCAAGCTCAGAGAAGTACAAACCATGTTTGAACCATCCTCTCCTAAGTACTTGCTACAGTAAACAGAATTTAAATGGATCATTGGCTTCTTTTTTTTTTTAACCCTTACCTTCAGTTTTAGAATCAATTACCAAGGATCACTTGTAAGGTAGAAGAATGGGAAAGGTTAGTGTTGTAAGGGATTTTAGCAGGAGCAAGCTGAAAGAAGGAAGTACTAAGGTAAAGGCAGGGCAGAAGAGAATTCTGGAACTCTCAGGAAGAGGCAGGGCAGTTGGTGGAATTACTCTCTGGAGTAGGACTGTGTGATCTTCCTTCAAGCAAGTTCATCTTCTGGAAGTGGTAGAGATTGGTTAACACTCCACAGTGGACTACGTGGGTTAAACCATTACTCCCCTTCCTGTTCCTGTGTGCTGCTGCTGATTTCTACTGGGACTTCTGCCAGACTCAAGAGGACAAGAGTCTGTGAGACTTCCTTTGGCCCTTGTTCCTGTACCTACAAGTCCTTCCCTAAATTTAATATAGTAATTAAGGAGTTAATTAGAATAGTTATAGGAAATAGACTTATAGGTAGTGAAAGTTTAGTGCTCACTTTGGGAGTTAAGATCAGATCTTCCCAATTGCCTTCCCTTCTTTCCCTTAGCTTAAATAAACTGTTATTTGTTATAATTATAGGTTTTACCCATTATTTGAGTATAGTCATATCATTAGGCACCTGGGGTTAAGTGACTTGCCCAGGGTCACACAGTTAATAAATGTCTGAGGTCAGATTTGAACTTGGGAAGAAGAGTCTTCCTAACTCCAGACCCACTACTCTATCTACTGAGATACCCAGCCTTTTCATGGTCACATGGCTAACAAATGGCAGAGATGAGTTTTGAAGCTGCCTGAGTGGCCCTTCCCATAAAAGTGACAACTGTGCCATTTATATTGGGCTTTGTGGTTTTAAAAGTGCTTTACATAAATGATCTCATTTGAACCTCACAATAACCCCTTTAGATGAGTGCTCCTAGTAGTATTATCCCCACATTAATGAGGAGGAAACTGTTGCTGGAGGTAGTTAAGTGACTTACCCAGGATCTCATAGCTACCAAGTGTCAGAGGCTAAACTGAAACCCAACCTCAAAGTCCCATTTTTCTGTCCCATAGGCTATACTACCTTTGTAAATAAGGGAAGAAAGTATTTATCTCAACTGTAGATGGCAATCCCATTTGTGTTTCTTGAATAAGTAAAATGATCAGGGACATGCTAGAGAGATTGAATTACATAAAAATAAACATCCAATACAATAATCATCCCCATTCACAGAGAACTTCCAAAATGCCTTCCTTACAATTCCTTAATCTTGGGAACTAGGTAGTACAAGTCTTTGTCATTGTGCAATCATGTCTGACTCCTCATGGCCACTTGAACTTGTTTACGAGGTTTTCTTGGCAAAGATACTAGAGTAGTTTGCTATTTCCTTCTCTAGAGTGTCCCCATTTTAGAGATGAGCAACTGAGGCAATTAGGGGTTAAGTGATTTGTCTCAGTTCCCACATTCTGATTTGAACTCAGAACTTCCTGACTCCAGGTCCTACCCACTGTGCTACCTAGCTGTCTCAGTCCAAGTATTAGTGCACCCAAAATACAAGAAACTCATCCTCAGAAAGATTAATTTACCTAGCAAAGTTGATATAGAATATAGAACTTAACAAACAAGCATTTATTTTTTTCCTGCTGTTCTGGATACTGCCTAGATGAGACAAATGGCATCCAGGTCCTTTGCTATTGACACCATACCATATGTTGCTTCTGCACATAGCATATTGTTTATAAAAATATCAATGTCTTTATACATTCATTTTTACAATCTACTATCAATACAGCTGTATATTATATGTAAACATATGGATAGAGACAATCTTTGATTTCAGTGGTATAGGTAAAAAACAAAATTCTTTATTCCCAGGTGAAGAAAGATATTCCCTCTTCCATTGCACGTGACCACCTTCACTGCAACTTAGTCGTAGAAATTGGCCAGAGTTGCAGCTAGGTGTCTCAGTGGATAGAGACTTAGATCTGGAGTCTGGAGGTCCTGGGTTCAAATGTGACCTCAGATACTTCCTAGCTGTGTGACTCTGGGTAAGTCATGTAAATACCCTAATTGCCTAGTCCTTACTACTCTTCTACTTTGGAACCAATGTTAGTATTGATTCTTAGGTGGGTAAAGGTAAGGGTAAAAAAAAAAATAAAGTTAACCAGAGCATTGAAAGTTTAAGTGATTTACCCAAGGTCATATAACCAGGCAGACTAGAAACTGAGCTCCTCTTAGCTTTAAGCCAATTCTTTCCAGTAGGACATGCTGCTTCTTTCTCTGTATATAGTAAATGCAGGTTATTGAATAGGGTACTGCTTCCAGAGTCAAAAAGAGACTAGCCCAATCTGAAACTAGAAACATTGGTGCAGGGAACAGATTAGAGGCATCGTGGAACAGGAAACAGAGCCCTGGGTCTGGAGTCCAATGACCTGTTTTCAAATCTTACCACTTAAATCTCTGCCACTTATTAATTGTATGACCTTGATAAAGTTTTGGGTTCAGATCCTGGCTTAGAAGCCTACTTGCTGTATGACCCTTGGCAGGTCACTTAACATCTCACAGCCTCACTTTCCTTTGTAAAAGGGATATAAAAGTAACACCTACCCTTTTGCATTGTTTGTGAGGTTCAAATGTGATGCTATATAAAGTGATTTGTGAAGTTTAAAACACTATAAAAATGTTAGTTAGCATTATTTAAATAATCATTGTTACTATATCAAATAACAGATTGGGATAAATGTTTGTAGCAAATATATTAGATTAAAACTTGACTTCAAATACGTGGAAAGTAAAGTGTGAGGAACAGCAAATGGGAAAGTATAGCTGAATTTTAGGAGATGTCAAAGAGAATAAATACTGGAAAAGAGAGGGTCCAAGTTCTGAGGGACTTTAAATGCCAAACAAAAGAGTAAGACTCTCCTCTAAGGTTGCAGTCCATATTGATGGAAGGAGCTCTCTTACTGACAAAGACCTGGATCAGAAATCCGAAGTATATTGGCTGAACATTTTCTCATTTTGTTTCTTTTCTGTTTATTTGGTTATATCCATTTTTCTTGTACAAATACGCTTGATTTTTTGCATGACCAAACCCATCTATTTTCTCTGATAATTTCTCCCTCTTGTTTAATAGAATTTCCCTTCCTTTCTACAAATAGCATAAGTCAGGATTTTTTCTTCTATTGAGCTGAAATTTGTGTCGCTGGTACTTCTACTCCTGTTGTCTCTAATTCTGCATTATGGCATCCAAGAATAAATGTAATTCCTCTCCCATGTGATAATATTTCATAAACTGAAAGAAGCTGTATTGCCAATCTTAAATCTTCTGTTTCCTGGTCTGATCATCCATGATTCCTTTAACTGATCATTATATGGCAAGGTTTCAATCCTTCTTACCATAATTGTCTTCCAGTTTTTCAATGCCCAGGTCTCTTCTAAAAGCTAACTCCCCCCCCCCCCACACACACAAATGGAAATTAAGATGTGGATTGATTAGGTTAAAGCAAAAAAGACCATTACCTCTTCACTCTAGATCAGTGATGGTGAACCTATGGCATGAGTGTCAAAGATGACTCACAGAGCACTCTCTGTGGGTACCAGACCACCCTCCCCCAAAGTTCATTACTAAAAAAACAGAGGGACTTAGGTAGAACTGCTCCCCTCTCCCTCTCCACTGTACCTGATGACATTTTTTCACATCACCCACCCCTCTGTCCAGCAGCCTAATGGTAACCCTTTCTCCCTCCCCATGTGGGGTAAGGGGGGACAGGTACACCCAATACTTAGTGGGTAGAGGGGCATGGCACAGGGTCCCTGGAAGAGGGAAGGGGACCAACATGACACTCAGTCTAGGTGGTATGGTAGGGACAGGGCTTGGGATTCTGGTTTACCATCACTGCTCTAGATGCTACATTTTCTTTTATGCAGCCTAAGATTATCATTTTATTTCTTTGGTTGCCACAGTACCTGGTTGATTCAAACTGAGCTTTGTGGTTCACTAAAACTTCTCATGTCTTTTTCCTCTAAATTTCTCTCCAACCTCATTTCCTCCATCCTGTTCTGGAACAGTTGATCTCTTTTAACCCTCAAATCCAAGGTTTATATTTAGTTCTATTAAGCTTATTTTTTTTTAGCCTTTGTCCATTATTCCAGCCTGTTGATACCTTTTGTAACCTCACTTCTGACATTTGGCATATTTGCTCTTACTCCCAGCTTTGCATCTTTCGCCAATCTGGCAAGTCTGCCACCAATGCCTTTATCCAAGTCATTTATCTAAGTGACTCTGAGGATCTATAACATCAGGATGTACAGGTTTGCTCTGTTGTTGTTCAGTTGTTTTGATCGTGTCTGACTATTTGTGACTGCATTTGGGGGTTTTCTTGACAAAGACACTAGAAAGGTTTGCTATTTCTTTCTCCAGCATATTTTACAGATGAGGAAACTGAGGCCAACAGGTTAAGTGACTTGCCCAGGGTCACCCAGCTAGTAAATATCTGAGGGCAGATTTGAATTCAGGAGAAGGAGTCTTCCTGACTTCAGGTCCAGCACTCTATCCACTGGCCTACCTCTATACCCTTGATTACTCTTTCCAAGAATAATATATACACAAATATAGACAGGATCAGGTCAGCTAAGTGGCTCAGTAGATAGAAAGCCAGGACTGGAGACAGAAGGTCCTGGATTCAAATTTGATCTCAGACCCTTCCCAGCTGTGTGACCCTGAACAAGTCATTTGACTCCAATTGCCCAGTCTTTACCACTTTTAATTCTTGAACCCAATACTTAGCATTGATTCTAAGACAGGAGGCAAGGGTTTTTAAAAAAAATTAAACAAAAAAAATATGGGCAAGAAGGGACAAATAAAGACAATGGAAAGGGACAGACAGAAAGGGAAGGAGAGAAAGCTATAATTAATTCAAACTGATTGCCCAAGTTGATAGCTAGATAATTGGTGGTAATCCAAACCCATGCTTCAGCCCCTAGGATATTAACTCCCTCCAGTCTAGGGCTACTTACTGCCCTGTTTGTAGCATTATAACATAGTAACTGCCCCACAATAATATTGTTTCTCCTAACATTATGTTTTTGTGAAGTCAGTTAATGACATTAGGCAAGACAACAAGTTCAAAATATTATAATCTAAATTAATGAGAACTTCACCAAGTATAGAATGATAGACATTTTTATTTGTTTAATGAAACAGCAAACTGATTCTTAAAAATAAAATCCACAGCCAAAAATATGGAACTATCGATGGAGAATGGAAAGAGATTGGTATGGGAGGGAGAGACCCTAATTTTTCGCTGTAAGGTGAATGGAGCAGGCAATCCTCTGTCAGTCGTCTGGAGGCATATTCCGGTCAACCTACAGCAGCCAGAGCTCATAGGTAGCCTGGAAACAGATGGCATTGTACACCTGGGCCCTTCCTACAAAGACCGTGGCAACCGTGGCTGTATACGATTGGAGAAAGAGAACATGACAACATTCCGACTGGAGATCTTCAACGCCTTAATGACAGATGGTGGGGCTTATGAATGCAAAGTGACGGAGTTCCAGAGCAAGAATGGAGGTTTGAGCTGGGCTCAGAAGACTTCAGTCACCCTGAACCCTCTAAGTAAGTCAATCGGGTCCTTTTCTTCTCTTCCTCTTCACAGAATTGCAGAATATTCTTTAGAAGGAGCTTTAATGGCCATCTAGTCCAGCTCTCCCCATACAACATTCTGGGCAAATGGTCATCCAGTCAATGCTCGAAGAATTTCAGTGAGGGAAAAGCCACTGCCTCCTTTCACAGCCCATTTCACTTCACATATATGTACATATACATACGCACATACATACACATATGTGTGTACATATGTATGCATATATATGTATATGACTATATATGTATATAGAAACATACACATGTCTCTATATAGAGATACATATATACCCTCATATGTTTTATACATATACATGTATGCATATGTAGATATTTACCCATATACATATGTATATAGAGGTATATACAGGTGTGTGTATATACACACACACACATATATGTATATGTGATCCCATTTGGGGTTTTCTTGACAAAGACACTAGAAAGGCTTGCTATTTCTTTCTCCAGCATATTTTACAGATGAGGAAACTGAGGCCAACAGGTTAAGTGACATATACATATAGATGTGTGCATATAGGAGTATATACATATCTGTATATCTATACATACATGTCCATGTGTATATATGACATACACATGTGTAGATATAGATATGTGCACATCTGTGTATATATCTCTATATGCATGTGTGCACATACATAAATATGTACATAAATACATGTCTTTCACGCATATTTATATACACACATATAATATGTATCTATAGATTTATGCATTTTAATATATTCATACATTAACATATATACATCTGTATATCAATATGTACATGTGTATATAGGGATATGTGTGCATATATATATATATATACACCTATGGATTAAGCTATACAACATGTGTATGTAGAAATAAACATGTGTTTATATACATATGTGTGTGCATCCATGCATACACATACACACAAACATTGTATGGGTGTATAATTGTTGGGAAGTTTTTCCCTCAAAGGAGAGCTAAATTTGCCTCTTACACTTTCTCCCACTATTCCTGATTATGCTCTCGGAGATCAAGCAACAAGACTAATTCCTTTTCCGCAGGGTAGTTCTTCAAAAAGAAAATAGCATTTGAGTGATGCCATTTCCCCGAAGAGACACGGTTTAATGGTATAATCAAATCATTTATAGCCCAAGGCTGAGGTATGGGTCGAGATGTGCTTCACGTTACAAAGCGTAATCTTGGGCCACCAGATCGGTAAAATTTAGTGATCCTTGAAACAGACATCAAATCATGACACTTGAGTTGAGCTTTTAAGGGTCAGAAATTGTTCCTGCGTCCTGGAGCTGCCATGTGACAAGTGTGTTGGGAATACATGACAGCTGAGAGTTCCCCACTCTGAGAGGTAGAACTGAGTAGTTAGCAGGGTCACCCCCATCCCCCTCATCCCTTGAAAGGAACAGTTATTGGGCTACTGAGCAGCATGGAATTGCGAGTTTAGAGCGGTGGGTTGGGGGAATGGAGCGTTTAACCCTCGTGTAAATGCCCAAGGAGCAATCTAGAGGAAACTCTCCAATGGCTGTATCAAGAGGCAGCAGCTTTAGGAAAGAGTCCTTGTATAGGAAGCATAAATTTAGATTGATTTCAGCCTGACAATATACAGCAATCATCCCTGTATGGTATGAGCACATGGGGTTGAATATGCAGCAGAGACAGCTAGGAATGTACAGACCTGCTGTGTTTCCATCTTGTAACTGTCCTGGGAATGTGCTTTCTTGTTTTTAACTGTAGATTCAGGTTTGCATGTGACTCTACATAGCCGCCAACCCAACGTCAAATTAGGTGATACCGCTGACCTGTCCTGCATCATCCGTTCCGACTATTCCTCCCTGAAGGTGCCAATAACCGTAACCTGGCGATTTCAACCCCGGGGATCGTTAGATTACCAGCGACTAGTCACAGTCACTCACAACGGCACCATTGAATGGGGTTACTCCCAAGTGCAGTGGCAAAAGAAAATCAGGATTTCACAATCTTCTCATTCTCAACTCCTAATCCATGATGCCACAAAAGAAGACACAGGAATATACCAATGTCAAGTGGAAGCCTACCGGAGAGAAACACAACATACTTATGGCCCAACTAGGGTAGCAGCCATGGTAGTCTCTCACCCACTAGGGATAAATATTACTTTGCCAGGTAAATTTCAGTTAAAATGAATTCCTTCTCTCTCTCTCTCTCTCTCTCTCTCTCTCTCTCTCTCTCTCTCTCTCTCTCTCTCTCTCTCTCTCTCTCTCTCTCTCTCTCTCTCTCTCTCTCTCTCTCTCTCTCTCTCTCTCTCTCTCTCTCTCTCTCTCTCTCTCTCTCTCTCTCTCTCTCTCTCTCTCTCTCTCTCTCTCTCTCTCTCTCTCTCTCTCTCTCTTTCTCTAACTCTTATCTTCCATCTTAGAATCAATACCGTGTATTGGTTCTAAGGCAGAAGAGCAATATGGGCTAGGGAGTTAAATGATTTTTCCACAGTCACACAGCTAGTATTTTTTCTAAGGTCAGATTTGAACCCAGGACCTCCCATCTCTAGGCTTGGCTTTCTACCCATGGAGCCACCTAAATGCCCCCTGAATTCCTTCTCCTATTAGCAGTTTGTCTTTTTATATTGAGTCAGGAAAATGAAATCATCATGCACTCTTCCCCCCTCCCCAAAGGTACCATGTAGCATGCATGCATGTTCTTTATTCTGAAAGCAGAGGAGTTGTGTGAATAAGCCAAAAATCATGTGTATTTGGCTTTGAGGCCCATTTTAGTGCTTATATTTAAAACTGGCTGGATGTTCTGGGAATTCACAAAACTTTAAGCAAATAATGAAGCAGTGATGTCAAGAATTAGGAAAAAATGGAATATTGTTCCCCTTCCTTAAGCTGCTCCCCAACCTGCGCTCTTACTTGTTCTTTAGCCTATTCTGGAGAAAGATGGAGCACGTCTCCTAATCCAGGCACAGCACAGGCTAGGCAGAGGTACTCTT
Source organism: Monodelphis domestica (assembly GCF_027887165.1). NCBI lineage: Eukaryota > Metazoa > Chordata > Mammalia > Didelphimorphia > Didelphidae > Monodelphis > Monodelphis domestica. The sequence goes on from NC_077228.1 coordinate 488,958,580, forward strand.
TTTCTCTCTGGTTCACAACCCAAGCCTGGCCGACTTTCTAAATCACACTTTCCCTGAGGACAGGTAGGGGTTTATCAAGTCAGCCTGACTAATAAGGAGTTAAATAAGCAGTGTGTCAGCAAGAAATCAGAAACCCCATTTACCATGGTTTATTTATGGTGAAGCAGAAAAGCTGCCTGGAGATAACTGAGAGCTGACTCTAATACACAGAGAGTTTCTTCTAAGTAGCCTGTATGCAAATACACACAGGCAAAACCGCTCAGTACACAGCTTCCATCTGTCTGGGCACCATTGAAAGTAATAGAACTGATCTTAAACAAATCTGTAAGCACTCAGAAGCAACCCGGACAGAATGAGATGTCCTTGCTGTGGTCAGCCGCCTTTCTTCCAACAAACAGAGAGGCAACATGTGTAAGTGGGAAGGGCACTGGACCTGAGTCAGGAAAGACCCAAGTTCAAACTTCATTCTAACTCTTACAAGTCAAGTGATTACAGGCAAATCATTCAACTATTCTGGACTAGGATTAAGGCTATCTAATATCGATTAGATTGTAAGCTCCTTGAGGTCAGGGGCTGTGATTTGCATCCCTTTCTATCTCAGTGCTCAGCACAACACCTGGTATGTTTTTGTTGCTAAGTTTTTTTTTTTTCAGTGGTGTCCAAATCTTCTGGACCCCATTTGGGATTCTCTTGGTAAAGTTATTAAAGTGGTTTGCCATTCCCTTCCCCAGCTCACTTTACAGATGAGGAAACTGAGGCAAGCAGGGTTAAGTGAATTGCCCAGAATCATACAGCTAGTATCTGAGACCAGATTTGAACTCAAGAAAATGAGTCTTCTTGGTTCTATACTTGGTACACTATCCACTGTGCAACCTAGCTGCCCCTGACTCTTCATGACCCATTTAAGGGATTTTCTTGGCAAAGATACTGAAGTGGTTTGCCATTTCATTCTCCAGCTCATTTTACAGATGAGGAAACTGAGGCAAGCAGGGTTAAGTGACTTGCCCAGAATCATACAGCTAGTATCTGAGACCAGATTTGAACTCAGGAAAATGGGTCTTCTTGGTTCTATACTTGGTACACTATCCACTGTGCAACCTAGCTGCCCCTGACTCTTCATGACCCATTTAAGGGATTTTCTTGGCAAAGATACTGAAGTGGTTTGCCATTTCATTCTCCAGCTCATTTTACAGATGAGGAAACTGAAGCAAGCAAGGTTAAGTGACTTGTTCACATCACATAGCTAATAAGTGTCAAGCTAGATTTGATCTACACTCTTATCTGCTTCATCACTTGCCCATATATGCCTGACACATAGTAGGTGCTTAATAAATATTTTGATAGATTGATATATAAAATGGGAATTATAATTATGTCTATCATAACCAATTATTAAAGAATGGTGAATTAAATATATGGTGAATGCATTAATGTAATAAGATATTATTGTGCCATAAAGGATGACAAATATGAAGAATTCAGAAAAGCATGAGATTCATATAGTCTGAGAGTAGTTGGTCAAATAATTTTTTTTGCAGAGTATAAAGAATATCTAATGTAAAAGAAAGCATATTTTATATAGCATGTATTTAAGCAGTATTTATATTCAGAATAAAGTAATTAGAAAGAGGAAAGTAAATAATAACAGCAATAATATAAATTGAAAGAACAAAACAAAGCTGAATCTATTTAATTATAGTAAACAAGATTGGCCCCAAATAAAAGATGAGAAAATATATTTCCTTCCCTTTTTAAAATTTCCTTTCTAGGGGGAGCTAAGTGGTTCAGTGGTCTGAGAGCCAGGCCTAGAGACAGAGAGGTCCTGGATTAAAATGTGATCTTAGATATATACTAGCTGTGTGACCCTGGACAAGTCACTTAACCCCCATTGTCTAGCCTTTACTACTGTTTTGCCTTGGAACCAATACATAGTGTTGATTCTAAGACAGAAGGTAAGGGCTTAAAAAATTATTTTTAATTTTTTAAAATTTCTTAAGAATCCGAAATGATGCTTTCTTATTCATTCCTACTGGTTTTCCCTTCTTTTTCTTTTTCTTTTTTCAGAGACTAAGTACTTTGAAGGTGGAACAGTGTTCAATTCAGTTTGTAGGATTGTTGATTTAGAGTTGGGAAAGACCTAATCTAATTCCTTTATTTTACAAGTGAGGAAAACTGAGTCCAAAGAGTTGACATCACTTACCGAAGGTCACCCAGGGAGTAACAGAGCTAGAGGGTTAGTTTTTACTGAACTGTTTGTTTTGGGGGGGTTTTTTTGCCCTTGTTTTATTTTTGTTACAAGGGATAACTCAATAGGGAGAGGGTTATATTCAGAAAAGGAAGGGGACATAAAACTAAAAGATATCAACACAAATTTAAACTACAGAAATAAAATAAGTTTCCCTCTCAAAGGATTGTTGTGAAGCTAATATTAGCTGGCCATGATATGACACTTGAAAGTCTGGAAAGCACTTTGTACATATGATCTCACTTGATCCAAAAGATAATGTGCATAAAGGGCTTTTTGAACCTTAAAACTATCATATGAATGGGAACTATGAGCTCAGTGTGTATTATAAAGTGCCATTGTGATAGAAAAATAATAGAAGTCATTCTTTTCTTTTAGATAGTCAACTGATGGTGAAATCAGGCAGTCAAGTCCAAGAGATCTCCATCAACATGGAAGCTGAGATCAAATGTAGCATCATATCCCAAACAAAAGGAAAGATTAAAGTTAGTGTCACTTGGTATTTCCTCCCCCTTTCTGGTGGAACTTCGTGGTTAAAGATCCTGAAGACCAATCAAGATGACATTGTCCAATATGGAGACGATCTTCACACTCTAAGGAGGAAACAGAAATTTCACAGTGAAAAGATTTCAAAGGACTTGTTTCAGCTTCACATTCTGAATATGGATAACAGTGACCAGGGGACATATCACTGCACTGTGGAAGAGTGGTTATGGACCACAGGTGGCTCTTGGTATAAGCTTGGAGAAAAAGAATCAGAAAAGACAGAATTAAAACTCAAGTCTATAGGTAAATTCTTCCAGAGTTCCTTTAAAGTCTTGGAACTGCGTGGGCTAAAATTTCATTAATATGCCACATACAACATTTACCAATGGCCTACTATCTACTAGTAATCAGCAAATAATTATACCTCAACCCTATTGATATTTCTTTTCTCACTAGTGGGTTTATTTAATGAGTGGGTGCAGCATTGGTTGAAACCAATCAAGCCATCACTCTTTTATTCTCTAGGTAAGTTAATTATGAGGAGTTCGAAAGACAAAACTCCATTAAAGAATGGCAACCACAAATTCAAACCAAAGAGCCATTACAAATAATAAAGGGCCATTCATAGATACTTATGTCCAGAAGGTTGGATCCTAAGTGATTCATTTTTTTTAGCCACTGCAAATCAAGAAGATGGATAAATGGGTATTCTTTAATAAATGTATTTTAAACACACAGGGTCCATGATGCACATTTGTGCAAGGAACTGTCATATCATTGAAACATAGGGTCCCAATGGGAAAAAAAAGAAACCTTGGGTCCTGAAAGTATTAAAGTGTAAACAAAAATCAAAATAGTCTCTTAAGGTGTTTAATAATAAATATCCCCAAATATACATAGAAATCAAGGTACTAGATCAAATAATTAATTCTCTCTAGGATTGATTCTATCATGGATTTTTCATTGATGTGTTTGTTTATAAGCTCAAGATAAGAAGAGTATTCTTTACAAGAGTTAAGTTCACCCAGAAATAAAAAAAATTTAGACTTATTAATATTATATGTTTTGAGGTATAATAAAAGAGGAAAATGCAGAATGGATGTGGGCAGAAGGAAATGGGAAAATTTCAGAGGAATTCACCTCTTTATTCCTCATCCTTTTTTGACTCTTATATATCCTACCACATCTACCAAAAAAATTTGTTGCTCTTCAGTTGTTTTTCAGTCATGTCTGACTCTTTGTCATCCCATTTGGGGCTTTCTTGGCAACGGTACTAGAGTGGTTTGCCATTTCCTTCTCCAGATCATTTGATAGATGAGGAAACTGAGGCAAACAGGGTTAAGAGACTTACTCTGGGTTATATAGATAGTAAGTGTCTGAGGCCAGATTTGAAGGCATGACAATGAGTCTTCATGATCCCAAGCCCAGAATGCTATCCTTTATGCCACCAAAAAGATAAGATACTCTCTGTAGTTTTACCTCATTTTCACATAAATGGCTACATGGTGCCTTAAATACACCCAAGTGCTTGCATGTTTGCTCCTGTATTTTAGATAGAGTAGATCATAATTTTAGAGCTGAGAGGAACCCTAGAGATGCTTTAGTCACACCTCCCTCATTTTCCAAATGAAGAAAGTGAGCAAGAGAGATTATGTGATTCACCATAAGTCACATAGGAAATAAAGGGCAAATCCGGGATTCTAACCCAGGGCCTGGAACCCCAAATCCAAAGCTTCTTCCATTGTTCTATGCCAGTATCTGGAACAAGCAGTGAGAACTACCTGGTTGGGGTTGTGAGGAGATCCTGAGGGTGAGGGCAGTTTTATAGATTTAGGAGTCCTCTGCTCTGGGTCATTCATCAAAGCCAGAGGGGTAGATGAGATTCAAAGGGTAAAGAGGGTAAGGAGATGAGAATTAGTATAATTTATGAGCTGGAAATGACTAGAGATACACTGGCCCAGATTCCTTATTTGAAGATTAGGAAACTGAGGCCCTGAGGTATTAGGATGACATGAGTAATTCCCAAAGAATAATTTGGTCCCCATAAGAAAATCATAAAATATTAAGACTTTAATATTTAAAACTTAAGGTTTAGGGGCAGTTAGTTGGATCAGGGGGTAAATAGGGAGCTAGGCCTGGGATCTGGAGGTCCTGGGTTCAAATCTAGCCTCAGATACTTCCTAGCTATATGACTGGGCAAGTCACAACCCCAATTGCCTAGCCCTTACCACTCTTCTGCCTTACAATACTTAGTATTAATTCTAAGAGAAAAATGAGGGTTTAAAAAACAAAAACGTATGGTCTAGGGGCAACTAGGTTGCACAGTAGATACAGCACAAGGCCTGAAGTTGGGAGAACCTGGATTCAAATCCAGCTTCACACATTTCCTAGCTATGTGACCCTATGCATGTCACTTAACCCCTTGGTATTCTTCTGTCTTAGAATTGATACCGATAGAAAATAAGGATTTCTTTGTTTTAAATTAAGGTCTGCTCTTAAAAAATCTGTGTCTTCTTCTTATTGGTCTTTTCCTCTTTTTTCTCCCAGGAAGTAAACTAAATGTTATGAAAACAAATTACACTGTGACAACTCCTGAGCACAAAGATGTTGCCATCAACTGTAGTCTGGAGAATCCAGGCAATTCAGAGTCCCTTTTCTCTGTAGTTTGGTTCTTTAAGGAAGAGCATTCTGGAGTTACAATTCTAGCAGAGATGCAACATGACAATATCCTCAAGTATGGAAAGGAGGAATATGGAGAAAAACTGCATTGCTATCGCTCATCGGCTGGAGATTTTGTACTGAAACTTCAAAGTGTGGAGATGACGGATAGTGGGACATACTGGTGCAATGTGGAGGAATGGCAACTCCATGCAAATCCCAGCAAATGGGTCAGCCAGGCATCTGACGAGTCAGGACGCACACAGCTCATGGTGCTTCATTCAGGTAACAAAGGATTAATCATGTGGTCCTGTCTGCTGGTGGTACCTGAGGGAAGTAGGTGGGGAATATTTTAGAAGGGGTGAGAAACCTGTTTTTAATTATTCTTAGTAATAAGGGTTAGGGGAAAGGGGGAAACTCATAAGATCAGAATTACCTTAGTGACCTGTTTGGTGAATCTTTGGCACACATGCCTGCCAGTGTGTGCCGGAGGAGACTTCTCCACCCCTCCCTATGCATGCCCAAGGACATTTCTCACATCACCTGCTTCTCTGCCCAGCAACCCAATGGGAACATTTCCTCCCTATCCTGTCTGGAGTAAGGTGGGGGCTCACATGCAGCGGGAGGGTTGCAGTTTGGGCAATTGGTCTCTGTTGGTCTCTAAAAGGTTTGCCATCACTGCCTCAGTGTTTCTATGCAAGAAAGGAAGGCAATCAGAGATTATTATGCCCTTACTATGTACTAGGCACTGTGCTAAGTGTTTTATAAATATCATCTCACTTGATCTTCACAAACAACTATAGAAAATGCTTTTGTCCAGAGACAAAGAAGGAATTATGGGAATCTGATTACAGATCGAAGCACAACATCCTTTACTTTATTAACTTCATAACTTTTTTATTATATATGTGATGAGGGTTTTCAGTCATGACATGAGGGCTATGGAAATAGGTAATGCACTGATATAACTTATATCAGAGACTCTTTCCTGCCTCGAGGAGAGTGGGGAAGGAGGAAGGAAATCTGAATTATAAAATGTCAAAACAATTGTCAAAAATTGTGTCTACATATAAATGAAAAAAAATTTTTAACTCTAAGAGGTAGGTGCTATTATTATCTCCTTTTTATAGTTAAGGAAACTGACAGGCAGAGGTTAAATGACTTGCCCAGGGTCACACAGCTAGTAAGAGGTATCTGAAGTCAGATATGAATCCAAGGCTTCCTAACACCACACCTAGGATTCTATCCCTGTGACATCTTGTTGCCCATGGGATTGGGTGGTTATAGACCCAGTTATAACCATGCATCAGATGGTAAACTACTGGTGGCCAAAAGTTTGGCAGATGTGTGTGTATGTGTGTGTGTGTGTGTGTGTGTGTGTGTGTGTGTGCATGTGTTTGTGTTTGTATTGATCTAAATTCCAACCGAAGAAAAGATAAAAGGCAGGTACTATCCCAACAGGGAGAGAAGGAGCTCACGGCTGAAGCATCAGGCCCTGAATCATAAAGATGGTCAAGAGGCTGGTGGTCAGAGTCAGCACCAACTCCTAAAAGATCAAGAGCTTAAACTGGCAGATATGTATGAAGAGGGTCTCTCTGTCTTTAAGTACTCACAATACTTTGGCTTCTTGTTATGTTATGTTATAGGCTCCTATAGAAATCAATAACCTCATTTGTGTGGCACATTTGATTTGAAATGAAAGGACTTGTTTCAAATCCAGCTTCTGTTACTACTTGTATAATCTTTGGCAAGTCAGAAATGAATGAATAACATATGAATGAATTGATTGACTGAACAGTCGTGCAAGTGCTTTCTTTAAGCCAGTCAATGTGCAAAACATCAGGAGATACAAAATCAAGCAGACAAGACAATTCTTCCTCCCAAAGAGCTGATACTCTAATAAGTAAGGGTACATACAAAGGAAGCTAAAATGGGGGTGAAGAGGGCTAAGGGTAACTGCAGAGCAGCATATGTTGGAAATGGCTAAGAGTAACATTTAGGGGCAGCTAGATAGTATGCAGAGCCTAGAGTCAGGAAGATTCATCTTCCTGAGTTCAAATCTGCCTTCAGACAAAGTGACCCTGGGTAAGTCACTTAACCTTGTTTGCCTCAGTTTCCTCATCTCTAAAATGAAGTGGAAAAGGAAATAGCAAACCAATCTAATATCTCCACCAAAAAAACCCCAAACAGATGGTTTTGTCTTTATATGAGTATTCTCTTATAACCATGAATAATATAGAAATAGATTTTGCATGATAACACATGAATAATCCAGATCAAATTTCTTACTGTCTCCAAAAGGGGAGAGGGAACGGAAGGAAGGAGACACTTTAGATCTTATATATTCAGAAAATGTAAGTAGAAAATTGTTATTACATGTAATTGGGAAAATAAATATCTTAATAGAAAACTCCAAATGAGGACACAAAGAGTGGGACACATCTGAAAAATGACTAAACAAGAGCAGAAAGTGGGTTGCCAACCAGCTACTGGGTAAGATAAAGTGACAGTTCACCGTCAGATCCCAGGGTCCTGGGCGCAGAGTTTATCTTTAAGTGGAGGGAAAAGGAGAAAGAGGAGGAGGTATGGAGTCCTGGTTGTCCTGGTTCCACCAAATCAAGGAGAAAGCTCACCTATCAGGGCTCTGGAACTGAGGGCCAAAGTCTGAGTTTTAATGGGTCTCTCTGGGCCTCAGTTTCCACATCTGTCTTTAAGAAGCTAAACAAATCTAGTCATCTGGATTCTGTAAACAGTTAGGACACAGAGGATATATTACTATCAATCACCTAAATTCTATCCCATTCTGATAGTTTCTGGAAGTCATATATGGGAGTAGGAATCATGGACATTTTTTGCTTTGCCTCCAACCCATAGTACTTTTCTAAACCCCTTTTTTCTTTTTGCTTCATTTATCTACCTTAACCCAAGGTCGTGATTTAATTACCTTGCTTAATTAAATTGGTAAATGCATAATAAAAGCAGAAAGAGTCAGGACATGTAATATAAACCACATCATCTATCCAATCCCTAGACCCAGCTCTTGCCATGAACAAAACCTCTTTTAGAATGAAGTCCATCTTTCCTCTTTTCAGCCTTGTGTCAGCTCAACAAATTACTATCTCTGGCAGAAATCCTTCTTTTCCTTTCCTCACAGAACTCCCACTGAGTCCCTCTTCCATGGCTGTGCCCCAGGACTTAGAATTGTGAATGCAAAGCAGAAAGTAATAAGCCTTGCCCAAATACCAATCACAGGTGAAGTGTATCCAAATGAGCCCCTGAAAGAGGCTCTGACTGGCCTTAGCAGCCTTTGGATTTGCCGAAAGCTGGTCAGTTCTCTCTTGCCCCTCTTAAAACCAGCCCCCTCAGAAAAAACAAAACAAAACAAAAAAAAAAAAAAAACAAGTCTGAATTCCTTGTTCAGTTGTTTTTCAGTCTTGTCCAACTCTTCGTGTCCTCATTTGAGGTTTTCTTGGTAAAGATATTAGAGGGGTTTGCCATTTCCTTCTCCAGTTCATTTTACAGTCTAGGAAACAGAGGCAAACAAGGTTAAGTGACTTGCCCAGGGTCACACAGCTAGAAAGTGTCTGAGGCTAGATTTGAACTCAGGAAGGTGAATCTTCCTGACTCCATACTTGATGCTCTTATGTATTGTGGCGCCACCTAGCTGCGCCGAATTTGGATTTAGTCAGTCACCATATCTCCAAGGATCAATGGAGCTACAGAGAAGTGTGAAAAGTGTTGGCATATTCATGACTCTCTCAGGTCCTCTTTGACCCTCTAAACTGGCATGTGGCACTCCATGAGACTCCACCTCTCCTTCCTGCATGTACATTAAAGGATGGAAAAAACTAAACTAGAATATCAGCACCATTGAGGAGAGGTAGATAGAATGACTGTATGTGCAAGAGCCAAATAGGGCAATAGAGTGCTGGACCTGGAGTCAAGAGGAACCAGGTTCAAATCCAGCCTCACACATTTATTAGCTATGTGATCCTAAGCAAATCACGTAACTGCCTCAGTTTCCTTTTCTATAAAACAAAGATAACATCACCATCCATCTCAAGGTTGTTGGAAAAAATCAATCTGTGAACTGCTTTGCTAGCCTTGAAGCACTATAAAAATGTTATCTTTCTGTATAAGCAGAGAGGTAGAGTTAGCATTTATATACACACATACATATTTTCTTGTTCAGTCATTTCAGTCATGTCCAACTCTTCGTGACTCCATTTGGAGTTTTCTTGGCAAAAATAATGGAGTGGTTTGCCATTTCCTTCTCCAACTCATTGCATAGGAAATTGAGGCAAATAGAGTTCAATGACTTGCCCAGGGTCACAGAGATAATAAGTGTCTAAATCTGGATTTGAACTCATATCTTCCTGACTCCAAGTCTGACACTCTATCAGCCTAGGTGCCCATACATGTATAAATATATATTAAAAATACATATACATATGCATATCTAGACACAATATACATATGTATACATTCACATATAAATATATTCATATATGTATATAAATGCATGTGTCTATATGTGTATATTTATGATCTACATGCATTTTACATATACGCACATGTATAAAATATGTGTATATGCACACACACACACACACATACTCCGAAGATGAAACAAGGACCTGTTTTAGGAGCTGATGGCAGAAGTGGCAGGTGGTAGTTCAGTGACTTATTAACAGTATTATATTTCCATATATACATAGATGTGTGTATATATATATATATACCTATATATATATGCATATATATATATATATGATATTTTTTTGTCTGGGTATTTGAGGAATTACAGTTGGGACTTCCAAGGACTGGAGTACTCGCTCGTCTGTCTCTGTCTTATCCCCACGGATGGTTTGCCCAGGTTCAGTGGTCCGAGATCATTCCTCTTATTTACAGGAATTAGGCATCCTTTTCTCGCATTCATTGGCTTGATAACAACCCCCAACCTCACCCAACCATCCAGGAGATGATGCTAACTATAGGAAAATGTATAGTTCATGTCAGCCTTCCCAAAAGGGAAAATAAGAGCAGCTACCCAATGTGCAATATGACTTGGCTTTGTCACAGTTGGTTATTCTCATACAGAAATAAATGCTAAATATAAAAACCTCACAATATATATATGAACAAAACGACTAACCCAGCATTTAATAACCTAGCACAAATGTAGATACAATTAGGTGAGAGGCTAATATTTTAAACCTCATCAGGACCTAAGGCATTTGTGCAATACTGCTAATTAAGCATTTCACCTTGGCACTGGGCCTTGGCCAATCAAACAGCCAACCTTGTTATTTCTGGTGGCTTCTCTCTCTCTGATAAATTCACTTTCACTGCTTTTAGACACTGCTCAGTCCTTTCCCATCAGTCACTGGAGTCACAACTTTCTCCTAGAGAATGGACACCAAGAGAGCCTAGCCAGAAGTGGTCTCCTCTTTCAGAAGATCTGCAAAGTCTGCTTGGTAGCCCATCAGGGGACTCTTCATCATCCCATTACTTGTAGCCTAAGTTCCCACATGATGGACCAGAGTTAGAGGGAGAATGTGTGCATTCTAAGGACTGGCCCTCTTAGGACATCTCTCACTGCTGTTACATATAAAAATGAGGGACTTGATCTAGAAATGATCTCTGAGGTCTTCTGCTGCTCCCAATTTGTGATCTATGTATGATCTGATCCCTTGGATTCATGTTGTTGTCACCTTCTCCAAGAAAACTTGAAAAATAAGTTGGAGGTGGTACATGCAGCTAGATGGGAGGTCTTGGGTTTAAATCTGTGTGTAATCTTAGACAAGTCACTTAACCCCCATTGCCCCAGGTATGAGTTTTGAAAAATTAACAACTTTTGTGGGGTAGCTGGGTGGCTCAGTGGATTGAAAGCCAGACTGAGAGACAGAAGGTCCTGGGTTCAAATAAGGTCTTAGACACTTCCTGGCAATGTAATCCTAGACAAATCATTTAACCCTCATTGCCTCTCTTACCATTCTTCTGTCTTAGAACCAATTGCTTCTAAGATGGAAGGTAAAGGTTTAAAAAATAAAATAAAATATTTTTATAGCTCTCCATTTCAACTGTCATATTAATGAATGGTCTCTCACATTTACACCATCTTAGTATTTATTATTTTCCTCTTCAGCTTATTTTGCTTTACATCTTTCCTATATGTATCTTTTTTTAGAGCATGTAATATTCCAAGATATTCATGAAGCACAACTTGTTCTGCCATTCCCTAGTAGCTGGGCATCTACCTGATTTCCAGGTCTTTGCTACGACAGAAAGTGCTACTAGAAATATATGAAACTGTTCTTTTTATCATTGACCACCTCGGGGTATATGCTATGAAATGGAATCTGTTGGGTCAAAGGATATGTTCCCTTGAGTTACCTTATTAGGAGACTAGGGGCATTAGGAGGCACATCAGGGTAGAGTACAGGTCTGGTGTTAGAAAGTTCATATCTAGCTGATATACTTACTAGCTCTATGACCCTGGACAAGTCACTTTATCCTGTTTGCCCCAGTTTCCTCATTCATAAAATGAGCTAGAGAAGGAAATGGCAGACCACTCCAGTGTCTTTGCCAAGAAAACCCCAAATGGGCTCACAAAAAGTTGGCTGCCACTGAAACAATTGAACAACAGCAACATTAGGCAAATGCAAATTATTTTTCAATATTTCCTGGAAAAGGTAAGTTTTTCCCCTAATTTGGAAAGTTCTTCCAGTGGACAATGACTGTACCCCACTAATAGTAACACATGCGTGTTACTCGAGATTGGGAAGCCATTTTTATTTGGTAACAATGAGGCGACTTTCAGCACATGGTAAGATGGATTCAAAGCAGGAAGAGCAACATACAGTGTGGAGTGAAGGGTAAAAAGAAAATATAATGAATGGAAGTTCCAACTGGACTGGGAAATGACCATTGTGATGAGGAAAAATAGTCCTGGAAGGGCAGCAGATGTGTAATATCAGGGATGAATGAGAGTGGTTAAATGTGAATGAGGAGGAAAGAGATGGAGCTTGGGAGGACCCCAACCAGCTTTGGTGAATGTCCCAAAATGGGAAAGATTATTGTTGGAACCTTCTGTTTCTATCTGGTTGGGACAGGTGAGCTTCAAACACCCAGAGAGAAAAGTCTGGTTTTGATTTTATTCTTCCCCTGCTTTTTCTCTAACCCTACCCAAGTTGCTAGACAGCTTTTTTCCCCAGTAACCTCTCTTCCATCCAACAATTACTCGATGTTCCACACATTCCTTCCATATTTCCACATTTCATGTTCTGAGGCCAAGATCCTACAGAGGTTTTTACAATGGAGGAAATGGATAATAACTGCACACATAATTCTCTCTACCTCTTCTGAGGCACTGCACAATATACCCCTGCTGTTCGTCTCCCCAGGATAACTGCAAAGCCAACAGGTATTCCATCTTAAAAGGCAAATACTGGAGACTAAAATTATGTGGTTCTTGACTTCTTCAGAGTCGGTGAGGCAGAGAGGTCTTAGGTCTTAAATCATGAGCCAAGGCTTGATAAACTGCCTTTTTCATTACATCTGAAGAAGAAAATTATTCTGAATGCCCTCTGGAGACTCTTATGACATGATTTTTATGTTCTATGTATTATGTATTTGTATATATATTATGAGCATTTCTGTATTATGGGGGTTTTTTGGTTCTCCTAACTCCAACTTTGGCCCAATGCCTCCTGTGTCTCTCCGCCTGGCCCCTTCCCCTCCTCTTCTTTTTTCCTCTCCCTTTGTCTCTTCCTTCCCTTCTCATTCTCTTTCTCTCTTTCCCCTCTAAGCCAGCACATGCTCCAAGTGAGTACCAGTCTAGTCCAGCCCAAGCCAGTCCAAATATAGCATTTGATTTTCCTGCCAACTCCTCAAACAATTCTCTGCTTCTACTTGGGCAGGAGAGATTTCTTACATTGAGTCAGTTTGGGAGTTAGTTCTTAGAACCTTGGGATGATTCCAGTGGCTCCAGTGAGGGAAGGGAAGGTCTGGAACAGTTTGTGAGAGTTTGAGCTGAAAGGTCTTCTACCTCCAACTTCCCCCCTCATCGGTGGTTTGGTAAAAACAGGAAAATGGTTTGGGGGGATCTCAGGTGGCAGCTGCCTGAGTGCCTCCCTCCCCTTCTCTCTAGTTCTTTATAATTATCTAATCATCCCTATCTTGGGAATAAACCTGCAGGATTCTTTCAGGAAATCAGAGGAATGAAAAGGGAGCTGTGGACCGGTTTAATAGTCAATAGATCATTTCCCAGCACTTATTTAGGTATGTTCCATGTCAATAACAAGGCATCTTCTGTCCTCCATCCCTTTGCAGAGGATATCCCTCATTCCCAGAATGTACCCTCTTCACTGTTACCTCTTGGCATTCCTTTAAGCTTTCTTAAAAATTCAGCTCAAGGTTGCCACCTCCTTCCAGAGGTACTTCCTGGTCTTCCTGGGTAAGAAGTATTGCCCCATTCCCTCATATACCCAGGAGAACGTGCTACTTCGAAATTACCTTGGAATCACTTTCTTTGTAGCTTTTCTGGTGTGTACGCTCTTTAGGACAGGGAAGGTTTGCTTTTGTCTTTGTACCACCAGGGCAGACAGTACAATTCTCATGTCTGGCATGGGGTGGCATGTGCCTCATCATGCACCATATTCCATGGCCATGTGTTTTCTGTGTTATTGACCTTCTGCATGAGTTCTCTCGTCATATGTGGTGTTTGTGCTTTCCCTACTAGGATAACCTGGGGAAGATTGTGATACCCTGGACAAGTCACTTAATGTCTAATTCCTTAAGTTTCAGAGAAGGTGCTGATCCATATTTCTTACCAGAATATAAACCAATGAAATCATAGTTCCAGTCCCCAGACTTATCACGAGTCATATAGGCACATAGGTGTGGAATAAATGCTCAAGGAATGTTGAAAGAACAATAAAATAAGCATTTATTAAACATCCATTATGAACCAGGTATCAGTAATACAAAACAATGCCCCAAATGAGACAGTGCCTATACTCAATGAAAGTGTATATTCCATATGAAATTGGAATCTATTCTATTCTATTGGAATCTCTTGTCTAGGAAAAATACTTTGCAAATGAAGATTCTGTTAAGAAAAAAAATATGTAAGGGGCAACTAGGTGGTTCAGTGGATAGAGGATCAGTCCTAGAGACAGGAAGTCCTGAGTTCAAAGACACTTTCTAGTACTTTTCTCCCTCGCAACTGATACTCAGTATCTATTCTAGGAGAATAAAAAATAATTAAAAAAAAAAGAATACATATGTGTTTGGAATGAAAGAGGCAGTTCCACTATTCTTAGTTCTACTATTATTGTTGTTACCTTTACCTGGGCTTTTTTCTTCATGGAATTGCGGTACACAGAGATAGCCCATCCATACAAACCCCATGCTACCCAAACTTAATGAACTGGCCCCAATTTCAGTAGGCCAGTCTTTGCTCCATGCTCCTGCAGCTGCCTCCTGACCATTACCAGAACTGCTGAGGTAATATCAAGAAAGAGGGGGCCTCGTGATGTTTTTGGCCAGGACTAGGAATGCTCCAAAATAAATCTCTTGATGAAGTGTTCTCATTACATATTTGGCTCTGTTTTCACAGGCCCCGTTCTCTGAATATTGGGCACTTACCCCGATTGAATCAAAATGCCAAACCTTTTAAGACTTTTGAATGTCACTAATTCTAATCCTGAGAGGCAGATGGTGAATGGGGGGCCTGAGCAAACCCTCCTCTCTCAAGAGAGGTAATTTAGAAGCATCATCAGAGCTGACGGTTTCTCAGACACCCGCCAAATTACTGCGGTGATCAGAACACTTTGCCATCCTTTTAGGACAGCCTTTCATATTAAGGTAATCGACTCTGGCAGAAACCAGGGATCCTAGTGGTCCCCTCACACTTCACCTCAGGGCTTGAGTGGCAAAAGGGGTTCTGGCACAACATAGGGCTGCAAGGTGGCCTCTCTCTCTTTCTCTGTCTCATTCTCTGTTTATGCCCTCTTCTCTGTCTGTCTCTGTTCTCTCTCTGTCTGTCCCTGTCTCTCTCTGTCTGTGTCTCTGTCTCTGTCTCTCTTTCTGACTCTCTGTCTCTCTTTGTTCTCTCTGTCTCTGTCTGTTCTCTCTTTCTCTGTCTCTGTCTGTTCTCTCTCTCTCTCTTTCTTTCTCTCTCTCTCTGTCTGTCTCTGTCTGTTTTCTCTCTGTCTCTCGCTCTCTCACTCTCTTTCTCAGTCTGTCTCTGTTTTCTCTCTCTCTCTGTCTCTCTCTCTTGTCTCTCTGTCTGTCTCTGTCTGTCTCTGTCTCTGTCTCTGTTTCTGTCTCTGTCTCTGTATCTGTCTCTGTCTCTCTGTCTCTGTCTCTCTGTCTCTGTCTCTGTCTCTGTCTCTCTGTCTCTCTCTGTCTCTCTCTCTGTCTCTGTCTCTGTCTCTCTCTCTCTCTGTCTCTCTCTGTCTCTCTCTCTGTCTCTCTCTGTCTCTCTCTCTGTCTCTCTCTCTCTCTCTCTCTCTCTCTCTCTCTCTCTGTCTCTCTCTGTCTCTCTCTCTGTCTCTCTCTGTCTCTCTCTGTCTCTGTCTCTGTCTCTCTCTCTCTCTCTCTCTCTCTCTCTCTCTCTCTCTCTCTCTCTCTCTCTCTCTCTCTCTCTCTCTCTCTCTCTCTCTCTCTCTCTCCTCTATCCCCTCTATCCCACCAAATACAAAATGGTGCCTCATCTTAGCTCCTACAATTTTAATTCATCAGTTCTTTAAAACCTCAGGTGCTGCCTATGGTTATTCCTGCTGCTGTAGTCATTACAGAAAGGTGAAGGGAGGACCCTCTTTGCCAGTCTTTTGCTCCTCCCTAAGAGAACTACAGAAATGTAGTTGGTCTCTCAGGCCACGTAGACAAAGTGCCCTGGCTGGGAAGTGAGGGGGCCCTCTGGCTGTCTGGCTCTTCAATCTGCCTTGTGTAAATTTGCTTTAAAATGGGAAAAGCTTGCTCTTGGTTTTCCAGAGTCCCCGCTAGCCTTCTCTTCTCAGGCTTTCCTCTCTTGTTCCTTTCTAAATGTGTTCCCAATCACTAGGCAAAGCTAAATAGTGACATTTTTTTTTTAAGGGTGGGGAGGATTCAGAAGTCAGTGTTGTAGATGGCTTTCTTATTACTCACTCTGCCAAAACCAGAAACAAAAGATTTTAGGGTGGGGTAGACAAAGGAGACAGGAGAAAACGAGTGTGCTGGTCAATGTTTCATAACTGAGGCTTTGGGGAGAAGAAGGGATGTGTCCAAGGCACATTTTAAAATTTGGTCTGTAGTATTAATATTTTCTCCATCACTTTCTTAAATCTAGATAATCAATAAAAGTCAAGCCCTGATTTGTAGCATTTGTTGATTTCTCAAGTGTAATGTTCACACCGAGAATTTAACAACTAACTCTCCAGTGTGCTGCCTCCAGTGCCCTCCTGATGGGGAAAAACCCCTCACTATTGAGTTCTTGTAACTAATGTCCAATAATCTTCAGAAGTTATCAACTAATTGCTTATTTACAATTCTTTTTGTTTGTATAATACAATGACATTTGTTTCCAGGTGATGTTGAATGTATTTGTTTCCTCATTCAGTTTGTTCACGTCAGGTCCCTGTCCTCTTCTAAGCCTTCCCTAATGTTTTAACATCCCAGTTATTAATGGTCTTTCCATCTGAAAACGATTTTGTATTTATTTCTGTATGTATATGTTATATGTGCCTGTTAAAAATCCTTGAGGACAGGAGCTATTTGGTCGGGTGTTTTTTCTTTCTTTCTTTCTTTCTTTTTTTGTCTTTTTGAATATAGAAAGGGGAGCTGGAAGAACATAGATCAAAAACCAGAGTTGTTGATGTGACCCAGGAGAGTGGAAGGCTTCTTTTTTTTCTTGTTTGAATTCATTTCCATGCCAATTCCAAAAGGCTCTTAAAAGTGCCATGGGCATTGTAGCTTTAGCTTCCACAGAGGTCCTATAAGGTTTGTCAAAGCTCTGTGAAATGGACTCTTGGTGCACTGTATTCCCATAAGGGATCAAATGAGAATCAGGAGGAATTTCTAACTCTAGGTTAAAGAGTTGTCTGAACTTTGATTTAGTATCCGACATTGGCAATGAAAAGAACTCTTAGTCTTAGCCTGGGACACTCTACCTGGCTTTTGTTTGGTTATTTAGTTAGTTACCATGGTTCATAGTCTTGGCTAGGGCTAAAAAAGCTTGTCAAGCTTTCCTTTGTTGTTGTTCAATAATTTCAATCACTCTAACTCTTCCTGACCTCATTTGGGGTCTTTGTAGAAAAAATACTGGATTGCTTTGCCATTTTATTCTCCAGCTCATTTTACAGAGAGGAAACTGAGGCAAATAGGGTTCAGTGACTTGCCTGGCATTACACAGCTAGTAAGTGTCTGAGGCCAAATTTGAAATCACAACCAGAGTCTTCCTGACTCTAGGATTGGCACTCTATCTACTGCAACATTTGGCTGACCTTCTGTGGTTTTGAGTGGGTACCAAACCACAGAATGTCTCAAAGCTAGAGTGACCTTTCTAGAGGCCTGTATAGAGGTGTTCTCAGGGTTATTGCTAGAATTTTTATACCTATCAGTTAGCACAGACCCTTGTACATGGAATAAATATTTATTTATTGAACCTCTACTATATAGACATTACTGGGCACAATTGCTATCTGCATGGAGTTTACAGTCTGTCAATTATTTTAAACTTAAAAAAACCAACAACCTCTTACTTTCCACTTTATAATTAATACTAAGTTTCAGTTCCAAGGCAGAAGAGTGGTCAGGACTAGGCATCTGGGATTAAGTGACTTGCCCAGGGTCACACAATTAGGAAATATCCAAGGTCACATTTGAACCCAGGACCTCCTGTCTCCAGACCTGGCTTTCTATCCACTGAGCAACCTAGTTGGCCCACTTAAAACTTTTAAGTGGAGAGAATTCAAGAATTAAGGTCTATGTTGTAGGTTAAAGGTTTTTAATCTTTTTTGTTTAATGAACCCTTCTGGCAGTCTAGTGAATGAAGCCTTTGGACCCTTCCTCAGAAAGGTATTTTTCAAAAATTGAGGGAAATGTTATATTTCAATTACAGATTAGTGAAAATAAAGATACACATTTTCCCCATCCTGGAATTCCACCCACCACCCCTTAAATGTATTCAGAGACTCCTTGGAGGTCTATGGACCCCAGGTTAAAAATATTTGTGGTAGAAATAGGCAAGCTAGATGCCCTTCCTGCTCTCAAATTCTAGGATTCGCTAACTCCCAATACTTCCATCTTCAAATAAAAAACTGTATGTAGTGTTAGAATACATATCCTTTTCTGATTAATTCACATAAATCCTGTCCATTGATAAATGATATGAACATCATTTCTGGGGACCCCTTACTATTTGCCATTTGGCCCCCTCTGCTGCCTCCCCTACTTGTTAGGTTGGCCTTTGGACTCACTTGCCATTTCATCTCAATTTTTCAACTGAGCTAGCTGTTGAACTAATTAGACTTCTGAATATCTTTATGTCATTTCCCCAGCCATCACCAACTGAGCACTCTACTTTGGGCAGCTTCATTCAAAGTACAATTTTGTTATCTAGAATTATAGTCTTGGGAGTGACAGTTAGGTGGTGCAGTGGATAGAGTGCCAGGCCTGCAGTCAGGAAGTCTCATCTTTACATGTTCAAATCTGGCCTCAGACACTCACTACCTGCATGACCTTGGATAAGTCACCTAACTGTTTGACTCAGCATCTGTTATCTATAAAATGAGCTGGAGAAGAAAATGGTAAACATTCCATTATCTTTCCCAAGAAAACCCCAAATGGGGTCACAAAGAGTCTGACACAACTGAAAATGATTGAACAACATAGTCATCAAAGAGAATTGTAGTCCTGGGAATGAAAATTGAAAAATCGGAACCTTCTTTGCAGGGGTGGAGGGATTATGAGTGTGGAACATTTTATATCATATCAGACTTTTTCAATAAATTTTGCTGAACTGTTTCTTTTTCCCCTTCCTTTTTCTTTGTGTTCAAATAGCCTTCTGGGAAGGAGAAAGAGGAAGAATACAATGGAGATGTAGAGAAAAGGAAGTCCATTGGAGAGGGAGGTGACAGAAAAATAAAAAAATACCATGAAAATTGTATCTAGAAGGGAAAAAAAAAACCTAGAACTTTCAAAATTCTTCAGGACTTAGGGCCAAATTGTAGATATCTTTTCCCCAGGAGTCAGCAGTAGCTGCTGCTTGAATCATTCACCAATACCAGAATCCCATAGCCATCCAGGATGTGCTCTGTATTTCTCAGTAGTGATAAATAGCTCAATAGGAGGGGAAGGATGTTTTTGTTAAAAGAGCATTATTACTTGGATGAAAGGGTTCAATTTCTACACATACTATTCCCTCAGTATTCATCTCCTATGATTTCAGAGAGACTTATGACTGTTATTTAACCCCCCTTTTATTGATAACTATTTGTAACAAATCAGGAATTGCTTCTAACTGATCAATACAAATGAACTAAGAAAGAATTAGCTGCCACATCCAATGATTGTTTTTCTCTTTTTTGTTGCAGAGCCCACATTTTCTTCCAGGATTTGTTCATCATCACTTTTATTACACGTCCTGGTTATCTATCCCTTTATTATTTTCATTCCCCTCCTCATTTTCACACTCTACTTCTACAGGAAGACCAAGAAGTTTTCTCTACAGAGTTCTAAAGCCCAGAAAGAAAAGGCTCTCTGGGTGGACTTGAAAGGGGCTGAAGGAAACATCCTGAACTATAATGGCTATAAGAGTGATGAGAAGCCAGAGGAGGAGGAGGAAAATGAAATCAATTGAATGCTGAAAGGAGTCCCTGTCTGGAAATATTCATATGGACTGAATCACTCTTAATTGTACTTGTGGTGTATATTTTTTTCCACCCTTGATAACGTCAGGCTATCTACTGTCAGTTTCCTTGGTCCTTGTGGCAGTAGGAATTTACTCAAATAACACAGCAGAAGGAAATAGATATATTTTCTTCACTTATTTCATATACATGAATTCTGATTCTTCTCCTAAACCATAAGCTTCTTAAAGGCAAGAATTCCATTTCCTATTTCCCTTATTCCCTCCAAATTGTGATGACCTCTGTGTATAGTGCTTGATCAATGGGTATTCTGAGGTAGGTATAGAATGGGGGAAGAAATGGTGTTGAAAATTAGGTATAGGATTTAGAGCTAGAAGGGACTTTAAATAACAACTCGTCAAAACTTCCAAAAATGGAAATTAAATGACTTCCCCATAGTAACACAGATAAATAAGGAGTAGAATCATTATTTGAAACCATATCCTCCCACCACAAATTCAGTACTCTTAATGGACTAAATTTTCTTGTAGTTCAAGGCTAGTCAAAATACTCTATGATTTTGGTTTGGGGTGGGGTTGGGGTGGGGATTTAAAAATTTTGTACACTGAGTGACCTCAGGAAAACTATCCTAATGATATCATTCTTGTTGACTTAATAAGACCTGAGATCAAGGCAAGAAGGAAGGGCAACAGTACCACCCACTAACCTTTTCCTCTTCCAAATGGGGGCCATGAACTTGAGGAAACAAATAAAATGGGTAGATCAAATGTTATTGCTTGAAGCCTTTTGTTCTTGACCAATCAGTACTTACTACATGGAAATAGTTGGGCCAGATGCCAGAAAACGTTATGATCTGGGACTTATAATGACTTCTCAGAGTAAAAAGGGTTCCCAAAGCTACTAGGACCAAAGCCCCCTAAAATCTATACTCCCTGATTAGTCCTAAGCAAAACCAACTAGAGATAATATTTAAAACAATTTTTTTTTGTAGTGGCAAATAACTGGAAACAGGTGCCCATCACCTGGGGAATGGTTGAACAAATTATAGAATCTGAATGTGATGCCATAATAAATGATGAAAACGGTGGTTTTAAAGAAATTTGGGAAGACTTGTATGAACAGATGCAAAGTGAACTAAGCAAAACCAAGAGAACTATTTACACAGTAACAACAATATTGTAAAGACAAACAACTTTGAAAGACTCAAGTATTCTGATGAATGCAATAATCAGCTATGACTCCAGAGGATTTATGATGAAACATGCTGGTTCCTTCTTGATAGAGAGAACAGATTCCATGCAGATTGGGACTTTTTTTGAGATATATGGCCAATATAGGACTATGTTTTTTTGGTTTTGGTTTTTTCTTGACTATACATATTTGTTAAAAGGGTTTTCTTTTCTTTCTTTCTTGGGGTTCAAGGAGGTAGAAAAGAGAGAAGGCATATTTTCATTGATTGAAAAAAATGAAATTTAATTAAAAAAACTCTTTGTCCCTTAGATGAACTATAAGAACTGTCAAGAGGCTGTTACAGCAGACTGAATAGATAGCTTTAAGTCCAATGTATAACAAACAGACTTAAGAGAATCAGTCTATTTACTGCCTCTGTAGGCAGCACGGTTGCTTTAATGCAGGGCAATTTGCATTTCCAAGGAGAGCTATTTATTTTTAATTATTTTATCAGGCAAAAGTCCTTTCTAAATGTAATTAGCTCCTTTGCAAGGGAGTCATTGGCAGCAGTAAGAATTCCCCAGTAGAACCGCTGGTTTCTTAAATTCATCCCTTTATAGCCTCATCTAAAGACATGTCGATGGCAACAAATATATTATTCTTCTCTCACAGATAGGGGAAACGCATTCTATAGATCAAGTTACAGAGAAATCAAGAAGAAGGCAAGGTAGATATATTTCTAGAAAGTCAAGGCTTTTTTGTTTTGTTTTGTTTTCATGGGAAGAGGCTGATCATTGGAATAATGGGATAATTATTTCACTCAAAAGATACAGATGTGGTAGGAACCCTAGGTGTCAGCTGACCCAAATACCCTTATTTTTACAGATGAGGAAATTAGAGCCCAGACAGGTGAAGGACTTGTACAATGATAGAGTAGAAAGAAACAAAGCTGGGAATTGAATTCCTTTTACTAGTCTTCCTTTTAGCTTCCTATAGTCTAATTCATGCTATAATTAGATGGATATATCCTTTTTTTGTATTGCAGAGGATTTTTCATGATGTGCCCCTTCCATTACAAAAGAAATCCCCCCAAAACAAGAAATCTTACCTTCTATCTTAGAATCAGTACTAAGTATCAGTTCTAAGGCAGAAGAGCAGTAAGGACTAGCCAATGGGGATCAAGTGACTTGCCTAGGGTTACACAGCTAGGAAATGCCTGAGGACAAATTTGAACTCAGAACTCATCTCTAAGCCTGATTCTCAATCCCCTAAGCCACCTAGCTTTTCCTACTCCTTCCATTTTAAGCTATATTCTATCAGTGTTTGTTTTATGCAGTTATTATGTTTGGCATTATCTGACTTATGGTGTGTTAGGATATGATTTGTAAAATCATCATTGTTATAGGATGCTACAATATCTAATAAATATAGTAGCTTATACTTGACTTTCTATTGTTACCATGAGAAGACACAGAATTTAGCAATACCCTAAAGGCACAAGCTTTGTCAGTGAACACAGCACATTTTTTCATCCATAAATTTTCATCATAAAGTTTTACTTCAAAGTAAAATCATCATCAATTTTTTTGTGTCAATTGACACTCCAGTGCAGAGTGGAGCAGAGGGATAGGCAGGATGAGAATTAAACCAAATCACCATCAGAACTGGCCTTCCATTTAAAATTTGATTTATCTTTTTGAAGTGTGTCTTTTCTATTTATATTTGATTAGCTTATTAGATATTTGGCTCAGGGCTTTGGAACTGCTGCTTTTTTGGAGCTCTTTTCTTTTCATTCTGCTATGCCTTTGGGACTGTCATATTCCCTGATTTTACAGTTTTCCTCTCTCTGAATTTTGTCTTTCAGTTACTCTACCCTGCAATGTTAGTTTAGGAACCATGTTCTGCTCATTCATGTCTTTTCAATAAAGGCTTGGTAATGAACTCGGGGAAGTTATTTCCATAGTTTCCCATTCTTCTTCATCCTTCCCCTTCTTCCTAAGTCACTTGGTTCTCTCAATTGACTGTGATAACATGTGTGAATTTTAGATTTACTCCACCCTGCTTAGTCTTAGAATTCTAGCAACCAGGAATGTATACACCCCTACTTAAGGATTAAGTGTTGAGGAGGATGGCCTATGACAATATGTGTTAACACGTGACAAATCAGGAACAACTGACAGACCCCCTGGGCTGTCCTAAGCCAAGCTTAAGCTACCATTGTGTATGCGAGACGCAGGAAGTGATGTAAAGAACTGTCTAAATATTTCGGGTCTCTATCTCTCTGGCTCTCTTGCTCTTGCTCTCTCATGAGGAGGCTTTTTCCCAAAGCCCCTTCTTGGGGGCTCTTTCAGCTTTGGGAGCTTGTGGCAGCTTTCTTAGCATGCTTGGTGAGTGGTTTGGGCTGATTCCTCTTATCCTTTAGCTCCTAAAGTGCTATTCTCCTGGGAGGCCCCTCATCTCAGAGGAGGCCTCATGGCTGGAAGCCAAGCTATATTGAGAAGGCCTAGGCCACTGAACTCCTATCTGGCTTGCCAGAGCAGTCCAATTCCTTTTCCTCTCTCTCTTCTTAATTTCTTCCCTCTATTGTAATTAAACCACTATAAAAATCCAAAACTGACTTGAGTATTTTATTGGGATTGAATTTTAATCCCTGGCAACCACTAGTATAATATATTCAGTCAACAACCCTAATTTTACTCCTTAACAGTCTGGCTAATCCATGAAGGTTGTGAAGAGTACCCTCAAATCTCTGTGAAACTTTTCTTTCCTCTTTCTTTATTACCTTCTTAAGTCAGTCTTTTAAGCATCTAGCTCAACAGTTCAAAACACAGCTGTGATATCAGGTGAGTATAAAACATTTTTTTCTTTTCTCTTTTCTCCTTAATTTGAATTGAACACAGCCATTTTTTTACCTTAATTTTACCCCTTAACACATGTGGTCTTTCAGAGGTGGTGAACATTACCTAGAGGGTGTTCTCTGTGGATCATGGATCAGTATCAAATGTGAATAAAATCTTCCTTTCTGACTAAGCTATTTGATGAATATTTATTAAATGCATCCTTGAAATCCAGTGTGATAGAGTTGACCTCAGAGTCAAGAAGACATGAGTTCAAGTCCCACCTCTGGCACATACTGTGTGACTGTAGGTGAGCCTTTGAACCTCTCCATGTTCCAGGCCATTCTCTCTAAGATTTAAAGCCTTAAAACAATTGGTGAGCTATATTAGACAAGTCTCCTCATTGGGGGTTCCCCACAATAATAAAATCACAGGTCCAGATATAAAGAGAAGTCTTTGTCCTCATAAAGCTTTATAAACTTATTAAGGAGAACATAACACATACACAAATAACTATGACCTGAAGTTGAGGGAAATCAAGGAAAAGGGAAGACTTAGACAAAATATGTTGGAAAATCTTGAGAAAAAAGTACTGAGGAAGTGGAACAGAGAGAAATTAATCTATATGGAAGACAACTATGAATAAGAACAGGGATAAATAACATTTTCAGTTTCTAATTTATAGCTTTAAATTATAAGAGGAAAAGCATAAGAATCACATGATGTAAGTGAGGGAAAGGAAGGGGAGTCAATATAGCAGTGAAGCCCCCCCCCCCGAGTCTATTCCACTGATCCTCCTTTCTGTCTCTTAGCCAGTACCAAATTGTTTTGATGACCACTGCTTTATAATATAGTCTGAGATCTGGGACTGCAAGTCCCCTTTCCTTTGTATTTTTTTTTCATTATTTCCCTGGATATCCTTGATCCTTTGTTCTTCCAAATGAACTCTGTTATGGTTTTTTCTAGATCAGTAAAAAAAAATTTTGGAAGTTCCATGGGTATGGCACTAAATAGATAGATGAGTTTGGGTAGGATGGTCATTTTTATTATATTGGCTCGTCCTACCCATGAACAGTTAATGTTTTTCCAATTGTTCAAGTCTAGTTTTAGTTGTGTGGGGAGTGTTTTGTAGTTGTGTTCATAAAGTTCCTGTGTTTGTCTCAGGAGATAGATTCCTAAGTATTTTATTTTGTCTAAGGTAATTTTGAATGGGATTTCTCTTTCTAGTTCTTGCTGCTGAGCTGTGTTGGAAATATATAGAAATGCTGATGACTTATGTGGATTTATTTCGTATCCTGCAACTTTACTAAAGTTGTTGATTATTTCGATTAGCTTTTTGGTTGAATCTCTAGGATTCTTTAAGTAGACCATCATGTCATCCGCAAAGAGTGATAACTTGGTCTCCTCATTGCCAATTTTAATGCCTTCAATTTCTTTTTCTTCTCTAATTGCTACTGCTAGTGTTTCTAGTACAATGTCAAATAGTAGAGGTGATAATGGGCATCCTTGTTTCACTCCTGATCTTAATGGGAATGCATCTAGTTTATCCCCATTGCAGATGATATTAGTTGATAGTTTTAGATATATACTGTTTATTATTTTTAGGAACAACCCTTCTATTCCTATGCTTTCTAGTGTTTTTAATAGGAATGGGTGTTGTATTTTATCAAAGGCTTTTTCTGCGTCTATTTAAATAATCATGTGATTTTTATTGGTTTGCTTTTTGATGTGGTCAATTATGTGGATGGTTTTCCTAATATTGAACCAGCCCTGCATCCCTGGTATAAATCCTACTTGATCATGGTGAATGACTCTTCTGATCACTTGCTGGAGTCTTTTTGCTAGTATCCTATTTAAGATTTTTGCATCTATATTCATTAGGGAGATTGGTCTATAATTTTCTTTCTCTGTTTTTGACCTGCCTGGCTTTGGAAATAGTACCATGTTTGTGTCATAAAAGGAATTTGGTAGAACTCCCTCTTTGCTTATTCTGTCAAATAGTTTGTATAGTATTGGAGTTAGTTGTTCTTTGAATGTTTGATAGAATTCACTGGTGAATCCATCAGGCCCTGGGGATTTTTTCTTAGGATGTTCTTTGATGGCCTGTTGGATTTCTGTTTCTGATATGGGATTATTTAAGAAATCTATTTCTTCTTCTGTTAGTCTAGGAAATTTATATTTTTGTAGATATTCATCCATATCACCTAGGTTGGTATATATATTGCCATATAGTTGGGCAAAGTAGTTTTTAATGATTGCCTTAATTTCCTCTTCGTTGGAGGTGAGGTCCCCCTTTTCATCCTTAATGCTATTAATTTGCCTTTCTTCTTTCCTTTTTTTAATTAGATTGACCAGTACTTTGTCTATTTTGTTGTTTTTTCAAAGTACCAGCTTCTAGTCTTGTTTATTAGCTCAATAGTTCTATCACTTTCGATTTTATTGATTTCTCCCTTAATTTTTGGGATCTCTAGTTTGGTGTTCTTCTGGGGGGGTTTAATTTGTTCATTCTCAAGTTTTTTGATTTGCATTTCCAATTCATTGATCTCTGCCCTCCCTAATTTGTTAATATATGCACTCATGGATATGGATTTTCCTCTAAGTACTGCTTTGGCTGCATCCCATAAGGTTTGAAAGGAAGTCTCACCATTGTCATTTTCCTCAATGAAATTATTAATTGTTTTTATGATTTCTTCTCTAACCAATTTTGGAGTATCATATTATTTAATTTCCAATTAATTTTTGATTTGGCTCTCCATGTACCCTTTCAGATCGATATTTTTATTGCTTTATGATCTGAAAAGGTTGCATTTATTATTTCTGCTTTTCTGCATTTGAGTGCCATGTTTCTGTGACCTAGTGTATTATCTATTTTTGTGAATGTGCCATGTGGTGCTGAGAAGAAGGTGTATTCCTTTTTGTCCCTATTTATTTTTCTCCATATGTCTATTAACTCTAATTTTTCTAAGATTTCATTCACCTCTTTTACCTCTTTCTTATTTATTTTTTGGTTTGATTTATCTAAATTTGATTGTGGTTGGTTCAAGTCTCCCACTAATATGGTTTTACTGTCTATTTCCTCCTTCAATTCTCCTAGTTTCTCCATTAAAAATTTGGATGCTATACCATTTGGTGCATACATGTTGATTAGTGATATTTCCTCATTGTCTATATTCCCTTTTAACAGAATATATTTACCTTCCCTATCCCTTTTGATCAGGTCTATTTTTGCTTTGGCTTTGTCCTATATCATGATTGCAATTCCTGCCTTCTTTCTATCAGTTGAGGCCCAAAAGGTCTTACTCCATCCTTTAATTCTAACTTTGTGAGTATCAACCTGCCTCATGTGTGTTTCTTGAAGACAACAAATGGTAGGGTTTGGGGTTCTAATACAATCTGCTATTTGTCTAGGTTTTATGGGTGAGTTCATCCCATTCATGTTCAAAGTTATGATTGTTACTTGTGGATTTCCTGGCATTTTGATAACTTCCCCTCGTTCTGACCTTTCTTCTTTAGCTATATCCTTTTGAACCAGTGATTTACTTTAGGTCAGTCCCCCTAATCCCCTCCCTTGATATGCTTCCCTTTCTGGCCCCTCCCTTTTTATGCTCCCTTCCCCTCCCCCCTCTCTTTCCCTCCCTTTTTATACTCCCTCCTCCCACCCCCTCCTTGATTTTCCTTTCTTTCTTACCCTATTGGGTAAGATAGAATTCAGGATCCCACTGGATCTAGATGTTCTTCCCTCTCAGATTTGATTTCACTAAGAGTAAGGTTTAAGTAATACCACTTCACGCTCTCTTCCTCTCCTTCTCATATGAGAGTTCTTCCCCTCCCCTTCCCATGTGTATCTTTGTATGGGAAAAATTATTCTATTTAGTCCCCCCCATTTCTTGAAGTAAATGTTAGTATTATCGACAATTCCCCCCCTCCCTTTTTCTTTATTTTCCCCCCCTTTCACCAAATCTTCTTGATGCCCCAATTTTCCCTATGTATGATTCTTCTAACTACTCTTATGATGCATACAATTTTTGCAAGTTAAACAATACATTTTCCCCACATATTAATATATATAATTTGATATAAATGTAGTCCTTATAGGAGAGAGTTTTACTTAAAGAAAAAGATAAGATCGATCTCCTTTTCCCTTTCTTTCATATTTACCTTTTCATGTTTCTCTTGCTTTCTGTGATTGGATGTCAAATTTTCCACTAAGTTCTGGTCTTTTCTTAGCAAATGCTTGGAATTCGTCTATTTTGTTGAATGCCCATACTTTCCCCTGGAAGTATATAGTCAGTTTAGCCAGGTAGTTGATTCTTGGTTGGAGACCCAGCTCTCTTGCCTTTCTAAATATCGTGTTCCATGCTTTGCGGTCTCTTAGTGTGTTAGCCACTAAGTCCTGTGTGATCCTTATGGGAGCCCCCCTATATCTGAAGCTCCTCTTCTTGGCTTCATGTAGGATTTTCTCCTTATCTTGGAAGCTCTTGAATTTGGCAATTACATTCCTAGAGGTTGTCTTTTGGGGATTTAGTATAGAGGGTGTTCTATGAACCCTTTCTATTTCTATTTTGCCCCCTTGCTCCAGAATATGTGGGCAATTATCTTCTATAATCTCCTATAGAATAGCATCGAGGTTTTTGTTTATCTCTGGTTTTTCGGGGAGACCAATAATTCCGAGGTTATCTCTTCTTCCTCTGTTTTCCAAGTCTGTGGCCTTTTCAGTGAGATATTTCATGTTTTCTTCTAATTCATTAATTTTTTGGCTTTGCTTTATTGATACTTGCTGTTTTGTGATCTCGCTGTCTTCCAGCTGCTTAATTCTGGTCGTTAGGAACTGGTTTTGCTTTTCAGCTTTGTCTGCTGTGAGATTTAAAATGGTTGAGGTCTTAAACTGTAGTGATTAAAATAGTGGAAGATATAAATTGTGATAGATACAAGGGAGGGTGAATAAATTTGACCGTAGCAAATATGTTTCACTACAGTGTCTTGGTTTTTAAATCAAATATAAGGTGGTCGCCAGGGAAATATTCCCAATTATTCAAATACCCAAGTCAACTGGGTTTTATAGAGATTTTTAAATTAATAACATAATGAGGAATTAAAGAAAGAGAGAGAAAGTAAGAAAGGAATAAGTATGGAGGGCCTCAAGCCAATATGGCCTAGACCTGAGTCTTAAGAGAGAAATCAGTCAGTTTCTTAACACTCACCACAAGGTCTGACTAAACAAGGATTCTAGTAACACCAGGCCAGTTCCATATCAGGTGACTTCACCAGAGAGCCTTCCAGCCAGAGACTGTTCCAAAGGGCCTCTCTCCAGAGCCTCCAGAGGGACAGAGTCCCCTTAGAGGAGCTCCAGGGAGACCTCCTTAGAGATTGTCCTCCAAGAGTTTCCCTTCTCCAGAGCCTCTCTCAAGAGATTCTTCCCAAGCGGTCCTCATCAGAGATCCTCCAAAAGGAGTTCTCCAAAAGGATATATCCAAAAGGATATACATCAAGAGATTCTGCTTTTTCTTATATAGGGGTTTTTCTCCCATGTCACCTCCCCTAAGTCCCTACATCTACCAATCACTGTAGACGCTTCCCAAAGGACTGCCCATCTGAATTCCTGCTAAGTCGACAAATCTCCTCAGTAAGTCTGAACCAGTGAAAACACAGCTGAGTCAACTAATCTCATTAAGACAAAACTTGCCCGATCCTTTTAGGTACCTAGCATCTCATTGTATCAATTCTAAAAACAGGCCTGGCTCAAAGAACTCCTTGCCCCACCATAAGCATGGATCCAAGTACTTTTTTTGTTTAGCAAGGAGTTTTTTTCCCCTAAAGCAGTCTTAAGTACGGTTGGAGTGGAGGTCCTCCCATTTCTGATCCTGGCGAGTTCTCACATCAAAATGGGGAATGTTTCTCAGTAGGGGAATTTGTTCCAATTAAGAATTCCCTGATGGAGAAATTTTTAACATTCACAAGTCTGAGAGATTTCAAGATTTACACTACCCTTCTATTAGATGCTTCCAGCTCTTTCTCCATTTGTGAAGTCTTGTCTATCAGACTGATGATCTCTTTCTCCCATTTTTTTTTCCCAAAAGGTTTCCATCTTTTGGGTAATTTCCAGTTTGAAATCTTCCAGAGCTTGTGGATAGTTTCCATTTTGGGAGGCATGTTCTGATTTTGTTTGGATTTCATCCTCATTCTCTTCTTTTCCTTGGGTACTCCCTCCATAAAAGTTTTCAATAGTCACTTTTTCCCCCCTTTCTTATTGGAGGCTTGATTTGGGGACATGTGAGCCATCCCTTTAGTGGTTTTATAACACTTTCTTTTTTTGGTCTGGGGTCTGGGTGATATGGGTGGGTTTTCTGCGAATTTAGGTTGCCTCAGACTAGTTCTTCCCAGCCTCCGAGGTTTCTTAGAGCAGCAGGTTCAGCCTGACTGCTGGGGCAATCAGCACAGCCCGCCCAGGTGTTTAGCTCCACCCAGATACTCAGCGCAACCTCCCCAAGTTCAGCTCCACAGCCCCCTGCGCTCAGCGCAGGATTCTCCCTTGAAACCGCCCTGAGAGGTCCTTTCCTTGCAATCTTTAGATCCCAAGGACCCTAGTGTTCCCCCCCCCCCCCAGACAGAGACGCTCCTCACTCACTCACTGTCCCAGTGAGCGCTCTGATAGCTTACTCTGGTTTAGTGGGGGGGGGGGGGGGGGAGGGGAGAGGGGCAGCTCAGTTCATGTTTTTGTGCAAGCTTTTCTTCTTCCTTATAGTGTGGAAATGTTCAAACCCCACGTACCTTTGTTTCTTTGGGGTACTGCAGAGTCCCTCCTTTCTTCCAAAGGTGATTTTTATGCTCTTTTGAGGTAGTCTATTTCCTTCGGTGCCGGGGAGGGGAAGCGAATTGCGTCTAGATTGCAGCCATGTTTACCTGGAAGTCCTGATGAATTTCTAAAGGCTACCATTATGCCAATTTGTGTGTGCAAGTCAACGTTATATCTTTTGGTATTGTTAGTTTTGTGGTTGGACAAATATTTAATTGGTCGCCAGGAATTTAATTTCTAAATCCCAAAAACGAATTACTAAAGTAAAATGGAATTTATGGTAGTTTATTTTTATAATAGAAGGAAAATATTAAGGAAGAGAGAAAAGGGGAAAGAGAGAGAGAGAGAGAGAGAGTGAGAAAAAGAGAGAGAGAGAGAGAGAGAGAGAGAGAGAGAGAGAGAGAGAGAGAGAAAGCAAGCTCCAGCTTCCTCTAACCCAGGTAGCAATTCTAAGGCCCCAGCCAGGGGAAAGGAGTCTCAAGATGATGGGCCTTTCCCGGAGGCTCACACCTCCAGAAAGGACAAAGAAATCGGTCTTTACACTCAGCACGGTGACTGTCTTCACTCCAAGTTTGAGTGTCTCTCTCAAATGTGTCTCTGTTTCCACTTTTAAAGACCTTTTTCTCTTGTGTCACTTCCCCAAAATTTTACATCCACCAATCACAGCCGATACTCCACTCCAGGACTGCCCACTCTTTCACATGTGGGTCACAAACCTTCCACTCAATGTATGACCTTTTTTAATGTATGACTTTTAACCACACCTTTTTGTGGTTAAAATCCAAAATGGGTAGATCAACTTTAAGTACTGTGTTTACACTTTGGGAATTAAAATCTAAAAATAGACAGCGGATTACAATTTAATTTTCACAATCAAGGAAGAGCTCTTCATTGTTATAATCAGGAGAGAGCCAAATCCAATCTTCATGGTAGCTTATCTCCATCCATCATGTATCTCTCCATTGCCCTTTGGATTCTTTTATAACTGTGGATTGCACAGAGTGTGTGCAGGGATGTCCTACCTAATTCTGACCAACCATGCATACTATTGCTGTGTTTGAACGCTTTGAGGGTGATGATCTCCCTGATTGTTTCTGCCCTTGGGTGCCCTGGGGATGATGGAGTGATCCCATTTTTGGCCACTGGAAAAGAGATTATGACTAGTAGGCTTAAAAAACTCTCCCCCTAAGTCTCTCTTCCTTCAAACCATCGGGAGTCATCATATAACTCTGGCACTTCCTGTGAGGGGTGGGAGAAGGGCAGCTCACCCCCTTTTCTTTTACCCTGGCACAATAAGCACATAGCAGCTAAAACATATATCCTGCCTAGGTGAGATTGAGGTTAGGTTTGGAACTCCAGCTTCCTTTTCAGTTTGTTTTGTTTTTTCCCTAAGTATAGGTGACCAAACATTGACCCTGAGATGAACATGCCTGTTGTGAATTTGAAAGGGCCAGATGTCCCGAGTTTACCAAGTGGAGTTGCCTGGTGACGGGGAAAGATTCTGCATTGGAGATGTGCCATGTGCTTATATTTATTTATCTTCCATTTACTGCCCTTGCTCCCATCTCCTGTACAGGACTTTTAAAAATGGAAACTTTTTCGTAAATTCCTTATGCACCCAAATTAGTATCTTTAGGAAACTTCAGAGAACTCTTTTTCTTCCTCATCAGAATTTTCTTACTTTGTGTCTTTACAATTTCATTTTTGGTAATACAATACTATTATATATATATAAAATATATAATACATATGGGGCATTCAGGGATGCCTAGTCCCTTCTGGTGTAAGGCTTGCCAGGTACGTTTGCAGGGCTGCTCTTCCACCTGTGGTGTTCACCTCTCACCCAACTATCGTCTGTGGCTCCAAGAAACTATAGCATGCACAGCGACCACATACCAGTAAAACCTTCTCTGCAGATGGGCTAAACCAAGTTGAGGGTAACCAGCAGATCTCAGATCCAACAGTAGAATGTCTACCTGAAGCAAGTGAAAACTTCCCACCAAATGGGTGGTGGAGGAAAACAATTAGAACAGTGTTCCAATGGCCATAAAGACAGCAGAAGCAGGTGTTGTGGAGCCCTTAAAGCTCAACCTAATGTTGAATATGCCGCAGTCATTGACTGAATCTGCAGCCATCCCCAGTCATCCTGCCTTTTGTCTTGGCACTGGACTTCTGATTCTGGAACAGAGAGTAAGACTGATGGCTTTGTGCAACTCTGCCTCACTTAAATCTAATTTATGTGCAACTCAAGACATCACCCTGTGATAGCATTGATCCTCTTCATTTTTTCAAAACCCTTATGACTTGTCTTATTATCAATTCTAAGACAGAACAGCTGCAAGGGCTAGGCAATTGGGGTAAAGTGACTTGTTCAAGGTCACACAACTACCTCCATCCTACCACCATCCTACTTCTCACCACTATGTCATGCCTGCAATCCAAGCTGGTGAATGGTTTCTTAGAGACCTCATCTACTTCCCCTTTCTGTCCAGGTAGTTTATGACATAGCACCTCTCTTGTCCCCTAAACTGATATTCTTCCAAATGCTCTCCAGCTCACTTTCCCCACCCTGATGTCTAAACTTCCTTACCTTAGTATGCCTTCTTATTCTACAAGTCTAAGATCAGATTTGAATCCAGGTTCTCTTGACTCCAGGCCTGGCACTTTATTTATTATGCTTTCTTTCTAACTGTCTCAATCTTCTTCAAAAATGAAAGATTAGAGGCAGGAAGCTAGGTGGCTCTGTGGATTGAGAAGCAGGCCCAGAGATGGGAGGTCCTGGTTTCATTTCTGGTCTCAGACACTTCTTAGCTGTATGACTCTGGACAAGTCACTTAACCCCCATTGTCTAGACCTTACTGCTTTTCTGCCTTAGAACCAACACACATTCTTACATGGAAGGTAAGATTTTTTTTTTAATGACAGATACATAACAAATGAACAAACAAATGCCATAAGAAATAACAAAAAGGATAGTTTCAGAGAAACCTGGGAGGTTTTGTGCCAACTATTGCAGAGAAATGAACAGAATCAGAAGAATAATTTGTATCAGAGAAACATTGTTAGTATAAATACAGACAAAGATGGGAGAAATCTGATCAATGCAATGACTACCCACGATTTCAAGAACCAATCACAAAGCATGCTACTCCCATACTGCCAAAGAAGTAGGCGATAGACTCAAGATGCATAAGAGATATACATTTTCAGACATTACCCATCTGGCAAATTGTTTTGTCTGTAGGGTTTTATTTGTCATGAAGGTTTGGTCTTTTTTTTTTAATGAGGTAGAAAATAAATGTTTACTAATAGAAATTAAATATAAAATAAGAAAAAAACCATTGTGGAGAGCTTCCATTTGGGGCAGATTTCCCTCAGAGAATGTTAGTCCTAAGAACTCTCTACCTATCCTTTCTCTGAATCAATCCTTCATCAGCTCTTCCCATACTTAAGAATTCTCCAGCAGACATCTATATAATTAAAATCCCTTATTATTAATAATTCCTGACATTTCTATAATGCCTCTAAGACTTAAAAAAATGCCAATTTCATTTCTTCTCTGTAACCCTATGAGAAAGATGTCACAGGAAGTCTTCTTCCCATTTTACAGGTCAGGAGACTGAGGTTCAAAATGACTTGCCAGAATCATATAATTAGTAGGTTTTAGAGGCAGGATTTGAACCTTGGTTTCTGTTGCACCAAAGTCCAGTATTCTTCTTCTCCCACCATCCTACTTCTCACCACTATGTCATGCCTGCAATCCAAGCTGGTCAATGGTTTCTTAAAGACCTCATCTACTTCCCCTTTCTGTCCAGGTAGTTTATGACATAGCACCTCTCTTGTCCCCTAAACTGATCTTCTTCCAAATGCTCTCCAGCTCACTTTCCCCACCCTGCTGTCTGAACTTCCTTACCTTAGTATGCCTTCTTATTCTACAATGTGATTTTATGCTATTCCCCACCCCACTTTCCCTGTCTTCTTCCCTTTGAATAGGTTATGCTCTCCTTCCAGTTATAGTCTAATCCTGTGTCTCATTTCCAAAAAGTCTCAGCAATACGAGGGAGATCAAATTCGTTTCTTGCCTTAGGATCTCTGGTTCACCTTGTTTGATACTCATACTTGGTTGTACTTATAGCTAAAAAACTGAAATTGGCTTTTATGGCTGGCTCCTTTGGTGAATTTTGCCTTCTGTGAATTTCTTAGCATTTCTCCTTCTATTCTTTTCCCCTCTATAGTATCTAATTGTGGAGCATGATGTGCTCCAAGTAGGAACTTAATTCAGGAATCTGGAGCCAATATTTTGTAAAGTGCCATCCTTACTTTCTGTTAACTGCAAAGCTAAGGCCCCCTCCTCTTTTTTAAAAAATCATTTAGAGCCAGCGTTGGTGATTGATATTCCTGTTAAGGAGGTCCTCAAAGGTCCCTCCAGCCTTAACATTCTATAAACTTTGTTAGTGTCCTAAGAGACAAATTTGGTAGCATGGCCTATGATGAATGTTTCCTTGGAGCATCATGGTTATTTTTATAATTAGCCCCATGTTAACAGAAGCTTCAATTTTTTAAAAAGATATTCCTTTTTTTTCCTTTGCAATATACTGATGAGGAGGTAGTTAGTGCCTCCTCTAAGCATACAAAAATAATTATAACTATCATATATTGTAATGAGCAAAAGATAAAATGGCTGAAAAAACAAAGGTTTGATCTTCTAAGCCTATCAATCTATTAAGCAATGCATGCCAATTGCCTAGCAAATCAGGCACAGGCTCCTTCCTCGATTTAGGGCTGGACCCCAAACAGGGGGACCCAGACTTTAAAACAGTTAATTAAAAAAGACCAATTAGTTAAAAGGAAACAATACAAACTTCAGGCAATCTGACTTCTAATTAAATGAAAAATTAGAGATTTTCTTTTTTTCTTTTTTCTTTTTTTAAAAAATTTATTTGGTCAATTTCAAACATTATTCCTTGGTTACAAAAATCATATTCTATTCCTCCCTCCCCCCCCTACCCCTCCCATAGCCAATGCACAATTCCACTGGGTGTTACATGTGTCCTTGATCAGAACCTATTTCTATGTTGTTGGTGTTTGCATTAGGATGTCCATTTAGAATCTACATCCCCAGCCATATCTCCTCGACCCATGTGATCAAGCAGTTGTTTTTCTTCTGTGTTTCTACTCCCACAGTTCTTCCTCTGAATGTGGATAGTAAAACTAGAGATTTTCTAAGCTGGAAGAGGGAGAAGAAATAGATGCAGTTCCCTGAATTCAGGAAAAGAAGTATTCCCTTCATCCCCCAGTACCTATAAACAATCAAAGGAACATGGAAGCAATAACCACTTGATGAGGATGGGGCTATTTTTTGGATAAGACACATGAGATGTTTGAGCTAGGATCTGACTACATTTCTGGTCAACATAAACTAGGTCTTTAGTTAAGGGTCTCTAAATAGCAGGTACAGGTATTCCAGTTTCCCAGCCACACAGGGCTAGGTTCAGACAATGAATAAGGTTTTCTCCCAATTTTTGCAACTAACTAAAGTTTTCTCACAAGACAGAATTTGGACTAGGCTTATAATTGAATAGAAAGGAAACTAAGCTAGCTCCAAAATTGAGTCATTTTCCCAATTCCCACAATTATCCTGTGGGATAATTATTGCTATCCTAATCCCTTTGATTCCCTCAATTTTCTCACAATATGCAATGTCTTAAGTTGTAAAAAGCATCATGTATATATAATAAATATCTGTACAAAGATACATAGATATGAATAAATACCTACATATACATATATGTATATATATATACATATATATATATATATGTATACATATAGTAGAGAAGGCAGAAGGAAGCAATGTGCCATAATGGATCGAGTGCTTTTTCAGAACCAGGATTCTGACCCTTTGACATATGCTACTGTGTGACCCTGAACAAGTCACTTAACCTCTAACCATGTATTGGTTATATAATCATAATAAATCTCAAAGAGGTGATCTCTAAGATCCCTTCTAGCTCAAATTATATAATCTATGAACTGAGCAGATGATGTTACTA
This sequence comes from Monodelphis domestica, assembly GCF_027887165.1. NCBI lineage: Eukaryota > Metazoa > Chordata > Mammalia > Didelphimorphia > Didelphidae > Monodelphis > Monodelphis domestica. The sequence goes on from NC_077228.1 coordinate 488,995,677, forward strand.
ATAACCCTTTGGGTATAAGAATGCCTTTAGGCCAATCTTGGAACCACCGAGGCACCTATGTCAGCTAGTCCCACATGCAGCTGGTACATGAACTATTTGCCATACTAAACCTGAACCTGACTCTTGGGAACCTGACTGTACCTTCTGCTGTATGTTTCTTTCCCTGAGTATGTGACCCATTAGCAATCAGGAGAGATGAGCCTTCCAGGAGGGGCTACCTTGGGAATTTGGGAGTTCCTCTCTTCAGTGGGTACCAATTGTACTACTCTGCAGCTATTAAAACACTTCTTGGAAGAAAATAGGACTTGGGAGAAATCAACCCAACCCCTGGCCTAGTTTTCCAAAAGACTTTGAGCTTGCATGAGCTATTTGGGCAGAAAAGAGACAAAGATCAATGACTTGACAGTAATCCAGACAAATATTGCATACTTTGATATCTTAAATAGAAAGCTCCTTAGAGATTAAAATAAGTTAGATATTATTCTTTCAGGTTGCAAGTCTATGACAGTGAGTCTCTCATAGTTTAAGAATTCCTCTTTTATAAAACAACTGCTTGATCACATGCATCAATGAGGATATGATTGGGGTTATAAACCCTGAATGACCACCCTAGTGCAGATATCAATAATATGGAAATAAGTCTTGACCAAAGACACATATAAAACCCAGTGGAATTGCATATCAGCTATGGGAAGGGATTGGGGGGAGGGGAGGGAAAGAACATGATTTTTGTAATCCTGGAAAAATGCTCTAAATTAATCAATTAAAAATTTAAAAAATTTAAACACAAACAAAAAAAGAATTCCTCTTTTATAGAAGAAAGAAATAGCTATTCTATACCTGATTTATATTGTATACTATCTTTCTGCTCTTTTTTGGAGTGACCTTAGAGCAGTGATGGTAAACCTTTTAAAGGGGTGGGTGATGTGATAAATGTCCTCAGGTATACATGGAAAGGGAGAAGGGAACAACCTGGCCCCACATCCTTCTGGCTTTCTAGTAACAAACTCTGTGCTGGGGCAATGGTGCACAAGCCCACAGAAAGGTCTCTGAGTTTCCCCTCTGGCATGCATACCATAGGTTCACCACCATGGCTCTAGACTACAGCCAAATCTAGGCTTTCTTTAAGTGATTTTTTTCCTGGAACTCTAAGGTGCTGATGAAAAGATCATTTGGAAAGAAGAAAGAGATTGAGTGCTCTCTTTAGAGATCTAGGTTTCCTTTAAGACTGACACTGATGAACCAAACATTGAAGTCTCTTATTGGAAGAGGGTATCCCTAAGGTCCTGGGTCCAGCATATCTACTGTTAAATTATTATTTATAAGGATCTATATTCCTAGCACTGTTCTATGCTAGGACTGTGGAATTTAACAAGAGAAACATAAGATAGAAGCCTTGCCCTCAAACAGCTAAAAGTAAATTTAAGGTATATGATTTATATAAATGAAGCAATTTTATGTGCAATGTCTTATAGTATATAACATATACATTATATGACACAGGTTGAATCAATGTAACAGTGTATGGAGATCTATCTTTAAAACCAGGAATCTTACCTTTGGTACATATTAGCCATGTGACCCTAAACAAGTCACTTAACCTCTAAGAGCTTTAGCTGAGTCTCTAAAATTTTAAATTGAAGAGAAGGTAGGAGGGAGTTTTCTTACCTTGAAGTTCTAGATAGCAATGAAATCACATCTAGTTTCTATCCCTATTCTATATCAGGATAAAACATGCTTATGCATAATTTGTTAGACTTGAAAGCTAATGTTGCTTATTTTATGTTGTACTAATGTAGATTTATAAAATGTACAGAAGAGAATAAATGTTTAATATAAAGTTGAAAAAAAATAAGGGACTGAGAGTCAATGAGAATTGAACCTGTAATGAGAAAGACCTTTATTCAAATCCCACCTCTGGCATTTGCCACCTGTTAGAACATGGACAAACTGGGGGCAGCTGGGTAGCTCAGTGGATTGAGAGTCAGGCCTAGAGATGGAAGGTCCTAGGTTCAAATGTGACCTCAGACACTTCCCAGCTGTGTGACCCTGGGCAAGTCACTTAACCCCCATTGCCTAGCCCTTACCACTCTTCTGCCTTGGAGCCAATACATGGTATTGACTCCAAGACGGAAGGTAAGGGTTTAAAAAAAAAGAACATGGACAAATTACATAATGTCTCTTGGCCTCAGGTAACTTTCTAAAAGTATTAATCAATTATTATTTATTAATTAATATAATTAATATATTTAATTAATATTTATATTACTATAATTAATACTAATAATTCATTAATATAATCAATACAATTAATTATTAATTAAGATCTAGACGGTAGTTTCTACATCACTGAAATGACATGTGATATATTATCTAATCTCATCTATAAGGATTTGAAGCAACAGCAACAACAACAAAAAAGTGAAACTAAGGATGGAGTCAAGAAGGCTTCACACTGTTCCTTCTTGGTTGTGGCTAGTATCAGTTCAGCCCAAGATATATTCACTGAGTGCCTGGATCATGTAGGTATAAAAATTAAAAAATTAAATTATATCTCTAATAATGAAAATATTATATTTTATGAGGTTTATTAAGGATCATTAGAAATCAAGGAATAAAGAAGATACAAAATAAAAAACCATGTGCCCATGGCTGATTAGCCTATTTAAAACCCCCACACAGCTTACCACTATACTTGCTGCATCATTTGCAAAGGAAGAGCATGGGAGGCATTACTGCCAATTAAATACCAATAATGTGATTTCACCAACGTGGAGACTCAGGAGAGATTATAGGGAATTCTGGGAAATACCAAGGACTTCTGGGGATTGAAGTCTAAGGTTCAAAATCTCCTTTTATACCTAAGTCATGTCAAGTACATTTTCACAACCAGATCACATGACTGAACATTCCATGTTCAGAAACATCTGTTCATGTTTTTGTGTGTTTATACACATGTGTACATATACACACATCATATGTCTTAAGATATACAAAGCTCTTCCTATAATAAGACAGAAGCAGTGTGACATTGTGGATAGAGAGCTGTCATCACAACCAGAATTGTGTGTGTAAAGAAATTTCTTCATTGTTAACAGGAAAGCCAGTAGCACTCTTTCACAATGGTGCCAGTAGAAATATTCTTGGGGGAATTCTATTATCTTCCATTCCAGAGACATGGTCAGTCCAATGAAATGGTACTGATGTCATTCTCTATTAATGACATGCCTCCTAGAGAAGGGATTAGTGAAGCAGAATGCCTCACTCAAATAAAGTCACAAAAAATACAGGGAGAACATTTCAACAATCTAAAATGGCTGAGTCTAACTTTCGTACCAAGAGGAGACTATTTGCTTAGGGTGCACTGATGTCAGTGATCCATAAACATAAATCCCTAAACACTCTCTTGAAAAGTCAATTTTTTCTTTGATTGATAAAAGTAATATAGTTTTAGGACTGAATATGGATAACTTAGATGCAGTATATACAGAGAAGTTGCTACTCTGAAAGATAAGGATAAATGAAAATTCCATATATCATCTGAAGATCAATAATGCCAGTCCTTCTTTCCAAAAAGCATGCTAGTCCCCTGGGTGACGAACATTTTAGCAAGTACATCAATACTTGACACTTCAAAATTACTCCATTAATTTGACTTTCAGCTACTCATTGATTTAACAAACAGTCCTTAAGAGAAAAGTTTGGTAGTTTGGAATCATGAAAAGAACCTTGGAAATGTGGAGCTAACATACCTGGATTCTGCCACTTACTTTGGGAACAATATTTTACCTCTCTGAACCTTAGTTTCTTCAGAAAAAAAGATAGCATGGTACAAGGGAAAGAGCACTGGCTTTGGAATCAGAACAACTCAGTTCAGATCTTACCTCTGTCACTGCATGTATGACCTTGGATGAGTCACTTCACAGAGTCTCATTTTCTGCATTTGTAAAATGAAAGTGTTGTATGGTCTCTTAGTTCCTTTCCATTTCTAAATCCATGAAAAAGTGATATATGCTATAAGAATAGCAATACCTGTTTCATTGATCATTGTAAGGATGAAATGTATCTATTGTCCAACACTTTCTCATCATGGTTCTCTAAAAGATATACTCAAGTTCAAGGTATTCTTTAGGCCAGCATCTATTTAAACTATGATTCACAACTCCTAAGCCAGTGTACTTTTTACTAAACAAGGTTACACATCAATTCAAAGCAAACCATTTTTAATGAAATAGCCTATAAGAAACCCTTCCCCTTCCCCCCACCCTTCTTATCCCCACACACATAGAGGCATAACTTCTTACAGATTCTCAAACTACTAGTGGGAGAAAGAACACTTTCTTTTTTTTTTTTAAACCCTTACCTTCCGTCTTGGAGTCAATACTGTGTATTGGCTCCAAGGCAGAAGAGTGGTAAGGGCTAGGCAATGGGGGCCAAGTGACTTGCCCAGGGTCACACAGGAAAGAACACTTTCTTTTAGACAACCTGTGCTTCTAGGGTTATAACTCAGCTGGAATACTTCTCTGTCTCTGAAGCTGGTACTAGTATATTTCTTCATTGAGTTGCTGCCATCTGCTGCTCTTTTGGGAAAGAATTCATACCTCAAGGCACTTTAATTCTTTTGTGAATCAGGTTTCCAACAACTGTACCCAGCCAACAAAAAGTCCCTAAGGTCAGTCTCTTTTTCCACAATGTTATTCTTCTTCATCAAGAGCTTCCCTGGGCTTATTGGTTATTTCGGTTAAGGGTGAGTAAATTCTTTTCAATTTCTGTCATATAGTTGTCTGCAGTATCATATAGATTGCCTGCAAAGTTCATTTAGCAACACTGGAGAATTTGTATGGACTTAACAATCTCTTCCTTGCATTCTTTTTTTTTAGAAAAACATTATTTTATTTGGTCATTTTTATACATTATTCATTGGAAACAGATAATTTTCTTTTCTTCCCCGCCCCCACGCCTCTCCCTAGCTGACATGCCATTCGTCTGGGTATCACATGTGTCCTTGCTCTGAACCCATTTCCTTGTTGTTGGTGTTTGCATTAGGGTGCTCATTTAGCATCTCTCCTCGATCATATCCCCTCAACCTCTGTAGTCAAGCAGTTGATTTTCCTCGGTGTTTTTACTCCCTCAGTTTGTCCTCTGCTTGAGGATAGTTGTTGTTTTTTTTCCTCGTAGATCCCTGCAGATTGTTCAGGGACATTGTAAAGCCATTAATGGAGAAGTTCATTATGTTCTCTTGTACCACAGTGTGTCAGTTTCTATGTACAATGTTCTCCTGGTTCTGCTCCTCTCACTCTGCATCACTTCCTGGAGGTTGTTCCAGTCTCCATGGAATTCCTCCACTTTATTATTCCTTTTAGCACAATAGTTTCCATCACCAACATATACCACAATTTGTTCAGCTATTCTCCAATTGAAGGGCATCCCCTCATTGTCCAATTTTTGGCCACCACAAAAAGTGCAGCTATGAATATTCTTGTACAAGTCTTTTTACTTAATGTCTCTTTGGGGTACAAACCCAGCAGTGCTATGGCTGGATCAAAGGGCAGACAGTCTTTTATCACCCTTTGGGCATAGTTCCAAATTGCCCTCCAGAATGGTTGGATCAATTCACAACTCCACCAGCAATGCATTAATGTCCCTACTTTGCCACATCCCCTCCAGCATTCATTACTTTCCTTTGCTGTTATGTTGACCAATCTGCTAGGTGTGAGGTGATACCTCAGAATTGTTTTGATTTGCATCTCTCTGATTATAAGAGATTTAGAACACTTTTTCATGTGCTTATTAATAGTTTTGATTTCTTTAAGTGAAAATTGCCTATTCATGTCCCTTGCCCATTTATCAATTGGAGAATGGCTTGATTTTTGTTCAACTGGTTTAGCTCTTTATAAATTTGAGTAATTAGACCTCTGTCAGAGGTTTTTGTTATGAAGATTGTTTCCCAATTTGTTGCTTTCCTTCTAATTTTAGTTACATTGGTTTTGTTTGTACAAAAACTTTTTAATTTGATGTAGTCAAAATTATTTATTTTGCATTTTGTGACTCTTTCTAAGTCTTGCTTGGTTTTAAAATCTTTCCCTTCCCAAAGCTCTGACATGTATACTATTCTGTGTTCACCTAATTTACTTATAGTTTCCTTCTTTATATTCAAGTCATTCACCCATTTTGAATTTATCTTGGTGTAGGGTGTGAGGTGTTGATCCAAACCTAATCTCTCCCACACTGTCTTCCAATTTTCCCAGCAGTTTTTATCAAATACTGGATTTTTGTCCCAAAATCTGGGGTCTTTGGGTTTGTCATAGACTGTCTTGCTGAGGTCATTTACCCCAAGTCTATTCCATGGATCCTCCTTTCTGTCTCTTAGCCAGTACCAAATTGTTTTGATGACCACTGCTTTGTAATATCGTTTGATATCTGGGACTACAAGGCCACCTTCCTTTGTATTTTTTTTTTCATTATTTCCCTGGATATCCTTGATCCTTTATTCTTCCAAATGAACTTTGTTATGGTTTTCTCTAATTCAGTAAAATAGTTTTTTGGTAGTTCAATGGCTATGGCACTAAATAAATAGATAAGTTTGGGTAGGATGGTCATTTTTATTATGTTAGCTTGTCCTACCCATGAGCAATCAATGTTTTTCCAATTGTTCAAGTCTAGTTTTAATTGTGTGGAGAGTGTTTTGCAGTTGTGTTCATATAGTTCCTGTGTTTGTCTTGGCAGATAGATTCCTAAGTATTTTATATTGTCTCGGGTGACTTTAAATGGAATTTCTCTTTCTAGTTCTTGCTGCTGAGCTGTGTTGGAGATATATAGAAATGCTGATGACTTATGTGGGTTTATTTTGTATCCTGCAACTTTGCTAAAGTTGTTGATTATTTCGATTAACTTTTTGGTTGATTCCCTAGGATTCTTTAAGTAAATCATCATATCATCCGCAAAGAGTGATAGCTTGGTCTCCTCATTGCCAATTTAATACCTTCAATTTCTTTTTCTTCTCTAATTGCTACTGCTAGTGTTTCTAGTACAATATTAAATAATAAAGGTGATAATGGGCATCCTTGTTTGACTCCTGATCTTATTGGGAAGGCTTCGAGTTTTTCTCCATTGCAGATGATGTTTGCTGGTGGTTTTAGGTATATACTGTTTATTATTTTTAGGAAAGGCCCTTCTATTCCTATACTTTCTAGTGTTTTCAATAGGAATGGGTGTTGTATTTTGTCAAAGGCTTTTTCTGCATCTATTGAGATAATCATGTGATTTTTGTTGGTTTGCTTGTTTATATGGTCAATTATGTGGATGGTTTTCCTAATATTGAACCATCCTTGTATTCCCGGTATGAATCCTACGTGATCGTAGTGGATAACCCTTGTGATGACTTGCTGGAGTCTTTTTGCTAGTATCCTATTTAAGATTTTTGCATCTATATTCATTAGGGAGATTGGCCTATAGTTTTCTTTCTCTGTTTTTAACCTGCCTGGCTTTGGGATCAGTACCATGTTTGTGTCGTAAAAAGAATTTGGTAGAACCCCTTCTTGGCTGCCAAATAGTTTGTATAGTACTGGAGTTAGCTGTTCTTTGAATGTTTGATAGAATTCATTTGTGAATCTGTCTGGACCTGGGGATTTTTTCTTAGGAAGTTCTTTGATGGCTTGTTCAATTTCTTTTTCTGATATGGGGTTGTTTAGGTAATTTATTTCTTCCTCTTTTAGTCTAGGCAATTTATATTTTTTGTAAGTATTCATCCATATCACTTAGATTGCCATATTTTTTTGCCAGATAATTGGGCATAGTAGTTTTTAATGATTGCCTTGATTTCATCTTCATTAGAGGTGAGGTCTCCCTTTTCATCTTGGATACTGTCAATTTAGTTTTTTTCTTTCCTTTTTTTAATTAGACTGACTAGTACTTTGTCTATTTTATTTGTTTTTTCAAAGTACCAGCTTCTAGTCTTATTTATTAAATCAATAGTCTTCCTTGCATTCTTAAAGCCATATTGTGGTTGGTACCTTTCTCATACTTTTACAATATTTTGTAAGTTATAGGATCAAAGGAGTTACAGCTAAAATGGAATTTTGGAAGTCACGGAATCTAGTCCCCTTGTCTGACAGATAAGGGCACTATAGCCCAATGATAGAAACTAACTTTTCCAGGAAAACACCAGGATTTCAAGACATTTCTTGTAGTTTTTCCCATTACAATATATTGCTTACTTTGTAAAGGACTACATAAAAGTGAACTGTTATTATTCTACCTCACAAAAGAGCTAATCTACCTGTTCTGCACACCACTGACTAGCAAACTAAACATTTGCATTCAGCTTCCTAATTCCCAGATTCAAAGCTAAAGTTACAGGAATGTTATGCAAGGTGTTGATTTGGTCTCAGCCTCGGTACCTTGTGAGGTGGGAGATTACTGTGTTAAATTTAGAAGAAATTAAGGACAATTGCTTTGTCACTGGATGATTTGGCCTATAGATGATGATAATGCAAGTAAGAATTGGTAAGCTAAGGCAGTAGGGACAAAGAGTACTTTGATACAATATTCCTGATGGCTTTGCAGTTAAGTGAATAACTTAATATGTGAATAAGGGGTTTCATCCAGGACTTCGAAGTGAAGATATATAAATACCTGGGAATTAATGGGAAATGGAGTCACCAGAGACTCCTATCCTGGGGTATTTTCCTATATTAATTAGTTAATTCAATTTATATGTAGATTTAAGTGCAGATGGAACATTTCTTTGGAAAACAAATGTTATTGAAGATAGCAAATAACTGACTTGGGAATTGACCAGTTAATTAATAAATTGAATTGTGACTTACCCAATACCTGTCCACAGGCCTTTTCTTCCTAGCCATTGACACGGTTCAGATGGAATGAGTCATTAGAATGCCACTTGTTTATTATTTTTGTTCTGCAAACACACTTAAGGATAATAGACAGTTCAAAAACAAAACTAGCCAAATGAACTGACAAAACTTTCCCTGCTTATAACTCAGTTATGCTCCAGCTCCTTTATCAGAAATAGGGTATTACTTAAGTAAAAGTGGTGATGCTAACAGGAAGAACTTTTGGTTTGGAGGAATGGCGAGGCCCTGCAGATGTATTCCAGCCAAGCTTGAGGCAGAAGTACAAAAAATACAGGAATGACTCTACCCCTACTAAGCCTCATGGTGCCAAGCCTCGAATCAGCTTTATAAAGCACTTCTTCTCACACAACCTCATGCAGTAGCTAATAGTACAAATGTGATTATGTCCATTTTACAGATGATAAAACTGGAGCTCAGAGTAATGAAGTGATTAGTCCATGATCTCATAGTTGGAAAATATCAGAGCCAGGAGGCAAATTCAGGACTCCTGACCTTGTGTTCAGAGGTCTTTCTATTTATACCATAGTTTCTACTCTTCTAAATTTAAGATATTTTGACTTTAGGAATGTGCCTATACATTTTATGCCCTCGGTTACACTCAAAGAGGTTCTTATTTAAAATAGGGATGGTGTATTTACTAAACATATATACATAATTAATTCATTGATCAATTGAGCATTTTTTAAGCACTCACCAAAGCTTAATACATGTGCTAACACTTGTCCTTGGGTTTGTGGAGTGTTCAGGGAGGACTAGTACCTCTGGAGATGGCTTCTCAAGCTATTTTCAGAGCTGTCCATCCACCTCTGGTGTTCACCTTTCCATCAACTCTTACTTGTGACTCCAAAAAGCTGTAGCATGTGTAGCAGCCACACCCCATTCAAACCATTTTGGTAGGTGGAATAAACCAGATTGCAAACTGATCAGTGGGTTAGAGGAACGTCTACCACAAGCATGGGAAGACTTCCCCCAGAGGAATGGGCAGATGAGTATAATTTCTTCTAGTGCTCATAAAAACAGCTGAAGCAGGCACTGTGGAGAGCTTAGATCTTGGTCAAAAATCAAAGATGCTTAGTTTTTCCACTGCATCCCTGGCCATCCACAGTTATCCTGGCTTTTGTCCTGCCACTGGACTTGGATGACTCTGGAAAAGAAGTTGAGGCTGATGATTTTGTGCAACTGCCTCACTTAAATCCAATTCACATGCAAGTCCAGGCATTGCCCCATGCTATCCCTGTTCCTCTTTGAAATAAAGGATGAATGACAATACTTGAACAAGTTAGTGGTACAAGTCCAAAAATCAGTTCCTAGCCCATATTACCAGGCACCATGAGAAGTATCAGGGATATGAAGAAAGGCAGCATAACCCTAACCCAGAAGTAGCTTTCATCGAATGAAGTAAACATATACATATACATATACATATACATATACATATACATATACATATACATATACATACACATACACATACACATATACATATACATACACATACACATACACATACACATACACATATACATATACATATACATATACATATATATAATATGCATCCAGAGTAGATGGATGGGAGCCTTAAAGGGCTCCACTAGCACCTTGAGGAAAAGGAAAAGCCAGTATGTAGGAAGTGATACCTGAGCTGAATCTTGAAGGAAGCCCAGGGTACCGAGAGGCAAAGATGAGGAAGGAGAGTATTCCAGACATAAGAGAAAGTTAGTGGGAAGGAAGGCATGGAGATGAGAGATGGAGCCACATGTTGGAGGAGTGCGAAATACGCTAGTATAGCATATTATAGAGTTTGTAGAGGGTGGTACTATGTACAAAGACTGGAAAGATAGGAAGGAATATAGGTATGATGAGCTTTCAATGCAAAAAAAGTTTTATAGTTTTTTTTCTTGAATGTAATTGTATGGAATTTATTAAAAGTTAGGAAAATCACTTTGATAATTGTGTTTAGCATTAGAGTAAGTAGAGACTTGATATAGGAAGACCAATTAACAGTCTATTGTTGGAGCAACTAGGTGGATCAGTGGATTCAGAATCAGGCCTAGAGATGGGAGGTCCTGGGTTCAAATCTTGCCTCATACACTTCCTAGCTATATAACCCTAGGCAAGTCACTTAACCCCCTTGCCTAGCCATTCCTGCTCTTCTGCCTTGAAATCAATACACAGTATTGACTCTAAAATGGAAGGTAAGGATTTGTTTGTTTGTTTTTAAAGACCCTATTTCAATAGTTTAGGCTAGAGGTGATAAGAGTCTAATCTAGGATGCTGGCTATATGAATAGACAGAAGAGGATATGTATGATATATGTAGTGAAGGTTGAAACAAAAAGATCAAATAACTATTTAGATACATGGAATGAAAGAGAGTGAAGAGTTAAAGATGGCACCAATTTTGCAAACCTGAGATATTGCAGGATGGTGTTGCTCTTAATAGTAAAAAGAAAGTTTAGAAGAAAGGTGGATGTTGGGAAAAGACAACATGTTCTGTTTTGGATGCGTTGAACCTGAAATACGTATGGAGCTTCTCTGCCTCAAAGACAAAATGATTTTGGAATAGGGTGAGAGGCAGTGGAGAGTAATAGGTAGAGTTAGAGTGCCATCATTAAAGTTAGGAAAGTCCAGTTAAAATTTCATGGAGACTGTATATTAATTTATAATAATTAGGGGAGAGAGAGAGAGAGAGAGAGAGAGAGAGAGAGAGAGAGAGAGAGAGAGAGAGAGAGAGAGAGAGAATCACCAAGTCACCCTAACTAAAAAACAAAACAAAAACGTTTCCATGCTTCCCCAGATCCAGTACCCACCTGAGTTTTAAGCAGAGCATAAAGTGCTATAGAGAATGGAGAGACCTCTAGTTCTGGTTCCTGTTCAGGAAAAGTTCTAAGTCCAAGAAAGCATGCTACTTCCTGGCCCTCTCTCTTTATAAGACCAATGACATTGATTCTATTGGGACTCTCTAATTGGACAGTCTGGCTCCTGAGTCCTGACTTCCAGAATTGTCACTATTCCTTGGGGACTTCCCGCAGCCCCTTCCTGAAATCAGGACTCCAGGTGCCCTATTGGACCTTTAATCATATGACTTGTTGGCATCCTGACTTAATGCACATGTGCAGGTAAGGTATTTTTATATTAATTTCACACAGTGAAAATTCTACTTCTGACTCATACTAGCTTCATGATTATGTTAGGTGGCACACTAGTACATAGAGCACTGGGCCTGGAGTGAGGAAATCCTGGTTCCAAATTTGGCCTCAGACACTTGCTACCTGTATGACCTTAGGCAAGTCATTCAACCTCTGTTGCTTCAGTTTCTTTAACTGTAAAATGGGGATAATAATACTATCTGCCTTCCAGTGTTGTTGTGAGAACCAAATGAAATCATAATTATAAATCACATAGCATAATACCTGGATAATAGTAGGCACTATACATATTAGCTATTAATATTTTGATTATTTTTATAAGCAGGTTTCACTGGGACTTAGTTCCCTCATCTGTAAAATAGAGATAATAATGTGCCTATAGTAACTTTTTCACACACTTGTTTTAAAAATCAAATGAGATAGTATTTCTATATTATATATGTATATATATGTAGTATATATATCCACATATATAAAAAACACACACTATATATGCTTTTGTTCAATTGTTTAATCGTGTTTAATTCTTCATGACCCTGGGAACCATAGCACATCAGGCTCTAGATCTGAGGGGCTCATCTTCCAATGAAATACAATTTACTTCTGTCTGTGGGGTTTTATTGGCTAAGATACTGGAGAGGTTTGCCATTTCCTTCTCCATGGATCCACCTTTTATCAGAACTCTCCAGTATGACTTGTTCATATTGGGTAACCCTGTTCAGCATTAGATCATAGTTTCCCTGAGCAATGCTAGCCCTTCTGCCATGACAAGGCAGTGATTCAGGAGGGGGAGATAGAAAGAAAGAAAGAAAGAAAGAAAGAAAGAAAGAAAGAAAGAAAGAAAGAAAGAAAGAAAGAAAGAAAGAAAGAAAGAAAGAAAGAAAGAAAGAAAGAAAGAAAGAAAGAAAGAAAGAAAGAAAGAAAGAAAGAAAGAAAGAAAGGAAGGAAGGAAGGAAGGAAGGAAGGAAGGAAGGAAGGAAGGAAGGAAGGAAGGAAGGAAGGAAGGAAGGAAGGAAGGAAGAAAGGAAGGAAGGAAGGAAGGAAGAAAGAAAGAAAATAGATGGATAGATGAATAGATAGATAATAGATGGATAGATGGAAAGATATATAGATAGATGGAGATAGAAAGATCCACATATATCTATATGTACATATATGTAGCTCTTTGCAAAAACTTTAAAACAATATATAAATGTCTCAGTATCTCTAAATAACTCTTTAAGACTTTATGTGTTCCAGGTAAGATGCAGATCTGTATCAGCAGATGGAGTTCCCATACTGGGATTCCTCATACTGATGGTATTACAGGTCTGGGCTTCTTCCACCACCACTGTCCCATTCCCTCCCCTCCCCACCTCTGCACCTATAACCTTTATACCAATCAAGGCTTCCTGCAGAAAGGAGTCTAGAGAAAGGACATGATGGGACAGGAATGGAGTTTGTGTTTAGATGAGAAGTGAAAGATTTCAGATTCCTACAAAGTAGGGCAGAAAGGTGATGCAACTAGAGAAAGAATTCATTCAATGTGGGGAGTGGCCTTTGCCCTAGAGAGCCACATCCTGCCTGGGCTTGAAGCTATTTCCTGTGTTCTTCCACAAACCATGCCAAAGTCACATTATTTCCTTTCTTGAGATGGTTTTGAGACCACTAAATCAAGGGAATGGGATAGATGTGGTATAGCTGAATTTTAGCAAGATCTTTTGACAAAGTCTCTGATATACTTGTGAACTAGAAGATGACAAGTCACTGAATGATAGTTCACATGAACTAATTGGGAGGCCATTCTCAAAGAGTATGGTTAATGGAGCACCGCTGAACTTAATGAAGTAGACAACTAAAAAGAGAACTGGGATAGATAGAGCACTGGGCTTGGAATCAGGAAGGCCTGGATTCAAATCTTGCTTAAGATGCTTTTTGGAAGTGTGACACTGGGCAAGTCAGTTAAAATCTCCAGGTCTCAGTTTTCTTCTATGTTAAATGATGGGATTGTCCTCAATAGATAAATAGTCAGAGGAAATCATCTCAAAGAAAGAAATCCAAACTACCATCAGCCATATGAAAAAAAAATGTTCCAAATCATCAGTAATTAGAAAATGCACATTAAAACAACTGTGAGGTTCTGCCTCAGACTTGTTAGATTGGCAACAATGCTAAAAAAGGGGGGGTGCCAATTATTGGAGGGACTACAGGAAAAAAGGTACCTTAACGTATTCAAAACTGAACTCTGAATTGGTCCAACCATTCTAGAAAGCCATTTTGAACTAAGCCCCCAAAAGCAATTGAATTGCATATTCTTTGACTTGACCATATCACCATTAAGCCTATGTCTCAAAGAGAACAGAGACGAAGGGAAAGGGCCCATAAACACAAAAAAATATTTTTGGTGTCTCTCTTTTTTTTTAAGCCCTTACCTTCTGTCTTGGAGTCAATACTGTGTATTGGTGTCTCTTTTTGCTATAGCAAAAAACTGGAAACTAAGGAGATGTCCAACATTTGAGGAATGACTAAAGAGAGAGTGGCATATGAATGAAATGGAATATTAAGGCACTATAATAAGTGACAAAAAGGATAATTTTATAGAAACCTGGAAAGGCTTAGATGTACTATTGTGGAATAAAGTGAATAGAACCAGGAGAACAAGTTAGACAATAGCTATATGAAATTCAATTAACAACATTATAAAGAAAAATACTGTGAAAGACTTAATATCTCTATATGATGCAATGACCAGCAATGATTTCATAGATCTGTGGAAGTATGCTAACAATCTACTAATAGAGAAGTGATGGATTGAAGGTGCAAAAGGAAATAATTTTCAGACATGGTCAATATGGGAATTTATTTTGCTTCACTGTGTGTATTTGTTTATTTGTTACGGGGTTTCCTTTTGCTTTTTTCAATATGGGTATGAGTTTTCAGAGTGGAGAATGTAGTTAGCAATAGGAGTGTTAAGACAAATAAACAAACCAAAAAGAGAGTAATTGCTCGGAATAGAATAGTAAAAAGGTCAAAAGGAAACTCAGACAAGCAGGATAGCTCTGAAAGTTATATGTTGGAGGACAGCTAGGTGGCTCAGTGGATTTGAGATCCAGGTCTAGAGATAGGAGATCCTGGGTTCAAATCTAGCCTTGGATACTTCCTAGCTGTGTGATCCTTGGCAAGTCACTTAACCCTCATTGCCTAACCCTTACCCCTCTTTTGCCTTATAAATGATATATAGATTAGATTCTGAAATGGAAGGTAAGGGTTTTTTAAAAAATAAAATAAAATAAAGGAAGCTATCCTGCTTAGAAAAGTAAATTTTGATTATCTGGCAGAATCTTATGCAAAATTCCTCAGTAATAAGTTTTGTATTGATATACAGAACATAATGTTGGTTCTAAGACAGAAGGTAAGTGTTTAAAAAATAAAAAGAAAGTCATACATTGAACAAGGCCAGCTACATTTCCTCCTTATGATTCTAGTACACCCTAAGCAAGGCTGGGGAGATCTCTTCTCTATTGCCATCATCTCACAGACCATTACCTGTATCCCTCTCACTATTAGGTGCCAATTGCTAACTACAATCCAGTTCCACGTAGCCAATTAACATCAATTAGCATTTATAAAAGTGATATTTACTCAGAAAATATAGCAAGAACAAAGTACACATTTTGCTATATTTCCTTGGTCTTTGGAGAGTAGACTCATTCTTAGCACAGTTATTGTAAGACATTGGTTCTATCAAGTTTATGTGCAGATATCACATGTCTTCTGATGATCTTAGCTATATGGCCTGGGTCTGGAAGGCCACTCCTTGTTCCTCAGAGAATTGATACTGAGCTAACTGCAAGCCCCGGTACAGGGGCAATGGGATGCTCTTCTCCTTTCATCTAAACAAAAGAACAAAGGCCAGAGCAGGCAAAGAGCTCAGACCGTTTTCCCAGGGCTTCAAGGCCTTGGAGAGGAAAAGGTACAAGGATATTCCGCTTATAACATTGTATCTCACCAGATAATTGAGCAAAAAAGTGAAATCAAGAGCAGGACAACTGAGAATGAGGTGAAAAGACAAGACTGGGATTGAATTAGAACTTTTTTGAAGCTTCTCCGAGTTCCATGTAGAATCAGATTTCTCCTATCCACATGGGCAGCAGAGATGGGAACCAATTACAGAATGTCTCTCTTTTCTATCAGTATTTATGACACTACTTTCTTCTGGTTGGTGGTCTCTCTTTCTCTGTGTCTCTGTCTCTGTATGTCTCTGTCTCTATCTCTGTCCCTGTCTTTCCGTCTTTGTCTGTCTGTCTGTCTGTCTGTCTGTCTGTCTGTCTGTCTGTCTCTCTCTCTCTGTCTCTGTCTCTCCTATTAGTCATATTGGACCTGCCTGTTGCATGCTGCCTCCTGTCTTGCCCTCTGAGTTCCTTGCTACTTCAGCTGGCTCGCCTATTCATAGGAATGGCTGGCCCTTTGATGACAGGAATTGCGTCTCTAGACAGTCTCTGTGAAGGACAAAAAACAACAAGAGCAGTGCACCATGTAGGGTGTAATCAGGACAGAGTTCGGCAGAATTCTTACCTTCATATTCCTGGATATCTGTAATGTCTGTCCAAGGAATATGGATGAATAGACTAAACCAATGGGCTCCCTATCTAATGGCCTGTTCCAATCTGCCTAACAGGCATTCTTCATCCACTTGGTTTTCCCTTTGTGGATCAATAGGTTGATCTCTTTTGAGTAAGCTTGGATCTTGTTGAGAAAGGAAGATCCCTATAGACCTGATCCTTTACAGAAGGGTCAAAAACATGGCATATGGGCCAAAACACTCTTAAGTGTACCCCAAACCAGATTAAAATGTAATTGGGAAATATTTAACAATAAAGTATAATAAAACCTGGACAGCATTATGTCGCGGTCAGGGTCCAGCACCACTCACAACTCCAGGGTTTCCCGACTGGTGGCGAACGATCAGTCAAAATAAATAAAATATAAAATAAATAACAAATGGAAGACAGCTTAATCATTATGGCCATGGGACTGCTTTGCATCTAACAGCTGCTCCACCATTCCCAGGCTTGGTTTTTATTTTTATACCCATTTTCTTGGCAGGCAGATTACATTACCTAACACACATGTTCAAAGAGAGATAATTGGAAAAGTTATTCATTAACTTTTAACAAATCACTTGGTTACCATTCTATATTTTTGTATTGTGATTACAGACAGAATACAAGATAAATGATTTCATAACAGGTGGCTTACTAAGGAGTTTGAGTTACTGATTTGTGTAATTGAGTCACTGAGGCATATTGAAGTTTAATGTACCTGTACTGCACCTATATGTATTGTATGGGCCTCTATGATTGATTTGTGTGCTGGCCTCATGAGAAAGTCTTGTGCTTGGCCTGTAGCTACAGTTTTGCTGGGAATTATATACCTAAATAAAAGTTAACCCATGACAGTCTTTTTGGGATTGGGTGAAGGATCTGATCTTTTGGTGATGTTTTAGAGAATTAGGGTACAGGTATTTTGCTCTTACATTATTTCTTTTGTGACTAGGGGGAATAATAATCATGTCAATTCATAGGTAAGGGGCATTGATGAAAGGTCATGTAAAGGGGATAGAGTGGGCAATCACATCTCGCCAAGGACCACTCTGACCACGCATGACTCTGTTAAGGTGTCATGGTCTGATGGCCCCCAGCAGCATTATATTTTAAAACTAAGCCAATGTGCAATCAGCAGGGATTCTTATATAAAGTTTATTGGCCTTTGTTTCTCTTTGACCTCGACACCATTGCTTTGCACAATGCCTTGATCATAGTAGGCCCTGAATAAATGCTTGTTCAATGAATGAATAATGCAGTCTGCAAACAGGAACATTAATAGAGTTCTGCCACCTATAAGAAATCTAACTCTTTGGCCATGCAACTCATGAAACAACTTTCCATTTTGATCTTCTCAACCATTAGAACTACTAAAAACTGGAACAATGTACTTTTGTGAGGTAGTAAATTCCCAGGCACTAGGAGTATTTAAACAGACATGAATAACTACTTTGTAGTTTTATTATAGAAGATTGTTGCATTCAGTGGGAAGTTGGTTTATCTATCTAAGCTCTTGTTCAATTCTAAAATTCTTTGAGACTGCCCTAGCAGGGAAATATGGGAGGAACATAGTTGGGAGGCATAAACATATTGGGGAAGTTTCTTTGATCCCCAGTTCTTATTCTCCTATGTGAGGGAGGTGCAATGAGAGAGAATAAATCTTTTCCTAAAGCCCCATTTGATATTTACCAAACACTTTATCCCTTAATACTATGATTTGTCTGCTCCCTCCAGAGGATTCATTCATAAAGAAATTCCTAAACAAAGAGACAACCATGAGAGTTACTAACAAGGTACAGAGAAACATTGAGTGTTCAGCACACAGGGATCAGATCTACTTTTCTGAAGCTGGAAATAAGATAATAGGACTGCACTTCCAAAAGATTAGAACTGGAAATGCCAAGTGGGGTGCTAAGAAAACATCCTTGAAGACAACTGGGTAGCTCAGTGGATAGAGTGCCCAGCTTGGTGCCAGGAAGACCTAGGTTCAAATATGACCTTAGACCCTTTCTGTGTGTGACCCTGGGCAAGTCATTTAACACCATTTGCCTAGCCTTTGCCCTTCTTTCTTAGAGTTGTTACTAACACAAAAAGAAAGAGTTAAGGGAGGAGGGAAGGAAGGCAAGGAGGAAGGGAGGGAGGGAAGGAGGAAGTAAGGAAAAAGAAAGAGAGAAAGAGAGGGAGGGAGGAAGGAAGGAAGGAAGGAAGGAAGGAAGGAAGGAAGGAAGGAAGGAAGGAAGGAAGGAAGGAAGGAAGGAAGGAAGGAAGGAAGGAAGGAAGGAAGGAAGGAAGGAAGGAAGGAAGGAAGGAAAAAGAAAGAGAGAAAGAGAGGGAGGGAGGAAGGAAGGAAGGAAGGAAGGAAGGAAGGAAGGAAGGAAGGAAGGAAGGAAGGAAGGAAGGAAGGAAGGAAGGAAGGAAGGAAGGAAGGAAGGAAGGAAGGAAGGAAGGAAGGAAGGAAGGAAGGAAGGAAGGAAAAAGAAAGAGAGAAAGAGAGGGAGGGAGGGAGGAAGAAAGGAAGGAAGGAAGGAAGGAAGGAAGGAAGGGAGGGAGGGAGGGAGGAAGGAAGGAAGGAAGGAAGGAAGGAAGGAAGGAAGGAAGGAAGGAAGGAAGGAAGGAAGGAAGGAAGGAAGGAAGGAAGGAAGGAAGGAAGGGAGGGAGGGAGGGAGGGAGGGAGGAAGGAAGGAAGGGAGGGAGGGAGGGAGGGAGGGAGGGAGGGAGGAAGGAAGGAAGGAAGGAAGGAAGGAAGGAAGGAAGGAAGGAAGGAAGGAAGGAAGGAAGGAAGGAAGGAAGGAAGGAAGGAAGGAAGGAAGGAAGGGAGGGAGGGAGGGAGGGAGGGAGGGAGGGAGGGAGGGAGGAAGGAAGGAAGGAAGGAAGGAAGGAAGGAAGGAAGGAAGGAAGGAAGGAAGGAAGGAAGGAAGGAAGGAAGGAAGGAAGGAAGGAAGGAAGGAAGGAAGGAAGGAAGGAAGGAAGGAAGGAAGGAAGGAAGGAAGGAAAAACATTCTTGGTCAGTTTCTCTATGGAGTCATGATAAGACAAGTAGCATAACATCCTGGGGGAGAACATTCTGCTCTTCCCTTAGGTGAGTTAGAAGATATATAGGAAGGAAAATAAGGGCAGGGGAAAAGAGGCAACAAATAGGCATGAGTTCCAACGAAGTGCTCCAACCTTAATCTCTGCACAACCTTAACAGCTGGTTCAGCTCAAAACCCTCAGCACCCTGAGCCTACTCCAGAGTCTACTCCTAAGGCCTGATTCAACAGAATGTATGACTTTCAGGGTGAGATGACCCTTGAATCTCCAAGAAAGTCCAAACCCTTAACTCTGAGTTCAAATCCATTTCATGAAGGGTCTGAAGTAACACTGAACTGAATATGTCACGAATGCAAAAATAGATTGAGCTAATCCAACCCAAATGTTTCTTTAATCTACAAATGACTTGGGAATAGTTGGGATCCCAGAGCTATTCTCATCCCAGCCCAGGGCTAAACTGGAATCAGAGCATCCTCAAGAGATGTAAGAGGGATTGGCCATTTAAACTCATCTTTGCCAGTTAGTGAACTCTCTGTTTCTTTGTAGGGC
Source organism: Monodelphis domestica (assembly GCF_027887165.1). Taxonomy (NCBI): domain Eukaryota; kingdom Metazoa; phylum Chordata; class Mammalia; order Didelphimorphia; family Didelphidae; genus Monodelphis; species Monodelphis domestica. The sequence goes on from NC_077228.1 coordinate 489,015,866, forward strand.
AGGAGGAGGGAAAGGGAAGGGAGCAAGAATCTATGATAGTTCCATTTTTCTTTTGTGTCCCTGCTGACTGGGAAAGAACAAGAGAACCTTTTCCTCCCAGCTCCCGATCTACAGAGATTTGAGATCCTACAAGGATATTCTTGTCCCTGACCCATATTTCCAAAGGTCAGCTCTTTTTACTGACCTTATGTTAAGGTATTAATGATCAAAAGTCAGCAAGCACTGAACTGTGTAGCTGGGAAGGGAAACCCTTCAGAGAATTAGGTGTGAATGCAGAATCACATTGCTTGGTTCACTTTGTAGGATATATCACATTCATTGAAGTTTGTTTTAACCTTTCTGAACACAAAGTATCCTTTCTGCTTCTGTTTTCACTCAAGCAGCTGCATGGGCTTTTAAAGAAAATAACTGTTTCAATCAGACACACCACATACCCCCTCATGTACCCTATTTCAACCCACATGATTTTAAGCTAATTTGGCTCAAATTCAATAAAGCAAAATTTCAATAAACCAAAAAAAAAATGCAGATTTATCTTTGGACTTAGTATAATAGAATTTGACCTAATCATAATATATCGAGTTTATGGTTATAATAAAATATGGGCATTGTTTAAGACAGCCACAATTTTAAAGGGAAATGAAATTAATTGAGCTCTGTAAATCGACATTTCTTTCCTTGGCACAAAAATTTACAAAACCCTGAATTTTAGTCATTTTAGCCTTTTTGTGTTAAAATGCTGCTCCCTGGTGACCACTTGTAAAATGGCAGAAATTTAGATGTTTTCTGTACAATAGCTGATCAAGTATTAAAAGTATCCTTATTGGTTGTTGCTCAGTTGTTTTCAGTCATGTTCAACTCTTCATGATTTCATTAGCATATTTCCTTGGCAAAGATACTAGAGGGGCTGGCCATTCCTTCTCCATCTTATTTTACAGAAGAGGAAACTGAGGAAAACAGAATTAAGTGACTTGTCCGAGGTCACACACCTAGTTAATGTCTAAGGCCAGATTTGAAATCAGGAAGATGAATCTTCCTGACTTTATCCATTGTGCCACCTAGTTTCCTGCTATAATGGTGCTATAGACACCTGGAATAAAGATGCTAGGAGGTGCATTGGGTAGATTGCCAGACCTAGAGTCAGGAAAAGTAATCTTCCTTAGTTCAAATATACTCTTAGACACTTACTAGCTCTGAGTTTGAGTAAGTCACTTAACTCTGTTTGCCACGGTTTCTTTATCTGTAAAGTGAGCTAGAAAAGGAAGTAAACAACCACTCCCATATCTTTACCAAGAAGATCCCAAATGGGATCACAAAAAGTTGACTTGACTGAACAACAACATCTTTATACCACAACCAATTGGTGTTTGACATTAGGCTGGCCAGATAACTGAATAATTTGTTTTCGCAGTGTGTAGTATGATAAGAGCACAGGACTAAGAATCAGAAGGCCTGGGTTCTAGTTTTAGATTAGCTGGTATTAACTAGTTAGCTAGCTAAGCTTAGATATGTTATTCTCTGAAGTTCAATGTTTTTAATCTAGAAAATGAAGAGATTATGCCTATCCCATGGTAGTGCTGAAAGAAAAAACTAGTACCAGTGGGCAGGAGTTACAGGAAGACTGATTTCAACTCCAAATGAGCTTGAATGACTTCATAATTGGACTTTTCTAAAAATGGAATGGACTGCCTTATGGAGTAGTTGAGTTTCTAGTCCCTGAAGGAGGTGCTCACTCAGAAATTGAGTAATGATTTGTTGGAGATATGGTTGTACGGCTTCATGCATTAGCCAAAAAGGGCAAACAGGATGACCTCCCATGTTCCTCCTAATTCAATGGCAAGATCTCATTCAATACTAAAGAAAAAAAAATCAATGATTATGCAAGACTATGATAACATAATCTTTTTTTCTACCAATAAGGCCCCTTTCTGTTGGAAATGGGGTGGAGACTCTGGGTCTTTTTTTGTAAAGGAGTAACATAAGTAGTTAGTTGTCATAGCAGATAAAATGCTAGACCTGGAGTCAGGAAGACTTGAGTTCAAATTCCACCTCAGATATTTACTAGCTATGTGACCCTGGACAAATCATTTAACCTCTGCTTGCCTCAGTTTTCCCATCTGGAAAATGGGGATAATAATAGCATCTACTACCCAGGGTTGTTGCGAATATAAAATAGCATGATATTTGTATACAATGTGCAAACCTTAGAACACTATATAATTCTGGCTATTATTTTTATTGTTTAAGTTTGGTCTTTGACCAACCAGGTATAAACAGTAATGGTAAAATATCCTGCCAATTTAAAACTGAGTAACAATAAAAAAATTTCCTCTCAAAATATAAAATGGTCATTTTTGCACAAATCATTCTACTCAGATCTCTTTATACCAATCACTTTGAGTGCTCCTCAAACTATAGTCTGCAAATTCTTTCCAGTCATTGGCAGAATAATCCAAAATAGATTTTCTATCAAATTCCATGAAATCTTGTTAATATATATTTCCCACAGCAGATTTGAATATACAGCAAAATACAAAATAAGTAATTTTAAAAAGTCATTTTGGCTATATATGCCTGAGTGAAAGAGTCAATCACTAATTAAAAAAAAAAACTTATTTTGATAATGAAAAATGGGCATAATCAACTGGATAGGCATAATCGGAAAAGTCTGGTCTAGTTTAATCCACCTCAAATTTACTTGTAGTATGGAGAGCCATATGTGACTCACAGGGAGACAAGAACTTCTCTAGCATCTCTTTTTCCAATCTTTCACCAAGGGAGACTTTAATTCCTGTCAAGAAAGGAAGCAGGAGAACAGAAGGCAGAAGCTGGTCACTCTGCCCTCTTCAGAGAGAGGAGTAACAGGTTAGAATTAGATCTATCTGCTCTTTAAATACTGTTAGTTTAGGTCAGTGGTACTGAACTGCCATAGGGCTAAACCAGATTAAAATGTAATTGAGAGGGAGTAGGTAGGATGACTCAAATGAATTGAGAGTCAGACCTACAGATAGGAAGTCCTGGGTTCAAATCTGGCCTCAGACACTTCCTAGCTGTGTGACCCTGGGTATGTCACTTAACCCCCATTGCCTAGCCCTTACCACTCTTCTGCTTTGGAACCAATATGCAAGATTGTTTCTGAAACTGTAATTGGGAAATATTTAGCTAAATACATTTCTATTTGAATTAGATGTCACTAGTCTAGTAATATTTTTAGCTAAACTGCTGATTTTTTGTTCCTCATTGGGTGAAGGGTGAGGGAAGGTAGCTTCATATCCAAAGCTTGACTCCCTACCCACCAAATAATAATTCCACATTGAACACACATAGTAGAAAATAGTAAAGAAACTCATTTAATCAAGTTGATAGCAAAATAAAAATTAGAGAAATTACACACATGAGAATATTTACCAGACAATACAAATAGAAGGAGCTCTCCCTTTGGGAGTGAAATAATAGCTCAACCAAGAGAGAGTCCCAGATGTCATTGAAGGAAATATTTCCAAGTCTCTGGTGTAGCAAGTCAAGCATGACTGAAGTTCTATGTTGCCTTCTTCCCAGAATCTTTTCCTCTTCATAACACTTAAGTTGGAATCCCACGTGACTTTTCTTTTGATGATAGAAGCTAGAATAACCTGAAGAGATCAGATCTCTCTTCTCTTCCACTCTCACCAACTTTGTCCTGTGCCTCTTGCCAGCTGAAGGCATTGATCTCTGCCAATGAAGAGAAACCCATTCAAATGGACTCTGAGTTTCAGATTACATACTAAAATTATTATTATATATTTTTTTAAGTTCAAGATGGTAAATAAAATGTTGGACTTGGGTTCAAATCTCATCTCAGATACTAGCTGTATTATTCTGGGTAAGTCATTTAATTTCAGTTTTATCATTTATAAAATAAAGGGGCTAGACTCCATGACTGCTAAGATCTATTGCAGCTCTAGTCTGTGATCCTAGTAGTAGTGGTAATCTCTCGGTGACCAAGAATGACTATTGTCTTTGTGCAGTTTCATCTACGGTGTACCCTCATGTGGCTTTGAAGTCCAAAGACTGAGGCGCAGAGTTTGTGGCACATGGGGCATGGGACGCCAGTTGTTACAGGAGGTGCGGTTGTGGCCTGGTGTCGGCGTTCACGCGCAGCGGCAAGACGTCGACGTTGCTCATCTTCAAAGGTGGTGGCGGCATGGTGAATGTGGGTTCGCCAGCTGCTTCTGTCAGAGGCAGTGAGTTCTAGTTGCTTTGGTGTCATGCCAGCCCACTTCAAGTTGGACTTTAGCTGATCCTTGAATCTTTTTTTTGGTTGGCCTTGTTTCCTGAGTCCAGCTGACAGTTCACCATAGAATACCTGTCTTGATATTCGCTGTGGGTCCATGCGGATGACATGCCCAGACCATCGTAGCTGGGTTTGGAGGACCAGGACTTCGATGCTGCTGGAGTTGGCTCTGTCGAGCACTTCCTGGTTGGTGATTCGGTCCTGCCATTGGATCCTCATGATTGACTGGAGGGAGCGTTGGTGGAATTGCTCCAGCTGTTTCATGTGCTTCCGATACAGTGTCCATGTCTCACAACCGTACAGGAGAGAGCTGAGGACCACTGCGTTATACACTTTGAGCTTCGTCGCAGTGCTTACACCGCTGTGTTGGAGGACTTTGCAGCACAGCCGCCCGAGTGCCTGGCTGGCCTTTTGGATCCTGGCATTGATCTCGTGGTCTAGGGACCTGTTGTTGGCGATGGTGCTGCCCAGGTACTTGAAAGTGTTGATGTTAGAAAGCTGCGTGCCGTCGATTATAATGCACGACTGGTTAGTTGGCCTCCCTGGTGCAGGTTGGAACAGCACCTCTATTTTGCTGAGGCTGATAGTCAGGCCAAACAGTTTTGTTGCGGTAGAGAACCTGTCCACAATGGTTTGGAGATGATTTTCTTGGTGGGCCATGAGAGCACAGTCATCTGCAAAGAGAGCTTCCAGGATGAGTCTCTCTGTTGTCTTTGTTTTTGCAGTCAGGCGGCGAAGGTCAAATAGTGAGCCATCCAGTCAGTATTTGATGTAGACGCCCAGGTCTAGATCCATCACAGCATGTTGTAATACTAGGGTGAAAAATAGGTTGAATAGTATCGGAGCGAGGACACAGCCTTGTTTCACGCCATTGGAGATGTTGAAGCGATCAGAAGTCTCTCCACCAGATAGGACTTCTCCTGTCATGTTGACATGAAAGAGCTGGATCAGTTTGACAAATTTTGCTGGGCAACCGAGCTTACTGAGGATCACCCACAATGCGTCCCTGTTCACTGTGTCGAACGCCTTTGTCAGGTCTATGAAGACAATGTAGAGACTTAGGTTCTGCTCAAGGCATATTTACTGCATTTGCCTCACAGTGAAGACCATGTCGATGGTGCTGCGATCTGGTCGGAAGCCACATTGTGATTCAGGCAGGTTCTGCTCTGAAACAGATGACAGGAGTCTATTGAGTATAACACGGGCGAGGATCTTTCCAGCAGTGGAGAGTAGTGAGATGCCTCTGTAGTTGTCACAGGCTGCTCGTGAGCCTTTGTTCTTGTATAGGGCTATGATAGAGGCATCTCTGAGTTCTGGGGGCATGTCTTCCTCTTCCCATATGCTGGTCAGCACTATGTGGAATGCCTGGAGCGCCTTTCCATTTAAGGCCTTGTACACCTCAGTTGGGATCCCGTCTTTACCGGGTGCCTTGCCTGCACTCATTTGTTGAATGGCTTTTTGGACTTCCTCTATTGAAGGAGGGACGTCAAGTTGTTCAATGGTGCGGTTTTGGGGGATCTGGTCAAGGGTGCTTTGGTTGACTGAAGAGGGTCGGTTGAGAAGCTGACTGAAGTATTCTTTCCACCTGTTGCTGATGCCTTTTTTATCTTTTATGAGAGTGTCACCAGCAGAGGATAGCAAGGGAGTGGTGGTGAGTTTTAATGGCCCATAGACAGTCTTGAGGGCACTGAAAAATTGTTTGTAGTTTTTCGTATCAGCAAAACGCTGGATTTCTTCTGCCTTTTTTCCCCACCATCGGTCTTGCATCTTCCTGATCTCATGCTGTGCTGTGGTTTGGAGAGACTTGAATTTGTCCTTTTTAGGAACAGAGTTTGGGTTATTTTGCCACTCCATAAAGGCTTTGTTCTTTTTGCTCAATAGGTCTTCAATAGCAGTGTTGTTCAGTGTTGAACCAGTCCTGGTGGTTGCATTGTTTGGGGCCTAGGACTGCCTTTGATGTTTCCTTCACTGTGTCTCTGAACTGGTTCCATTTCTCGGTTGATCTTCCAGTGAGTGGTCCCTTGGCAGACAGCTTGTCATCCAGGCAGGACTGGAATGTTTGCAAATAAGATGGATCTCTAAGAAGACTCACGTTGTAAAATGCACGAACTGTCTTGGCGCATTTTGGATGGTGAGGTGCAATGCGCATTTGAAGAGTCGCTCTAACCAATCGGGGGTCTGTCCAGCATTCAGCTCCTCTCATGGCTCTGGTGATCTTTACATCCTGGATGTCTCGCCGGCGTACAATGATGTAGTCAATGAGATGCTACTGTTTTGATTATGGGTGCATCCACATTGTTTTATATTTGTTTGCCATTCTGAACACAGTGTTCATGATGGTGAGTTTGAACTCTGAGCATTTGCTGAGTAGCAGTAGGCCATTGTTGTTCATTTTGCCCATGCCGTGTTTGCCGAGCACTCCTTTCCATCTTTCATGGTCCTGGCCAACGCGGGCATTGAAGTCTCCCAGTAGTATCAGCTTGTCATCTGTGGGCACTGAGTGCAGGACGGCACTCAGGTCAGAGTAGAACTGCTCGATGGTCTCCTCTGTGCTGGTCAGTGTTGGGGCATATGCGCTGATGATTGTGGCATACCAGTCTTTGCTGAGAGGCAAACGGATCTTCATGAGCCTCTCGCTGATGCCCACAGGCAAGTCTGGCAGCTGTTTGAGCAAACTGGTCTTGACAGCCAGGCCAACACTGTGAATTCTGTCTTCATTTGTGGTTCTACCTTTCCAGAAGAAGATGTATCCAGTGGTGGGTTCGCTGAGTGATCCCTTTTCTGGTAAGTGTGTTTCACTTAATGCTGCGATGTCGATGTTATATCATGCCAGTTCTTTACCAATTAGAGCTGTTCTTCTCTCAGGTCTTGGGGTATTCTCTCTATCAAGTAATGTCCTGATGTTCCATGCTCCTAGTCAGAGTTTCTTTGTATTTTGTTTCTTTTGATTTCGACCGCTTAAAGGGATGACCTGCCAGCCGCAGTATGCTGACCGGGTGTTTGTAGGGCAGGCAATGTTTGGGACACCTTTTCTAGTCCCCTCCCTTGATTAGGGAGAGCAGTGCTGTCCTAGAGAGGGCTGTTCAGTCACCCAGGATGCTGCCGAACGTCCCTGCTGCCCACAGGGCCGAGCGACCACTGGTCCGTGGGCCACCTACGTGCAGGATCATGACTACAACTGCCAGTGGTCACCTCCACCTGCATCGCCACTCCCGCATCGCCGCAGGTCTTGAAGAGGGTGGACAGGGTCAGGATAGATGAGTGTACACAAAGATACTTGTGCGTGAAGGAGATTTAAGTGGAAAAGCCGATGCACAGAGACAGTCCCACTCTCTCAGTGTTGGAAGCCTGGGTCCATTGGTACAAAAAGTCATTACACCTGGAGACTTCTTCAGCTGCATTGGATGGCCATGTTGTCCTTTGTGCTCCAACACGCCCTAAGCACTCCACAGTGCTTTGCTGCATCGCCATCTCAGCCGTTGAACCTTCTTACTGTTTTCTTCCGCCTGTTCTGCCGAAGCAGGCTTCACATGCTGGGTGAGCAAAGCCCTGTTTTACCAGGGGTCGATGACCCGATGGCTACCCTCACAAGATTTAGCCGGCCTGTCGAAGCCATTGCCCGGGGTGTGGCCGCTGCCACATGCTAGCAGCTACTGGGAGCCACAAGTGAGAGCTGGGTATCAGGTGGGGGTCAGAGGCTGGAGAGTTGCCCTAAGAGGGCACGACAAGCCCTCCATACCAGAGATACTTACCCCTCCCTGAGCACCCCATACACCCCTCTATGATCCTATGAATCTGTAATAAACATCATTGAGCTCCTGCTATGTATCAGGCACTGTGCCTTGGGATACAAAAACAAAAGTGAAATAGCTTTTGACCTCAATGAACTTAACTTCTATTGATCAACTCCCATGATGCCTATTTCTACAATGGTGTGATCTAGAGGGGTGATCATACTTGAGATGTCATAGCCACATAAAATTGCTGCCTCCAAGATCCTAAACTTTGATGTCCTTTACCTTGATCTTTCTCTCACATTTTCCCCTTGCTCCCCATTCCCTGGCTCTCCTTGTGATCTGTTCTTCAATCTCTTTCTTCTCCTATTTGATTTATATTTTTCATTCCATAGTTTCTTGGTTCAATTGATCCAACAAATGTGCTGGCCTTTAATTTGTCCCTTTACTCTCCTGATGTTTCTATCTTGCTGATCCCCAAACCAGAATTACTTTCACCATGGAGCACTACTAAAATAATTATTTTCAAAAACTGAGCTGGCTGGGTCCACTATGAAGTCATGCTATTTATCCTCAACTAGGCATTCACTGTTCGACAGTTATCACTTCATTTGTCTCAGACTGATTCTTCAATAAAGCTTTCCCTTTTCCTACCTTCCTCACTTTGTTGATGGTACTCACATCTTCTCAGGCTCCAAAGCCCAAACTCATCTTTGGCGTTTCCTTCTTTTGCATCCTCTACTTCCAGTCAATTGCCAAATATTGTCAGTTATACTTTCACATATTTCAGATATATTCTCTTCTCTTTATTGGTCCCTCAGTCTTTTCTAAAAGCCTCCTCTTCTCCAGTTTCTGACCAATGTACTCTCATATACTCTCATATAGCCAAAATAACCAAGGTGTGCAGTGTGATAATCTTCCTAGAATAGTCTACTCTATCTTGAGTACCTTGAGGCATCCTCACTGGCTAATCCTCCATGCCTGTAATTTCATTCTTCCTCATCTCTACCTTTTGGCTTCCCTGGCTTCCTTTAAATCACAGTTAAAATACCATTATCTGTAAGAATCCTCTCTTGGCCTCCCTGAAAGCCAATACCTTCCCTCTGAGATTACTTCCAATTTACCATGTATATTATCTTATTTGGGCATAGTTGTCTCTCCCATTAGACTGAGGTCAAGGATTGTTTTTGCCTTTGTTTCCCAAGTGCATTGTACAATGCCTGAAACATAGCAGATGCTTTAGTGAAGGCTTATTGACTTGACTTTTGTGAGGGAAGAAGGGAGTTCCAGGATAGGGATTGATGAAACAAGATCTTATCTGCCATCTCTACTTGAAATGGCATTTTTGGATCTTTGAATCCAGTAATTAATTGTTTGAGGAGTATGAAAGTGGAATATTTCCTGATTTACTCAAGGGGCATACACAAAGCTTGTTATCTCTGAGGCCGGGTGCTATGGAGCTATCTAGATCCAGAGAGACATTTTATTTAGAGTTCTCACTAAGGGAAACATTCTTGGTGATTTTAGGGGGAAAGGGGAGGGAAAGGAACAATTCATATATATGTGATAGGTGCCAATTATCTAGCAAGAATTGGAAAACTCAATCAATCAAGCATTTATTAGGACCTTAGTATGTACCAGGCACTGTGCTAAGTACCAGGAGTAAAAAAAATAAATAAATAAAGTAGCAAAACCAAAAACAAACAAACAAACAATCTCTGCCCTTTTAATGAAATAGATCATATTCACACACATAGGTTCATATGTAAGTGGGCAGATCTGTTCTTCCTTAATAATGCCAATTATAGGGTGGCACACTTTCCAAGAAAATGCCAAAAGAGAGGTTCATACCAGCTTGGTTATTAATAGGTTTTATAAGGATTATTTAGGTTAATTGGGGGAATTTACAAGGGGGCAATTCTGGATGGCAGCAAGACAAAGTAATATGGTAGATCCCTGAACCAACCCCTGGCCAGGACAGAAATGATATAGAAACAGAACAAAGAAGGCATATTATCAGGGATGACCCAAGGTCCCATGCCAGTTTTCCTATGGGATAGTAGGAGCCTCTTTTGCTATTTACATTTATTCAAGGTAGTTTATATTCTCTGTGGAGTCAAGTCACATTCTTATTCTGCCTACTACCATACAACATTTGAGAAAGATGCAGAGTACATGGAAGGTAACCTTAGAGGGGAAAGCTTTAGCAGCTGGGAGAACCAGGGAAAGACCTTATGAAGCACTTTTTTTTTTTTTGAGTGGAATCTTGAAGAATGGCCTTGGGTTATTCTTTCAAGTGAGGTATCAAAGGCCTCCCAGAGGTGCTTATGGTTTGGTTTGGTTTAGTACTGTTTTTTTTTTCCTTTTAGATTCTGCATGTCAAATGCTAACTTGGATTTCACAGGAGAAGAATAAAATTTCAGTACACTCAAATCTAAACAAAGACTTATTTATAAATATGATGTATAAATGTGTATATGTATGTTTATCTCTTTAGCAAGTAACACAATAAAATTCACTTACAGTCTTCAAAGTGAGAAAGAATAGCACTTGCAGTTACAAATTTTTGAAAATCAAAACTATCATACTTCTTTAAAATAAATTTAATTTATGTATTTTGTTTTTAAATTACTAGATTTTCTCCCAGTATCCTTCCCCCAATCTTCTCCCGTATTAAAAATTTTTTTTTTAAAGAACACAAAGAAGAGGAAGAACAAAAACTGATCAATTCATTTAAAAAGTCCGAAAATATAAGTGATGTTAGGGACCTCCTGCCTCTCCAAAGGAGTGGGATGGAGATCTAGTATCTCCTGTCTTGTTCTTTGTAACTTTGCAACATTCATTTTTTTTTAACTTTTTATGGCTATTCTTTCTGTTTATATTGGTATAATCAATGAGTATGTTGATTTCTTGCTTCTGCTAATTTACTTCACTCTTAATCTGACAAGTTCCCCCCCCCCACTTCTTAGTGTTCATTATATCTGTCATTTCTTATTGCATGGTAACATTCTGTTACATTCAAGAACCACAATTTGTTTTGCTATTCCTTGACACAGGGTAGCAACTTTATTTCCAATTCTTTGCTATCACAAAAACTATTGCAATAAATATTTTCATAGATATGGGGGGAATCTCTTCTTATCATTGGCCTCCTTGGAATATATGCCTAGCTATGGAATCTCTAGGTTAAAGAATATGAATTTTTTTAGTCACTTTATTTGCATAATTCAGAATTGCTTACAAAAATGGGCAAAATCTTATCTTTATGTACATAATAAGCATAGAATATACAGAAATGAAATATCATAGAAAGCATTGCAACAGTTGCAATTTTGATCTTTTTTTTTTGTCTCAGAAGTCAAAACTAGGAAGTAAGTTCTAGGATATAACAATTGAAGACTACATTTATTAGAGAACAAAGGTCTAAAATAACAAAATAACCAAAAAGATGGATGTCTAGATATCCAGCTCCAGGTGAATCTATAAGTATTTGTTTAAATTATTAAAAAAACATAATAATCAGTTGACAAATATTTTAGCATATAAAAAAGAATAAGAAAAAGGGTTGCATCTGAAACCATGAACTTTGACATAGTTTTAAAAAATATGTTTAAAATTGAATTAAAGTTCCAAAGACAATAGAAAGTAGGAAAGAACCTATAGTAAAGGAAATACTTATATCTGTGCTCTTTTGTTCTAGAAAAGAATTGGAAACTAGGGAGTGGTAAATTAACTTCAAAATGGCTGGAAAAATTACAGTAATATTAAAAATAAAATTTAACTGAATATAATTTATATTTAATATGATATATATTTAATTGAATTGAATGATGATGTCCATATTTTAATAGTACACAGTATAAATTATATTAAATGGATTAATGGAAAATTTTCTCACTATAAGAAAATAATAAAGGAATAGATACAGAGAAATCTGGAAGACTTGTATGAATTGGTGCAGTTAAGTGAGCAGAAGCAGGAGAGCAATTTATCAAATAAAACACTGTAAAAATAAAATATTTGAAAGGTTTCATCAATACAATGAATGATGAATCACAAACCCTGATGATTAATGATGAAAAGTGCTTTCTACTTCTTGGCAGAGAGGTGGTATTCTAGAAATGAAGAATGAGACATAGAATTTTAGATATAGCTAATCTGTGGGTTTCTTTGGCTGGGCTATGTGCTTTAGTTATATAGGGCTTTATTGGGAGGAGTGGGGTTGAGTGAGAGAGGGGACAGTGATGGTTTTGTAAGAAAAAAAGAAAATTAAACAGTATCAATGAAACATCTTTTAAATTTCACAAAAAGGAACAGAAAGAAGTCCAAAGAGAGACACAAACAAGAAAAGCAAACTTGGTACTAATATGTTGAATTGTTATATGTTCTAAAAAATAAATTTAAAAACCTGTATGTAATAGGTAGTTTTCTATACAATTCTCCTATCTCTCTGCCAAGAGAAAATAATAAGTAATAGTATTTCTATAAAGTGTTAAGATTTGTCAAGCACTTTTTATATCATCTTAAGGGTTCCTCACAATAACCTGTAAATAAGTATATTTGATAAATGAGGAATCTGAGGCTAAGAGAAATAACTTGTTATCATCATGTAATTAATTAATGTTTGGGGGCAGGATTTGAATTCCTGATTACAGAATCAGCATTCTATTAACTATGATACTTACCTACCTAGATGGGGGAATAAAGGGAGGGAATAAACACTTAGTAAGTACCTGCTATGTGCCAAGTACTTTATAAGTATTTTCCCATTTGACCTTCACAACGATCCTGAAACATAGGTGCGATTACCCCCATTTTACAGATGAAGACACTGAGGCAAACAGAAGTTAAGTGTTATGTTAAATTAAGAACTCCAGAGTCACGAACCTTGTAATTAAGGTGGGATTTGAAGTTAGGACTTTCTGACTCAAAGTCTAGTGAGGTTCCTAGCAGCCTTTGGTACCACTTAGTAGTCTGTTTACATCCTTTGACTACTTATCTTTTGGGAAATGGCCCTTTTGTGTACATGTGTATGTATCTCTCTTCCTCTGCATATATTTTATCACTTTCCAATATGTATTGGATATCACATCTTTGTCAGAGAAATTTGCTACAAAAGTTTTTATTTAAAAACAGATAATTCCTTTTTAATTCTAACTGAATTAATTTTACTTGGACAACAGCTTTTCAATTTTATAAAAGTAATCAAAATTATCCATCTTATCTTTTTTTTTTTAAACCTTTACCTTCTGTCTTGGTACCCAGCTGCCCCAAGGAAATAATTCTTAACTAAACAAGGGACAGAGGTTACCATAAAAGATAAGATGGAGGGGGCAGCTGGGTAGCTCAGTGGATTGAGAGCCAGGCCTAGAGATGGGAGGTCCTAGGTTCAAATCTGGTCTCAGACACTTCCCAGCTGTGTGACCCTGGGCAAGTCACTTGACCCCCATTGCCTAGCCCTTACCACTCTTTTGCCTTGGAACCAATACACAGTATTGATTCCAAGACAGAAGGTAAGGGTTAAAAAAAAAAAAAGAATTATTTCCTTACCCATAGTTATGAAAAATATCTTCTTCCCTTCTTTTGAGCTTTATAGGCATTAGATATCAAATGTTACAGATATTAGTTGTCAGTCAGCCATTGAGCATTTACTAATCAGCTACTATTTCCCAACATTGTGAAGTTAGGAAGACTCCTTTTCATTAGTTTAAATCTGGCCTCAGATACTTATTAGCTGTGTGATTCTGGGCAAGTCGCTTAACCTTGCTTGCCTCAGTTTCCTCATCTATAAAATGAGATAAAGGAAATAGCAAACCAAATTTGCAAAGAAAAAAACCAAATGAGGTCTCAGTCAGACATGATTGAAATGCCTGAACAACAACACATGGTAAATTAAGTTTATACTTTTGAACAAATTTGCATTTTCATTACACATTCAACCAGACCATAGTGAATAATCTTTCCAAAAAGTTGGTATAACCTTTTTAATCAAGAGCATTTGTGGGTGGGTGTCATAGTGGATAGAATGCTGAACTTCTAGTCAGCATAGACCTAATTTCAAATCCTTCCTTAGACTGTGTGGCTGTGTGACTCTAGGAAAGTTACCTAACCTTTCCCATCTTCAGTTTCTGCATCTGTAAAATGGAGAGAATGATTGTAACTACTTCACAAGGTTATTGAGTAGATCAAATTTGTTAACATGTATAAGGTACTTTGAAAATCTTAAATTCTGATATAAATACCAGCTATTTTTTTTTTAAATCAGCCATGGGCCAGGCACTATATTAGACAATGGAAAATATAAATACAAAAGTAGTACAGATCCCTTTGGGACAACTGGGTGGTTCAGTGGATAGAGTTCCTGGCCTGGAATTAGGAGGACTCCTCTACCTGAATTCATATCTAGCTTTTACTAGCTGTGAAACCCTGGACAAGTTATCTTATCCTGTTTGCTTCAATTTCCTCATCTGTAAAATTAACTGCAGAAGGAAATAGCAAACTACCTTAATATCTTTTGCCAAGAAAACCCCAAATAGGGTTACAAAGAATTGGACGGGACTGAATAATAGACACTTTGTTCAAGTTCACATTCATTTAGGGAAATATTTGCTCACAGGTAAATACAAACTAGATACAAAATAGTGATGGAGGCAGGGCTGGGAGAGATGAATCTGGCAGTCAGGGATGCTTCCTTGAAGTAAGAGGTATTTGAGTTGATCCTTAAAGATAGCCAATTGTTTGTGTTATGGGGAACAGTAGAGGTAAAAGCATGGGGTGGGAGATAAAAGGACTTTCTTTGTTGGGGAGTACTGAGCAGGCCAGTTTGACTGAAACCAAGGATGTGTGAAAGGGAATAATCAGCCTGGGTAGATAATCATTATCATTATATTATTATTATTATTATTATTATTATCAGGCTTTAGACCTAGCTAGAGTCTCCTATTGAAATAAAGGAGCCCTGCCAGTCTAGAGACTGGAGACATCAGACATTGTCTAGCTGTGTGATCCTGGGCAAGTCACTGAACCCCAGTTGCCTAGACCTTCCTACTCTTCTGCCTTGGAATCAATACTTTAGTTCTGGGATGGAAGGAGGAGAGAGGAAGGGAGAGAGAAAAGGAGGGAGGGAGGGAGAGAGACAGAGAGAGACAAAGCCAGAGAAACCCTGTGTTTCACTGCAGACCCAGAGACATGCTCGTGCACATTCTCTGGGGACCAGACTCCACTAAGATTCACTCTCAGCCCCACAGTAGTAGTATGACTTTTTTCCTGCGCAAGCCCCGCTCTTGAAATTAGACTTTCGGACGAGCGAAACTTGCTCCTACTGGTTGCCTCCCACATCGTTCTTTAACTCCGCCAATAAGGCTCCAGGAACTGGCTTTTTTGCCCTGACCAATCAGTTTATTTTGTAGTTTTAAATTCCCGATGCGTCAAGGCCTCTGGCGATTTTTATTGGCTTTCGTGAGCCCCATCTCCTATGTGATTGGTTGCACTTCAGAGAGGGCGGAGGGGCGGAAGACGCCGAGCTGTGGCGACTGATTGACTCTTGGAGTAATGAGGGGGGGCGGGGCTTTGCGGGAGGGTGAGAACTGTAGTCGTTCGTCTGGCCCCATGGAGCCGGTGCGATGTCTGGAGCATGGTGAGGGGGACGGGATGGAGCACTTGGATGTGTGTGAGCCCGGAGGGAGGAGAGAAGGGAGGGGAGGTAGGTTGTTTGCTGCCTCCACGGGGTCGGTCCCGGAGCGTCCTCAATGTCGCCTCTTCTCCCCTCAGGGACCCTTTGCTTCCTGAAGACCGGAGTCCGCGAGGGCCCCAATAAGGGCAAGAGCTTCTTCGTGTGTCGGGCGGAGGCGTGCGGCTTCGTGCGGCCAGTCGAGTAGGTCCTAGGGGGTGGGGGGCGGAGGTCTGGGGGTGCGGGGTTGGGAGCGGAGGTCTGGGGGTGCGGGGTGGGGAGCGGCCGCCCAGCACACCGACATTACGCTTCTAGAGCACCAGCTCCGAAGCCAAAAGGCTTGGGTTCAAGTCCTGCCTCAGAAATCTGACTGCAAGTTCACTTTTAAGGCTATATTGCAGACCTGCATTGATGAGGGGAGTTTCACACACCTGTGATTACAATGTGCTGTGGAATCTTAGGGCCATCCCCTCTGTCTGCTCCTCTCTCTATTCATGTGCAAAGTTCTGGGTTAGAGTTAGGGTTAGAAATGAAATTAGATTCCCAGCTGGGCAAATCACATAATCCCCATTGCCTTCTGCCTTATTGTATTGATAAGTATTGATAGTATTGATTCTAAGACTTGGAAGTAAGGATTGAAAAAAAAAAAGGTAGGTAGTTCAATGGATAGAGTGCAGGGCCCCAAAGTCAGGAGGGCCTGGATTCAAGTGTGGCCTCAGACACTTCCTAGCTGTGTGACCCTGGGCAAGTCACTTAACCCCCATTGCCATTCCTCCGATTTTGAAATGATACTAAGATAGAAGGAAAGGTTTTAAAATAAGAAGAAAAGAATGAGAGGTGGCATGTGAGAACCACAGACTATAAAATTTAACCTACATGATTAACATTTTCTGTATCACTTTCAGTCTAGGCCCATGATGTCGAACCTATGACACATGTCACTGACATGTGTAGCTATTTTCAATGACATGTGGTTACATGCGGAGAAGGATTTTTTTTTCCTCTTGAAGTGACTCACCACCTGAGTTATGCTCATTATTTTGGCGAATTTTGACACACCAATCTCAAAAGGTTGCCCAACACTGGACTAGGCAAACAAAACAATAAATCAAGTTCTGGTTCATAGTTTGCCAATTTCCAAGTGGAAATGCTCACACTAAACATTTAGCAGCTTCAAGTTTGAGCTGGCACACTCCTGATCCCCACTATTTATTCCATTTCACTCACTCTTGTCTTCAGCCATGCTGACCTGCTTGTAGGTCCCCAAGGAGAAAGTCCTTTCACCTCCTACCTCTGTTCTTTTGCAAATGGACCAGGAATTATACAGGCATCCTTTCAGGATCAGCTCAAATGCTTATTTGATTGCCCTTGTAATTTTCTCTTCCTGGTCCCATTCTTATCACTTTGTGTCTCTTTTATATGGAGCCTGTGCCCATATTTGCTTATCTGTGAACACGTTTCCCCAATAGAAAGTAAATTCCTTGAGCAAAGAAGTTTATACCACTTTATAGATGCCTAGTACAGTGACTGGCATGTGGTAAATAAAAAATAACTAGCATTTGTATGTCACTGTATATGTAAAAAAACCACCATAAGATTAAAAAGGCATGCAATTATATTGAAATAGTTATAAAAAATGAACAACAACAAAAAAACCTAATAGGTTCACAGATGCCAGTTAAAAACTGGTTTAGTTAGTTGTGAATGAAATGGAACAGATGGTTAGCTAGTTATAGCTCACATTTTTATGTGATTTCAAGGTTGGTGAATCACTTTCTATTTTTTTTTTTACCCAAACCCTTTAAGATAGGTAGCCAATCACAATTATCCTCTTTTTATAGATGAGGAAAACAGGCTTAGAGAACTAATTCGACATTTGGGGGCATCAGTGTCCAAAGTTGGATTTGAATTGGAGGCTTCTGATTCTAAGTCTACCATTCTTTTTAAGTCACATTACTTTTTAACTGACTGGGAATGGGAGGAGATCTGTGGGAGTAGAAAATCCAGGATGACTTGAAGGAAAGCATTATGGTAAAAAAGAAGGCATATTGGGGCCAGCTAGTTGGCACAGTGAGAGAGAGGCAGACCTGAAGTTGGGGAGGACCTGGATTCAAATTTGGCCTTAAATATTTCCTTTGTGACTTAGGGCAAGTCCTTTAACCCCATTTGCTTAGTCCTTCCCCTTCTTAGAGTTGTTACTAAAACAGAAAAGGTTAAAAAAAAAAAGAATATTGGACTTGGGAGTCAGGCTACTGTCCCGACTCTGTCTTGAGTTAGCTATGGAGCTCTCCTTGAGCAAACTTTTGTAATTCTATCATTCCGCTTAGCAGTGGTTGCTTATTTAGACCACAATTCAATTAAACCTATTTAAAATAAAGTCTACTCTGCGCAAGGTGCAATTCTAGGGACATAAAGACAAAAATAGAGTAATTCCTCTTCTGACCCTTTGCTAAAATATTAGCCTTTATATAGTACCTACTATGGGCTAAGCATTTTATACTTACCTCATTTTATACTGATTACAAACCTGGGAGATAAGTGCTATTATTATTCCCATTTTACATATGGGGAAATTGAAGCTGATAAGTTCAATGACTTCCTGAAAGAGGATTTCAATGGCTTGGCCAGGATTATGTAGCCATTAAGTCTCTGAGGAAGAATCTCAATTTAGGTCTTCTTGACCTCAGAGTCCAACAGTAAAATGGCAATGGCATATCATTTTCATCTTAGAATCCTCCTGAGAACATTTTCATACATAAGAAATTATAACTGGGGAAAGGAAGGTGCAGAGTCATGAAGCAATTTGCTTGTGGCCTTGCAATAAGTTTGAAACTAGTTTTCTAACCCACAGTCCTAATTCAGTTGAGTCCCTCTGTCTCCTAAGAAAACTTCCGGCCTCATACCTTCCTTGTCATAATAAAATTAATAAAATAATAAAAGGAAGAAATCATTAGAATGTTATCCAAGGCAGGATATTCTCCTGACAGTTGGAGTAGTTTTACAATTTAACAGCCAGAACAAACTACACATAGAATAAGAAAATAAGTTTTGATTTTCTCATTTTGATCTTTATTTACTATTTACTGATTTTTAACTAAACTTAGATGGTAAAAAAAAGTTTCAGTTCTTATGCAGATAGTATGCAGTATTGGGCTTAAGTTTCAGGTAAGAAAGTTTGTTCTTTCAATGCACTCTTTTAGCTTGGCTTTGTATTTTTTTTTAACTAATGAATCTGGGTTACTTGAAAAAACTTAATGATTCTTTTTACCTGTACCTTTAAAAAATGAATTTGGGGGGGAAATATTGTCCTAGACCCGTAATAAGTTGATAGAAGAGAAATTACATTAAAGACAAGTTGGAGTGGCTCTATAACATAACAGAGATGACATTAACTATCAAATTCAAGAAGGTATCAAGTTTATAAGTTCAAGTATCAAAAAGGCTTAAAGTTTTTTTGCAGCTGTACCACCTTCATAAGCTTGGGTTTTGCTCTCAGGCCTGCCTTTAAAGCTCTGCAAGCTAAGCTTTCATAGGTTCATAGCTCAGTTCTAACCAGTTCAGGCTCTCTGATAAATATAAGAGGGCAGGCATAAAGCAAGAGGCCTTTGGTAGAGGAGGAACAGCCAACTGCTCCCACCTATACAGAATATACATCTTGCACATGTACTACTCTACAAATGAATGTGCCTTTCTCATCTGGACATTGCTTACCTGCAAACTTGAACTGTGTTAAACAAAGCCAGGGACAGGTAACAAGCCACAAAGGTCAAAATTTTTATTATAAGATTCACCAAAGATCATGCACTTAGAGGAAGGTCCCTCAGGGCCTCTTACTATTTCACATAATTCTACCTTCCATGCCTTTACATATGTTAATGGTTCCAAATAAACAATAGTCCTTGATTTCTTATCATTCCCAACTACCACAGGGCATTTGCACACATTTTCAGATATTTCAGATGGACTTTATTCTCCTTCCATCTTCATCTGTGGAAAAAGCTCCATCCCTCCCTTCCCTTTGGCCCAGCTAAGGGGGTATCTATTCAGTGACTGACTTCTGTTTGTATAGCACTTGTCCACCCTCCCCCCAAATCTCCTGACTTCTTACAAAACATTTTTATAAATATTTAATTAGCAGAATTATTTGTCTACCTAAATTAAGAATCTTGAGGGTGGATTTTATAGTTTTTTACCTGTATATACCCATATGCAATAATGCTTGTATAGTGTTTAATAAGTATGTTCTTACTTGTTGGTTTTCCTTATTTACAGCAGAGAAGAGGTAGAAAGAGGAAGCTAGGTGGTGCAGTGGATAGAGCACTAGGCCTAGAGTGATGAAGACTTACCTTTATGAATTCAAATCTGATATTAGAAACCTCTAGCTGTTCTGTCCTGTTCCTCCAGGACAAGTCACTTCACCTTATTTGTCTTAGTTTCTTCATCTAAAAGATGAATTGGAGAAGGAAATATCAAGCCATTCCAGTAACTTTGACAAGAAAACCCCAAAAGGGGTCACAAGGAGTCAGAAATGACTGAACACACCAATAAAAAAAAAGTAACAAGATAAAATGATAAAGGCGGGTAACAACAAGAAGTTAGAGTTGATACCTTTTTTAAATAGAAAAACTAAAGCTGATGCAATGAACTAGCATTTGGGGGTGATTTAATATAAGGGCAAACAACTATGTGTCTCAGTGATTCCTCTGTATTATAAAAATTCCTCTGTATTATAAAAGAATGCAATAATTGGTATAATGATTCAGTTGTCAAAAAAGTTGAAATTATTTTTACTATCCACTACTTAAGGAGGTAATGATGTATTATATAATGTAAAGATTCTATAAAAAATGCTAAAATAAAAGGAGCTGGGGGCAATGAGGTGGCTCAGTGGACAGAGATCCAGGCCTAAAACTGAGAGGTCCTGGGTTCAAATTTGACCTCAGATACTTCTGTGTGATCCTGGGCAAATCATTTAACCTCCATTGCCCAGCCCTTACCACTCTTCTGCCTTAGAACCAATATATAGAATTGATTCTAAAATGAGAGGTAAGAATTTTTAAAATAAATAAAATACAATAAAAGGAGCTATTTTGCTTAGAAAAGTAAATTTTTATCTGGCAAAATCTTATGTAGGGGGCAGCTGGGTAGCTCAGTGGATTGAGAACCAGGCTTAGAGACGGGAGGTCCTAGGTTCAAATCTGACCTCAGCCACTTCCTAGCTGTGTGACCCTGGGCAAGTCACTTGTCCCCCATTGCCTAGCCCTTACCACTCTTCTGCCTTGGAGCCAATACACAGTATTGACTCCAAGACAGAAAGTAAGGGTTTAAAAAAAAAATCTTATGTAAAGTTCTTCAGTAGTAAGGAGTATTGTATTGGTGTGTAGACCATAGCAATGCTTTTAGAGGCCTGGCCTCATGGGCTAGTTTTGTTTTCCTCTTATAGTTGGGAAAAGTTGTGTTTAGGATTTGACCAAAGATATCAACAGCTTGATTCCTTGCCTCCTGAAATGACAAATCTGTTATTCTTTTCCTATCTTCAGCATTCCTGTTTCTCATTGTTTATTACATGAAGATTGTGTGGTAGAACTTCAGGGTTTGCTTCAGCCACAAGACAAGAAAGAATACAGGTATGTCAAAAGGGGTGGCTGTGTCTTTCTGTCTGCTATTCTCATACCTATATGTGGTTAAATATGCATATGTATGTGCATACACGTATACACAGATGGGTAATATGTTTGCTTTACTCTAACACTTTTGTATTCTTTGAATAATAATTTTTTTAATTGTTGCATATGTTTTCCTCCTGACTGTGATTGATTGGCCAATTTCAAATTTTGATATAGTTGATCATAGCACCAGAAGGTGTCACACTCCCACCTCTAAGAAATCTTAAGATTTTTGGAAAATAAAAGCTATAACATAAGGGAAAATTTGGAAAGCATTAGGACAGTGGTATCAAGATGGAAACCTGAGGCAATATCTTAACTTAAAAACCACAAATTAATATTATCTATGTGGTATTGTATTATTTTTTTTTATTTATTACATTTTAATCTGGTTCAGGCTGCATTTGAGATTTTGACACCTTTGCTTTAGGGCGTTGATTATACAATTTACATTAGTAGTTAAAATTAAGAAAAAGAAAAGGGGAACATTTAGGGTTAGATATAGAAATCTGGGAGTTAGTCACACAAGAAGTTATAACCGAACTCATGCATGTGGGTGATATAGTCAAGGGAGAAAGTTAAGAGAAAAGAACCTAGTACAAGAATTTTTTACCTGGGGCCCATGAACTTGTTTTTTTTCTACGTTAATAACTATTTCAATATAGATGCTCTTTTTTGTAATTTACATATAGATAGATATAGTTATGAGTATATATTATATATATAAGTATATTCAAAAATATATACATATATGACATTTATGTATATAGAGACCATTATAATTTTATACATTTAAAACAATCTAAGAAGAAATCAGTAGACTTAACTGGATGGATGTCTGGGTGTATCAGGTTTAAGTACTTCTGCCATAGATGATAGCCTTTACTCACACATGGGAGTTTAGGGAAGATGATATACTCATGAAGAAGCTTTAGAAGGAGCAGTCATAGAGATATCATTAGAACCTGAGAATGCAATGTTATACAAGCCAGGGAAAAGAAGAAATTTCCATAAGGAGAAGGAGGTCACCAGTACTACATGCTATGAAGAAGTAAAGGAACACAAGAAATGTTTTAAAAGGCCACCAGCCTTAGCAATTAAGGGCTCATTAGTGACTTTTGAGATGGCCCACAACACTTTTCTCCCCCCAATCCATCTTCTATACAATTAAGCCTATGTATGACTGTTAATTCTACTCTCATAAATCTTTAATGACTCCCTATTACCTCTAGGAGAAACATGAAACTAGTTTTTGGCTTTTAAAGCCCTTGACTATCTGGCCCCCTTACTACCTTTCTAGGCTTATTTCAGACTATATTCCTTCATGTTTTCTTCTTTAGTCAAATAGATATCCTGGCCATTTCATGCCCTAAAAATTGTCTGCTTCATCTAACCTAATCTACTTACTAAGGAAGTCAGAAACACAAAAAAAATGTACATATGTAGATTATTTGTGCCCAATGGGTAGTAGATCCTTCTGAGCTTGTATTGGTCAAATCAGCCACAGTCATACACCCTATATGTTGACCCCAACATAATGGTGTTATTTTGGTCTTCTTCTATTATGAAAGGCAACAACAACTCTCCTCATCTATGCCTCATAAAATGTCTATTTTGCTTCATAATGCAGCCTAGGTGTCACCTGTTACACAAAGCATTTCCTAATCTTTCAGAATCCTCTGCTTCCTTCCCTTTTAAATTTAGTTTATATTCCCCTAAGGTAGCATTTCTCAAAATGTGGCCCTAGGATCCCTCATTGCCCTAAGGGGTTCTATCTTGAAACACACTTATTAATTCCTAAATGAATTACAGAATATGGAATATCCTATTCATAATGGGCTAGGAAAAGGAGATGAAAACTATTTTGATAATAATATATGATTTGCTTATCAAAATACTAACCTTTTCCAGGGAAATCTACTGCTATAAGTCTGTGTGAGGTCAGATTTTCTTCATATGCATCAACCAAAATAAAAATCTCAACATATCCAATTTAGAAATATATATGAGAATTCAGTTCTCTTCTGCTAAACCAACATTAAATATATTTGCAAAAATATGTAAAATAATGCTACTTTTCTCACTAAATTTTTTGGTTTTGGAAAATGTAGATATTTTTATTAAAATGTGTTGCCTATGTTAATATAATTAGTTCATTGTAATTTTAAAATGAACTAATAATAAGTAAATGTTTTTTAAATGTATTATTTCAAATGTCTAATATAGCAAGTATTTATAAATTAATCCACATAAACAAAAGTTCTTTGGTATCCTCAATAATTTTTAAGAGTATAAAGGAATCCTAAGACTAGAAAATTTGAGAACTTCTGCCCTAGTAAAATATAAGCTCCTTAAAGGCAGGAAATTTTTCTTTCTTTTTGAAAAATGTTTTCTTTTTATCTCTGGTAGATAGGTCTCAGAATAGATGCAAAATAAATTTTGTTGAATTGAATGCTAGGTTAGATTTTGTTCTGTTGGTTATGGTAAGCAGCCATTAAAGATTTTTAGCCATAGAATGATATGATAAAGATGATAACTGGAAAATATTAATTAGGCAGTATTATATAGAATGGATTGATTGCACGAGAGAGACTAGAGTTAGGGAGATCCATTAGAAGGCAGCTACAATAATATAGGTATGTGATGTTGAGAACCTCAATTAGCTTGGAGACAGTGGAAATGGAGAAAAAGGAATAATTACTCCTGATGCTATAAAGGAAGATTTGATGAAATGTTCCTTTGTAAGAGACTGAATTTATTCAGGTCCATGAGGTCTGCAAATCACTGAATTGTACCTATTTAACAAAGTACTGTGATACATTGTTTTTGATGTGTGTTTAAAATTTCTTAAGATTTTGCAATGTTTTAAAATGACAGGAATGTCCAAAAAGAAAGAATTAGTTTTATTCTTTTCAAAAGTGACATGCCACAATTTTCCTCAAAAGAGATAAAGAAATTTATATTCCAGTCAGTGCCATTATATTAATCCTGCAACAGATTCATAGTTGCAGAAAACAAAGTTTAAATGACAGTTTTTCATTTCTCTAGAGTAGAGCAAAAAGTATTCTTAGATTGCTTTTAGGTGTATTTCTTGTATTTTAGCACTAGATGGTACTACTGACTAGCATCTAATGAGCCCTTCAACAGACCAGTCATTTCCCAAGAATATGTTTTAATTGCCTACACTAAGTAAGCCTTCAGAACTTCACAAAGAGAACTAAAATTAGAGACTTAATTTGAGTTGTTTAATTGGTGCTAAAATTTTTTTAATTGATATCTTTTGTTTTTCTGTCATATTCATTTCTATTTCCCTTTCTGCCTCCCTCATTGAATGAGCCATCTTTTGAATTGAAGAATAAGAAGGAAAAATACAGATTAGTAAAACCAACCAACGTAGCAACCGAGTTTCACAATATATGCAATATTCCACATACATAGTTTCTTTCTTCCTTTCCCCCTTCTGACATCCCTTCTCCCCAAACAGTGGGCTACTCCTATATTCTCTTTCTTTTAAATCCTTACCTTCTGGCTTAGTATCAATTCTAAGACAGAAGCCCAGCAAAAGCTAGGCAATTTATTGGGAATGCATCTAGTTTATCCCCATTGCAGATGATGTTAGCTGATGGTTTTAGATAAATACTGTTTATTACTTTTAGGAAAGGACCTTCTATTCCTGTACTTTCTAGTGTTTTCAATAGGAATGAGTGTTGTCTTTTGTCAAAGGCTTTTTCTATATCTATTGAGATAATCATGTGATTTTTGTTGGTTTGCTTGTTGATATGGTCAATTATGTGGATGGTTTCCCTAATATTGAACCATTCTTGCGTTCCTGGTATAAATGCCACCTGATCATAGTGAATAACCCTTGTGATGACTTGCTGGAGTCTTTTTGCTAATATTCTATTTAAGATTTTTGCATCTATGTTCATTAGGGAGATTGGTCTATAGTTTTCTTTCTCTGTTTTTGACCTGCTTGGCTTTGGAATCAGTACCATATTTGTATCATAAAAGGAAT
This sequence comes from Monodelphis domestica, assembly GCF_027887165.1. Taxonomy (NCBI): domain Eukaryota; kingdom Metazoa; phylum Chordata; class Mammalia; order Didelphimorphia; family Didelphidae; genus Monodelphis; species Monodelphis domestica. The sequence continues at coordinate 489,041,223 of NC_077228.1, forward strand.
TTGGTAGAACTCCCTCTTTGCTTATTATGTCAAATAGTTTGTATAGTATTGGGATTAGCTGTTCTTTGAATGTTTGATAGCATTCACTTGTGAATCCATCAGGCCCTGGTGATTTTTTCTTAGGGAGTTCTTTGATGACCTGTTCAATTTCTTTTTCTGATATGGGATTATTTAAGAATTCTGTTTTTCCTTCTTTTAGACTAGGCAATTTATATTTTTGTAAATATTCATCCATATCACCTAAAAGCTAGGCAATTTAGATTAAGTGACTTGCCAAGGATCAAACAGCTAGCACAAATCTGAGGTCAGATTTGAACCCAGGTCCTCCCGATTCCAGGCCTGGTACTTTATTCACTATGTTACCTAGCTTCCCCATTCCATATTTCTTGAAGTAAAATATTTTCCTCCAAAAGGAAAGGGTTTAAGGGCAAAGGAAAATGGTATTACTTTGACTGATCTGGCATCAGGAGATTATTTATATACCATATATCACTAGGACTGAGATATTTTAAATATGGTTTAATATGGTGTAATTTCAGAACATTAGGGGCAACCCTGTACTTTAGTTTAGATAATTTCCAAAAAAGCCATTAAATGGTTTTGAGAACAACATTTTCTTTAACATTTTACTGTTGTTTTAGACTTCTAGATATTCTTTTTGCTTGATTTTTGTGATTCTTCTGGCTTCTCAGCACAGTGCCTGGCACATAGTAGGGACTTATAAATGTTTATTAACTGATCAACTGGCTGACTGCCTCTTCTATGTATCTGACTATTTTTACTCAGCCTCCTTTGAAAATATAATGAAATGTCTCTGAAGGCAGTAGACTCCTCCCTTATTGGAGTTTTTTTGTTTGTTTTTAAGCAAAAGTAGATGCTGTGTGTGTGATAAGGGATTCTTTCTGTGAAGGTATGCACAGAGGAGATGCAGTGAGGAACTGCAGGTAGGCTAATCTGACTATACCACTGGGTGTAGGAAGGGTAGTAATATGTAATAACCCTGCAAATAAAGATTGGGGCTAAGTAATGAATAAATGCCAAATATTTTATCACCTGAAGAAAACTACTTTGGCAGCTGTATGAAGGATGTATTGGAAAGGGTAGAGATTGAAGTAGAGATCAATTAGGAGGCTGTTGAAATAGTCCAGCAGAGAGGTAATGACATCCTGAGCTTGTAGAGATAAGATTTGTCAGCTGGCTATGTGGAGTGAGGAAGAGTGAAAAATCAATGATTAAACTATGGTTTCAAAACTGGGAGACTAGCAGGGTGGTGGTACCTTCTCCAGAAAGAGAGAAATTAAGAAGAAGGATATTCATAAAAGAAGATAATGAATTCTTTTTTAAACATGTTGAATTTGAGATGTGTATGGGATATGTATTTCAAATTGTCCAATAGGCAGTTTGGAATGCAAGACTTGAACTCAGGAGAGATACTAGGGTTGGATAATTAGATTTGAGCATCTTCAGCACAAAGATAATAATTAAACACAAGAGGCCTAATGATATTACCAAGTGAGAAAGTGTAGAGAGAGAAGAGAAGGCAGCCTAGGACACGGCCTTGGGAATGCATCCACAGCTAACAGGTGTGATAAGAGTGATGGCCCAGCAGAAAAGAAGGAAGTGAAGTTAGATAGTTTGGAGGAGAATCAAGAGAGAGTGTCACAAAAACCAAGAGAAGAGAAAGCATTTCACAGCACTAAAATGTTTAAATTACAAGCTTGTGACTGGGACAGAGGAGAATGAGAAAATATGGAAGTTTAGGGAGTCTAGGAAATCACAGATGTACTGGTCAGCCCTTAAACAGTGATAGTACTAACAAGGAGTGCTGACACAAAATAGCCTTAAGTTCTTCACTATTTCTTGGACTTCTTTATTTCACTTGTAATTTTTATTCAATAAAAATTTTCTGTAGCTTTGATTGACTTATTTGCATAAAGAAGTTACAGTCAAGCAAGACAGAAATAATTTAACTCTGGGACACTTTTTCCTGAATGCAAATAATTTGACTCCCTAGGTATTGAACATATCAAATAAAAGCTCTTATTTGGCTGTGATTCAAGTCTTTATAACTGCCTTTCAATTAAGTAAAAAATGGATCATTTTTGAGGAAAGCCTAAATAAATGCTCAGTTAAATTTTAAGAGAGCAAAAGAAATATATCTCTATGTCCTCTGGTTACCATACCATTATAATTATGATGATGATGATGATGTTCTTCACTTTTGTTCTTAGTACCGTACTATTCAGCATATATACATTATAGAGTACAAACCAGACATTTATCTTAACATAGCTTTAGGCCTGGGTTTAGAAAATATACATTGTTTTCATTGGGCGTTCATCTCTTTATTTTGTATTTTATGTTCTGTTAGATTGTTCTATCGATGTAATCGAAGTAAAGCAGAGAGGAAACCTTGGTGTGGAAGCATTCCCTGGCAGGTAAGAATAGTTTGTTTTGATTTAAACCAATGACTTCCTATGTTAAATCTTGCATCAATTTAATCAACTAGGCCCTTACTGCTTGTGGCAATCATTTATCTGATTTGACCCTAAGGTGACTATTCTAAACCATTTTTCTTCTTAAGCTTTTAAGACCACCCCCAATTCCCCTCAGGATCAACAGATGACCTCAACCCATGCTTTGCTGAGAAAAACTAGAAGCCAAACATCATGAGCTTCTCAGATTTCCTATTTCATGCCTCAAAACCTCTCTAAGCCCTCACCCACTCTCTGCTTTGCTCTAGTCTCAGAAGATTTAGTGACTTTCTCTTTGCCAAATCCAACACTTTGACTTGGGCTCTTGTTCCTGTCCCTTTTTAAAATCCCTTGGAAGTTGCTCTAATTATTATTTAGATTTTGTTTGTACTTAATACTATTTTCCTATATCTCCTCTCTGCTTCCTCTCTCCTCTCCCTCATCTATCTCTTTTTTTGTCTTCTTTCTCTCTTCTTCTTTCTCTCCATCTCTCTCCCACCTTTGTTCTCCCCTTTTCCTCCATTTCTCTCCCTTTCTGCTCCTCTCAGTCCCCATGTCCCTGGTCTTCCCCTATCCTTTATGTCCACTTTCCCATTCTCCTCTTCCTCCCTCTTAACCTCTCTTTCTCCCTCTTGTGTTTTTTCCCCTCTCCTCTTCCTCATTAGCTGACTGTCTATAAACATGTACAAGTCTTATTCTTTAAAAAAATCCTAAACTATCACCTGGCCATTCTCTTCTCAAGTTTTCATGCTATTTCTCTTTTACCTTTCTCTGCCCCAGTCCTAGCTATTCAAACTACTCTCTTATGGCTTGCCAATGATTCCTAAATTGCTAAACCCAATTCAATGGCCTTTTCCAAGACTTCATCTTTTTCAAAAAAAATCTCACTAACACTGTTGACCACCCCTTTTTCTAAAATACTCTCATTTCATTTCATGAGGTTCATGATACTGTCCTCTCTTAATTGCCCTACTTATCTAACTGCTTAGACTTCATGGCATCATCATTCATGGGTCTCCAAGGCTCTGCTCTCATCCCCCTTGTCTTCTTCTTCTAATACTCTTTGCCCAAGTGCTCTCATCTGCTTCTATGGTTTCATATATCAATATTAGTAATTATGATGATATTTTAATTATGATAATAATAACATTTACATAATTTAAGGTTTGCAAAGCATTTTACAAATTTGACCTCTTTTTATCCTTACAACAGCTCAAAGAAGTAGGTGTTATTATTATCCCCATTTACAAATTAAGAAACTGGAGTAGACAGAGGCTAAGGGACTTGTCTGAGGTCATATAGCAGTGTCTGAGGCAAGAGTTGAACTCAAGTCTTCCTGAGTCCAGGTCCATTGCTGTACACTTAGCCGTCTAGCTAGCTTTAAAAATAGTAATAAGTCTAACATTTATATACTGATAAAAGGTTTGCTAAGTTTTACGTACTTTTTTACTTTATCCTAACAACTCTCTTAACTTAGATTCTATTATCCCTGTTTTATGCTTGAGGAAACTGAAGCAAACAGAAAGTAATTTGCCCACTGTCACAGAACAGTGTCTGAGACCGGATTTGAACTCAGTTTTTCGTGACTTCAGATGGAGCCCTATACAGATGACCCTCTGTATATATTTACATATATGTATACATATATTTATATAACCCTAATATTTCCCTGAATTCTAGTCCTGTATCTTCAGTTGCTTGTCTGACCCAATAGCTCAAAGTGAGATTTTCCAAAACTGGACTTATCATATTTTCCTCTAACCTGGGGGTAGCTAGTGTCTCATTAGAAGAGAGCCAGGCTTAGAGACAGGAGATCCTGGGTTCAAATCTTGCCTCAGACACTTCTTAGCTATGTGATGGGGAAAATCACTTAACCACTCTCCCCCCACCCCCCATTGCCTAGCCCTTACCACTATGGAACCAATACACAGTATTGATTCTAAAATGGAAAGTAAGGGTTTAAAAAAAAAAACAACAAAATTCCAGACTTCCTTATCTATGTTGAACATACAACTATCTTCCCCAAATCTTACAGTCATCTTTGAGTTCTCCCTTTCTTTTATTCCCTATAAGCAGTCATTTTGCCAGAGTTTGCCACTATCCCTCTAATTTTTTCTGACATCTTCCTTCTCTTTATTCTCATCGCTACCTTTATAATTCAGACCCTCATTACCTCTTGCCTGGATAATTGGTCTCCCTGCTTTCACTCTTTTCCTTTCTCCAGTTCAGCCTCTGTATTGCTGCTTACATCTTCCTAAGGTACTCATATGACCTGTGTCCTGTCCTGGTTTGTTTTTTATTTCTAACAAAAACAATAAAAAATCCTTGGGGGATTCCCATTTCTAAAATAAAATTCAAATTCTTTAGCCTGATCTTTTTTTTAAGACCCCCCCGCCCCCCACAATCTGATTCTGACTTACCTTTCTAGTCTCCTTGCTTCTCTATCCCACTTGAAGGCAAATACCTTCCTTTTTGTCTCTGTGAAGTCTAGCACTTTGCTTTGCACATAACTAGTGCTTAATAAACAAACATTTGTTAAACTTAATTGTCTAAATACAATCTAAAGAAATGGTTCAAGTTGCAAAGAGGCAAATTTATATGTTACAACTGGTTCTATTCAGAAGTGGAATTAACCACCCCAGGACCTACTGGTTTCCTTTTTATTATAGGTGTTCAAACAAAAGCCAGCTGACCCCTTCTGATATATGGAGATTTTTGTTTAGGTATTGGTTAGACACAGACTATTGAGGTCTTCCAGCTTTAAACTGTGGCATCTTATCCCATTATGAATTGCTCTACTTTTTTCATCGTGTACCCATTGACTCTTACCGAGTGGTCTTTTGAACTCTTCAATTAGAGTCAAAATTAGGACTTCCTGCCTTTTTTTTTTTTAACCAATTTCCATGCAGCTTTTATGTTCTGAGAGTTGTCAGCATCACTTTTATTTGGAGAAAATACAAGTGTGATCAGACTAATTGGAACATCTTTTTTTTGAGTCTGATTAGTCATCATTGTCATTACACCTTCACGTATGTATTTAAGTTTTTCAGGGTGCTTTATACACATTAATTTATTTGAATTTCACAATCTTGTGAGGTTAGTTATAGTACAAATCTCCCAGTTTGTAGATGAAGAAACTGCAGTTCAGAGGAATTAAGTGACTTGCCCATGATAACACAAATACTAAATGGAGGGGGGATTGGAACTCAGGTTTTCTTGACACAAATCCTATATTCTATCTACTGTCCTATACAGCAAAGTGAAAATAAATGCCTGTTCACAATCACATCTCAGGGAGCTTAACTGATATTTGATTACTGAAATGAGAGTAATGCTAATTCATATACCCCTGGATAGTCAGAGAAATTCATCTCTACTTGGTATTTTCCCCTCAACAGCTTTTTAAGGCAAGAGGTTTATCTCATTTTGCAGACAAGGGAAATTAAAACTCCAAAAGGTTGAAGGATTTGCCTATAGTAAGACAGTAAGCCAAGATTTGTATCTAGCTCTTCTGATTATCAGTTCAGGCTTCTTTCTGCTATACTACACTATTTCCCAGAGTACATTTGGATCATTATGATTGCTCATAACATTCTGTCTAGCAAAAAGAAAGATAAGCATTAGATATCATCATGATGACAAGAGAAAGCATTTACTATCTAGCATTTTGATAATAGCTTTTAAACTTTTGATTCTGCAGAACATCCTTTGGAAGTTGGCTAATACTTTCCTGAGCCTAAGACCTAACAGTTTAGTATGAGGAGGTCTTGTAGTGCATTGTAAATGGCTCTGTAAATGAGCCCCTTGAATTTTGATTCTTTCTTGGTGGAGGAATGCTTCCTGGAGACACTGTTCTAATGAAGTTAAAGAATATAAGGTTATGTTTTCTATTCCTTCCATATCTTCTAAGAGAGACTTTTCTTTATTTTTTTAAAAATCCTTACCTTCTGTCTTTTTAAAATCCTTATCTTCTGTCAATAGTAAGTATTGTCTCTAAGGTAGAAGAGCAGCAAAGGCTAGGCATTTGGTGTTAAGTGACTTGCCCAGGGTCACATAGCTTAAGAGTCATTTTGCAAACTCACATATATTATCATCATTATCATTCTGTACTGGAATTTTATTCTTTGGTCTCTTTCAGCCGCCTAGTGCTAAAGAACAATTAACAGCTAGTAAAACCCATGATTCATCTGATTGGCTCCAGCATTCCAAACACTCAAGAAATCCTTTTAAAATTTTGGACAAGAATCAAGAACCATCCCTCTGGAAAAAATTAAACAGTGGTGAAAATGAAGAAAAGAATGCTGAAAAGAAGGTAAAGGAAAAGAAAGATCAGCTTTTGCCACAAAACAAGGAGCAGAAATCTTTGCCTGAATCCAGCGTGCAAGAGAAACTGGATGTGGAAATAAGGAAATCACAGGCTGCAGCTCAAGAAAGGAGAGATACTGAACAAGAGAAAAGAACAGTACTTCAGAAGAAAGCAATTGATCCCAAAATTTCATGCCCAAGAAGCTTTTCTCAGGTTAAGCAAGACCTGCCCAATGAGAAAGACCTGAGGAAACAGTCTATTCCTCTTAAGGAGAAGAAATCAAAAGATACAAGTCCCTTACTCCCAGATGAATCAGCTCCTCAGGGAAGAAGTGAATCTAAGCATAGACTTCCAGGAGCTGTGAGTCTGGGCACTGTAAACAAGGCCCAGAAAGATCAGCCTAAGAACTTTGAGACCAAAGAAACAAAGGGAAAGGCTGATCTTGGCCCACAATTAAAACAGAAGAGTCAAAGCCTGGTGCAACCAGAGATTCCCAGAGCACCCCCTCAGAAAGAAGTTGATGGACCATCTGTATCATCAGCTGCTCTAGGAGAAAGGAAAGGCATCAATGAAAGCAGTGAAAATGTTATTTCCTCCAAACCAGGAAACTCCCTACAGGTTCAGGTGGCAAAGGATTCAACACAGAAAGAGAATCTTAAAGTACTTGAGACAAGTGAACCAAGATCAATCCCAGGATGCATAAAAACTTTGAAGAAGGTGGAGCCTTTAGACCCCATGGTCCAGCATTTGCATCTTGCAGCACAACTTAAGCAAAAAAAGGTGACTATGTGCACCATGATGTTTGTTTGTGGTCAGAACAACTTTAATCAGTAAATGTAGGTAATTTAGAGGTAATACCTTCCTAGGAGTGGCTCTTAGAAGTATTTGCGTTTAGCATATTTTTATATACTTAACTTAGGCACCAACTGTTAGCCAGGTTAGAGAGCATTTTAGAGTGTGAGGACTTCAGATAATTCTACAGTGGAAATAAAAACCCAGAACATACTCTCTAGGAGGCATCCAGCAAGAAAAAGTAAGTGGCTTGACACAATCAGTGCATATTCTGGGCAAATAGAAAACTCCAGGGTTTTAAGGCATAAAAGATTGAAGCATAATATGCAAAAAAGGAATAGTTGAGGGGATTGTCCATACCTGCTCTTTTCACCTTTTGCCTGTTGATTTCCTGGAGTGGGAAAATGTTAGAGAAATTCCAGACCAGTGTGCAGCAGCTAAAATTCAGGATGCCCAGTATTTTGTGGTGTTTTTATTTTAAATTCTCTCTCATTGAATGCTGAGAAGAGAAGGACATCATTCTAACAGAATCTGCTTTTCAGAGTACTCTGGCATCAGTGAACATCCAGGCCCTTCCAGATAAGGGTGAGAGGCTCCTCAAGCAAGTTCAGGATTTACAGGCTGCACTTGATACACTGTCCCTCACCACAGTAACAAGTACAGACCAAGGTAAAATGAATTATGCACTGGCTAAATCTCTGGCTGTGGTTCAGAAAGCTGCTTCAGGTCTATCACACAAGACAAGTGCCATGCTCTTCATTTGGGCCTCCTACTTTTGCCTCTGAGTTTTCTTCTAAAGCCTGTACTAATTTTAGGATTTCCTCCTTTTCCCAAAGGTAAGCTCTCCAATTTCTATCTTTTAAGCAATTTTAGAAAATCTAGTTTCTCTCCAGGAAGCTTTCCCTGTCATTAATTAGAACAGTAGTGATGGCTCCCCCATATGTAACTCCTGTGACTCCAATATCATTGTTTGGCTTCTCTATTTTCTGAAACTTTTAATGATCGTCTACTTTTTTTGAGCAGGGACTAATAAGGAAAGCAATATTTATGACCATCTACCTTGTAACCCATTCTAAAACCACTACAGAAGCACCTTGCATGGTGCCACCCAAACCACTACAACTTCCGGATTCTCGCCCACCTGGTTCTTTGGAATTGCATGTTCCTAACCAAACATCTGTTGGAAGATCTATCCAGCACTATGGAGGTAAGATCGGTTTTTGTTGTGAATTTTTTTTTGTTGTGAATTTTTAACCATTGTAATTGATGTTTTAGGTATAGGCCAGATGCCCTTCTATTTTTGAACTCCACATTAATGAAGATCATTCTCTGGGGAATTTAACTTATTATTTAGATTTGATCTAATTTCTCTTCACATCATTATAATGTAGATAGACCAACTTTTAAACATTGAAGCATTTTGTGCTTGTAGCAGTTTTCATCTTCCAATTTTACATGTAGGTGTATGCATGCATACACTTTCACGTGTTTAGTACCTCTAGAAGTATAAAAGAACAAGGATTGTATGTTTAAAAAAAATTTGTCACAGGATCATAAATTAGTAGATGCTTTTTGTTATCACACATGCCATTTCCCGTTACTGACCTTACAAGAACTCTGTACTTAGTAACAAAGGAAAGCAATTTAGCAAAACTAACCAACAGAAGGTTCATGTCTGCCAGTATATACAGTGTTCCATACCTATAGTCCCCCACCTTTCTAGGCTTTTGAGTCCCAGGCTTCTGGTTCCAAAACTAACAGGTCTGTCGATATACTGTACTGCTCCTCATATGTTCAACCAGGAAAGAATTAATAGCCTCTGCCCAACCAGGTTATGTAATATTTTCCTAGACAAAGTCCATTTGTATGGGGGCCGGATGACCCAAGATCGCCTTCAGGCTGTGTGGAAAGTTACAAGTGAAGCCATTGATCATCTCCACAAGTCTCTTGAATCATGTCCTAACAAGGAGACAGTGGCAAAAGATCCAGATGGATTAAAGGTAAGCACATATAAATCTTTTTTTTTTTTTAATTTTATAGTATTTTATTTGATCATTTCCATGCATTTTTCATTAAAGACAAAGATCATTTTCTTTTCCTCCCTCCCACCCCCCGTGGCCGACGTGTGATTCCACTGGTATCATATGTGTTCTTGACTTGAACCCATTGCCATGTTGTTAGTATTTGCATCAGAGTGTTCGCTCTGAGTCTTTCCTCTGTCATGTCCCCTCAGCCATTGTAGTCAGGCAGTTGCTTTTCCTTGGTGTTTCTATTCCCTCAGTTTGTCCTCTGCTTTTGGATAGTGTTTTTTTCTCCTTGATCCCTGCAGATTGTGCAGGGACATTACACCGCCACTAATGGAGAAGTCCATTACGTTCGATGATACCACAGTGTGTTTGTCTCTGAAGCACATATAAATCTTACACACTTTTCTGTTTAATAAATTTTTGTCTCTTGTTTTTTCAAACATTTCCCTCTTTCTCTCCCTTCCCCCCTACCCACCCCCCCCCCCAATTCATCCCCTATGTCAAAGAAAAATCCATTCAGCCAAACTGAACAACACATCCCAAGGTTCTCATATTAGGTACACCTATAGGCCCTCACCTCTGCAAAGAAGGGGTTAAACAGGTTCTTGGTTATAAAAACTTCACAACATTCCATTTCATTTATTCTGGTTGTATTTTAATTTGCATTGTTATTGTGTATATTATTTTCCTGGTTCTCTGGATTCCTCATATCATTTCTTACTTCATAGTATTATTCCTTTATACTTATGTACCACAAGGTCTGTTTAGCCATTCCCCAGTAGACAGGTATCTATTTTGTTTCTAGTTTTTATACTGCTACAAAAAGTGCTTCTAAGAATATTTAGGTATAGCTGGGCCTTTCTTTTCCATGATTGTTCATAATCTTGTTCAAGATTATGGAGCCAAATGATAGATATTTTAGTCACTTTCTTGGCCTAATTCCAAATTGCATTCCAGAATGATTGGACCAGTTCACAGTTCTACCAATCGTACATTAGCATACTGTGTTTTTACAACCCCTCCAATCAATCAATAAACAAACATTTAAGTGCCCGCTATGTGCCAGGCACTATGCTAGTGCTGTGGATACAAAAAGAGCCAAAAGAAAGCCTCTACCCTCAAGGAGTTTACAATTTAATCTATTCCTATCTTCTGTCATCTTTGCTACTTCGTGGGGCATAAAATAAAACCTCAGAGTTGAAACTGTGAGATTAAGTCACAAAGCATTTCATATGAACAACTTGGTTGAAATAACCTAGCCTAGTGATATTCTAATACATCATTTCTTCTGTGGATATTAGTCATTTTCCTGCTAGAATGATAACTTTTCCATTGTCTAGTACTAAAATAGTTCAATTTTTTATTAAGCATTTATTAAATTTGTGCAGTCTGTTCATAATCAGCCAACATTTATTAAACATCTACTATGTGCCTGGTACTTTACTAGTGCTAGAGATACTAAAGAAAGAAAAGGCAATGCCTTCCCTGAAGAAATTCACAATCTAGTAAACAGCAAGCAAACAAATATGCAGATAAGTTATATTCAGGATAAATAAAAAGTAGTTAATGGAAGGAAGGCACTAGAATTAAGAGAAGTTGGAAAAAGTTTCCTGTAGAAGGTGGGGTTTTATTTGGAACTTAAAGGAAGCTGGAGAGATTGTTGTTGGAGCAGAGAAGGGGGAAGGGGACATAGTCAAGAGATGTTGCAAAGGTTCGATGGACAGGCATTGGCAACAGATTAGCTATGGGGAGTGAGAGATGGTGCAGATTACAAAATGATTCCTAGGTTGTGAGCCTGAGGGATTGGGATGATAGTGCTTTCCTCAACAGAAAATAGGGAAGATAAGAGGGGGAGGGTGTGTGTGTATTGGGGACAAAGATAATGATTTCTGTGACATTTTATTAACTACTTTGGGGATGCAAGGTTAGCTCCAAGCTCCTTGAAATTTAGAATTCATTTGGAGAAAGTACATTTGTATTTAAAGAACCCAGAGAATAGTTTCAGAGCACCATGGATTATTGAAAAAGGAAATGGAAAAACCTTTTAGTATCTTTTCCAAGAAAGCTCCAAATAGGGTCACAAGGAGTTGGGCACAACTGAAACAACTGAACAAAAAAAATCATGGATTGAATGTGCATGGTTCTGTGATATGAATTATAGGCTTAAATTCAGTCAGTCAAACAACAAGCATTTATGAAGATTTCACACCATGCCAGGCTAACTATGCTATGTGTTAGATATAGAAAAAGATAAAAACAGGTCATCTGAAAGGGGGATGCATTGGCAGCAGGGGAGACCAAAAGGACCAAAGGACCTCCTACAAGAAGGTAGGTTTCAGCTGAATCTTCAAAGAAGCAAGTGTAACCAAAAGGAGGAGGTGAGGACAGGGTATTCTGGGCATGAAGGAGAGAGCCAGTGCATAGGCACCATGCTGAGAGACAAAATATCATGTTTAAGGAACTATAAATAAGCCTGAAAGGTGGATTATAGAGTGTAGGAAGGAGAGCCTGGGAATGTTGAGACTGGAAAGGTAGGAGGGGGACACTTTAAGAAAGTCACTTTGGCTACCTGAAAAAAATTGAGGCAAGTAGATCAACCAGAAGACTATTGTAGTAGTCTAGGCAAGAGGTGATAAGAGTTTGTACTATTTGTGGCCCTATGAATGTATTGAGAAATTGAGACATTGAGAAGGTAAAAACTTAAGATTTGGCAGTGGGCTGGATAGTGTAATGTAGGGACTAAAGGGAATAAGGAAGATGGGAGGGAGAGAATGAATGGGGTTGAGAGGGTGAAGAGATTGTTCTTCCCCTCCCTTACTTCTGGGGAGAGATAGCCAAATCCTATCTCCTTGAAAGAGGGAGTATGTCTCCTCAGAGAATGGTTCTGGGAGATGGACAAGAGACTAAAGGGGGAAACCTTAATAAGATGGCACAATGCCCCACTTGAGGTCCAATCTGTTCTTGAGAGGCAAGATGAATTCTTATGCCTCTGTTTCCTCAGGGACACCAACTGTCAGTTTCCTTCAGGGTCTTGGCTCTGCTGCCAAGGAGGGATATTTGTTCCTTGGGTCTGGCAGTCTTAGATCACTGGGATCCAGAGGTTGACCACCCCTTTTTGGGGAGAGGTATGACCCTCCCCAAATCTTGAGTCCCTTTTACTATTGTTAGAAACTGGCCAGGCCTAAATCTAGAGTAGCAAATGATTTATTTGGGTTCAAACAGGGAAGGAGTGGTAAGGGTATCAAGCAGGGAAATGGGTGAACAGGAAGTGCTACTAATTATCCCCTCTGGCAAATTGGCCCTCCAAAATCTAGGGATTCAAGACTTCTCAGCCTTGATCCCTCTTCTTGCCAGCTGTCTGTTGGTCCCTACTCCTAAGCTAACTAGCTTGAATACAGAAATTCAGGAACAGATAGGGGAGAGAGACAGCGAGTGAGATCTTTGAAAGGGATCTCTGTGGACGGCTTTCTTCAAAGTCCCAGTCCACAATATCCACTGATGGCTTTTGATTGCTGTTTAGAGATGAATGAGAGGTATCCAAGGGTTCAGAAAGAGACACAGGCTTTTTCCCAGCCTAGGAGATCTACCTCTTTCCTCAGGCTCCCAGCTGGAAGTACCTGAGTGACCAGTTGGACTTCTCCAAGCTTCTGGTTCTCTCCTGGAACTTTCAGTTTTTTCTTCTTACTCCTCCCCCACTCTCTCTGCAGCTGATCTCTGTCAGAGACTGCTCTCTTGCTCAAAGTGAACTGTCTCTCCTCCTATCTTACAATAGATATGTGGCCTAAGTGAAGGTGTGGACTTGAGGATGACCCTGAGCTTTCTAGAGGAAGGTAATGTCTTTCACAGTCATAGAGGAGTGTAGAAGAGGGATATGTTGGGCATTGGAGTGGGAAAGGTGAGTTCTGTTTTGGTCATGTTGAGTTTAAGATAAGCAAAGGCATCTGGTTTGAGTTGTCCAAGAGAGAATTGAAAATGTGTGACTTAGCTCCACTGAAAGGCTAGGACTGGATATATGGATCTGAGAGTCATCTATATAGAGATGATAATGGAACCTGTGAGAGCCAATGAGAAAAGAAGCTCTAGGATAGAGCTTTGGTGGACATCCAGGATTAGTGAGTATAACATGGATGAAGAACCAGCAAAGGAGATTGAGGAGGGGAAGTGAACAAATGGGAAGAGAACCAGGAGTGAGGGAGCAGTGTCACAAAACCTTAAAGGGAAGAGAGTATGCAGGGAGAAGGTGATGGACAGTGTCATATGGTACAGAGAGGCCAAAGAGAATCGAGATTGCAAAAAAGCCATCATATTTGACAATGAAATGATTGTTGGTGGCTTTGGATTGGGAAATTTAAGTTGAATGATGAAATCAGAAACCAGATTGCTAGATTGTTAGAAGAGGAAGAGAACAGAACATGGAGGCACTAACTGGAGACTTTCTCAAGGAGTTTATCCATCTGTAGAAGAGGAAATATATAGTACAATACCTCATAAGAATAGTCAGAGCAAGTGAGGGTTTTTTAAGGATGGCAGAGACCTGGGTATATTTATGTGGAGTAGAGAAAGATTGAAGATAAGAGAGGAGTGGGATTGATAGTGTGGGCAATTTGCCATAAAAGTCAGGAGGGGATAGGATCATAGGTATATGAAGAAGGGATTGCCTTAGCTAGGAGTAAGGCCTCTTCACCCAGGACAAGAATGAATGAGGAGAGAGTAGAGAGAGATAGCAGAATAATGTGAAATGAGGAGGGTAGCTATCCACAATGTATTTTTTCCTTTCAATTATGAATTAAGGTCTCTGCTGAAGTGCTATGGGAGACCTGAGAAAATATGGGAGGTTTTAGAATAGCTACTGTGGAGAGTGGGATAATGAATCAATTAAGGAAGAATAGAATGTTTGCCTTTGCAGCAATGAGGGCACCATTGAGATTTGATGACATAAATTTATATTGGACCCAATTATCAAGGTTTCCTGATTTCCTACAGCTCCATTCAGCAGCATGAATAGAGGTGAATGGTGAGAATAATCCAGGATTGGGACTCAGCAAGAGAATAGGACAAGAGGCCAACAGGAATCAGTGGTTAGAGATGTGGGGGAGAGGGGAGGGGAGAGTGTAGCGAGTGTTGAGGTGATTGGGAAAGAAGCCAGGAGTCTAGGGAATGGAGGTCACAGAGTTTAAGGTTATAAGGCAGAGGGTAAAGTAGAATAACAAAAAAAAAGTTAATTAAACAAAGGAATTTCAGAGTTTATGGCCATGGAAGTGAAAATACTTGTGGAGTGACTATTTCAGGATGTGTCTGGGGTGAAAAGTAGATAAAGGGAATGAGATAGATTCAAGATATGCTGCTTTGTTAGCATATTGGAAGGGGCATCAAAATATATGTTGAAGTTCCCCAGTGTAACTGTAGAAGATAAAGAGATAAGGAGAGGAGAGCTGGGGGAAAGGAGAAGGGGACTGAATAATGAATTTGGATCTAGCAAACTAAGAAAAAGAAGGAGGTGTTTAGTGAAGGTGGTTGAGGGAGGATATGAAAATAGCAATTTTGTGGGTAAAAAAGAGACTCTCCTAATTATAAGTGGGGGATGAGAAGGGAATAGACATTTATTGACTCCTGTGTACTAGACATTTTATGTCAAATACTTTACAAATATAATCTCATTTGATTTTCACAACTACCCTTTGGGGGAGGTGCTATAATTATTCCCATTTTAGAGAGATTAAGTGACTTGTCCAGAGTCATACAGTAAAAAAAATTATTAAATTGATTAAACAAAGGAATTTCAGAGTTTATGGCCATGGAAGTTCTAATCCTGTGAGACTACCCTGTGATGATCTACATGACTTGAACATATCTAGGACCTCTAAGTGCTATTTTAATACCTCCCTACAAATCTTGGATATCAATACCCAATTAGCCATTTTTGTTTAGTCTTTTCCAATCTGAAGGTCATTATGTTTAGCAAAGGAAATAGAAACAAGAGTTGAATAATTGATCTGCTGTCTTTCCTTTGAACCGTCTACATTGAGCAGTCTCTTTTTTGATCTTTCTCTTACCCATGACAACTAAAAAAAATAATGACCTGACAAAACAACAAAAAAATGGAATCTTAGTTGCATATACTATTCCATGTTGGCATGAGATCCTTCAGGGTTTTAGCATTCCTCACATTATTTTCATGATACATTGATATGCTTTTGTATTCATCCACTCTTATCTGCCCTTAATTTCTTCTTCTGTATGTTATCTTCTCAAAATTGATCAGGGCAGCTAGGTAGCTCAGTGGATAGAAAGCTAGGTTTGGAGACAGGAGTTCCTGGGTTCAAATATGGCCTCTGACACTTCCTAGCTGTGTGTGACTTTGGGCAAGTCCCTTAACCCCAATTGCCTAGCCCATATCACTTTCTGCTTTGAACCAATACTTAATATTGATCCTTAAACAAGATAAGGGTTTAAAAAATAAAATTTAAATTGATCAACAAATTCTCCGCTCATTCACATTGATCTCTTTAGACAAGTTATCTTTTCCTTGAAATTGTTTCTTATATTGTCAGAATTTTATTTGTTTCCCATCTCCCCTGGTTCAACTTTTCTTTTAGTCCATGCCATCCTGTTGTTTCTCTGATCTCTTTGAAATAGTGCTATAATTAGTCTTGCCTATAGTCTTTTATAAGTTCTAAAGAGTTTAATGGTCTCTTCCCTCTAAGGCTTCCTGTCATTTCTATGTTAACAATCAGAATGAACATCAGAGATCAATTTGCAGTATTGTACATAGGATATTCTCTGTCTTTCTGATATAGCTGAGTGACTGCTATTGATGCTTATAGTCCAGACTGGTTTCCAACCTAGGGAAAAGATAAAAGGGTTCAAGGAGAAATGCCTCTTCAGATAGAATGAAATCTCTTTTTAAAATGAAAGAAAGTATTCAAGTAAGATATGAATAAAATTCTGAACAGAGTAGAATCCTGATGTTTGTCAAAAAGTTAGGAGGAAGCATTTATTTAGTAAAAAAGATATTTTATTTATGTGTAATAATAATTTTTCACATAAGTTTTTTTTTTTAACCCTTACCTTCTGCCTTAAAATCAATACTGTGCATTGGTTCCAAGGCAGAAGGGTGGTAAGGGCTAGGCAATGGGGGTTGAGTGACTTGCCCAGAGTCACGCAGCTAGGAAGTATCTGAGGCCAGATAGGCCTCAGATATTTGAACCAAGGATCTCCCATCTCTAGGTCTCGCTCTCAATCCACTGAGCTACCCAGCCTCTCCTTCACATAAGTTTTTTAAAGTTATAAGATGCAAATTCTCTCACTCCTTACCTTACCTTCCCCTTCCCAGAGAAGGCAAGCAATTTGATCTGGGTTATACATTTATTATCACACAAAATATATTTCCATATTGTTCATTGTTGTAAGAGAATATTCATATAAAACCAAAACTCCAAAATAAAAACCCAAATAAAGTAAAGTGAAAAATTACATGCTTTAATATGCATTCCTATTTCAACAGTTCTTTCTTGGGAGGTGGATAGCATTCTTTGTTATAAGTCCTTCAAAATTATCCTGGATCATTGTATTGATGAAAATAGCTAAGTCTTTCACAATTAATCATCCCACAATAATGCTGTTACTGTGTACAATGTTCTCCTTCTTCTGCATCAGTTCATATAAGGTCTTTCTCAGCTCTTTCTGAAATTATCCTATTCATCATTTCTTACAACAGAGTAGTGTTCTATCACCATCATATGCCACAATTTGTTCAGCCATTCTCCAGTTGATGGACATTGCCTCAATTTCTAATTCTCTTCCACCACAAAAAGGACTGCTACAAATATTTTTGTACAAGTAGGTCTCCCCCCCTCCCCTTTTTTTCTCTTTTTTTTTCTCAGACCTAGTAGTGGTATTACTGGATCAAAGGATCTGTACTGTTTTACAACCCTTTAGGCATAGTTCCAAATTGCCCTCCAGAATGGTTGGATCAGTTCACAAAGCATTAGTGTTCTAATTTCTCCTCCTAAATTTATCATTTTCCTTTACTGTCATATTGGCCAATCTAATGGGTGTGAGGTGACATGGTACCTCAGATTTGTTTTAATTTGCATTTCTCTAATCGAGTATTTTTGAAACATTTTCCTCATGTGATTATTGATAGCTTTGATTTTTTTTTCATCTGAAAACTGCTTATCCTTTGACTATTTGTCAACTGGGGAATGATTTGTATTCTTATAAATTTTACTTAAGTCTATAGCTCTGAGAAATGAGACCTTTATCAAAGAAATTTGTTACAAAATTTTTTTCTCTGCTATTTCCCTTCTAATCTTGGTTATATTGGCTTGTTTGTACAAACCCTTTTAAATTTAATATAGTAAAAATTATTCATTTTGTATCTTGTAATATTTTCTATCTCTGCTTTGTTCATAAATTCTTCCATTCTCCAAAGATCTGACAAACTATTCTATGTTCCCTTAATTTACTTATGGTATCACCCTTTATGTCTAAATCTTATACCCATTTTGACCTTCTCTTGGTATAGGGCAGTGATGGTGACCTTTTTAGATACTGAGTGCCTAAACTGCAACCTTCACACTGCATGAGACCCCCCACCCCCACCCTAACCCAGACAGAGGAGAAAGGAAGCCCTTCCATTGGGATGCTGGGCAAGGGGTGGGTCATATAAGAAATGTCTTCAGGTACATGTGGAGATGAGGAAGGGAGAATCTATCTCCCTCTGACATGTTCCAGCACAAGTGCTATACGCCAACACTGATATAGGGTATATATTAGTCTGTATCTAGTTTCTATCATTCTGTTTCCAGTTTTCCCTGCACTTTTTGTCAAATAGTTTTATTTGACAAAATTTTTTGACTCTTATTCAAAAAACTGGGATCTTTGGGTTTATCAAACACTGGATTGCTAAAATCACATATGCTTAATCTATTCCATTGATCCCATAATTCTATTTCTTAGGCAGTAACAGATAATTGTGATGATTATAGCTTTATAGTACAGTTTGAAATCTGTTACTGCTAGGTCACCCATCTTTCACATATTTTTTTCATTAATTCCCTTAATATTTTTTTATCTATTGTTCTTCAATAGTTATTATTTTTTCTAGTCCTATAAAATAATGTTTTGGTATTTTGGTATGGCACTGAATAAGTAAATTAGTTTAGGTAGAATTGTCATTTTTACTGTATTAGCTCAGTCTACCCATGAATAATTAATGTTTTCCCAATTGTTTAGATGTGACTTTATTTGTATGAAAAGTGTTTTGTAGTTATGTTTATGTAATTCCTGTGTGTGTCCCCGCAAGAATGTAAAAGAATTTTAAAAGGAGAAGGGAAAGACAGAAGGACTAAAATATACTTGGGTTGATTTCATAACAATGTTTCTTTTGTAAATGAAAAGCATGTAATAAAATAGCAAAGTTTTAGAATCTGAGTAACTGTAACTATGTATAGCTTGACTGGGCAACTTAAAATTTATGCTTATTTCTCTTCTCAGGTACCTTTGCTTCTTCATCAGAAGCAAGCACTGGCTTGGTTGTTATGGAGAGAGAATCAAAAACCTCATGGAGGAATTCTAGGTAAATGAAGAAATTTTGGCCTTTACAAGAACATGTACCCTAATGTGGCTATCCACAGAGAAATATAAAGGAAGGACCTAGTGATTAGTTTAAAGGTAGAAAGAAGCCAGTCTTGTGAAATTGAAGTGCTATGGATTTATTTTATTTTTTTATTTTTTTGCTTTTAAAGGTGCTTGTCTCTAACTCTCCATTCTTTTTCTAAAATCTTCACATTCCTTCAAAATGCAATCTACTTCTACCTGTTTGCTTTGGGTTTTTTTTGATCTGCTTTTTGATTCATCCATTTCTCCATCAAATTCCTAAACCTTCTTCTACAAACAATATAATGCTAGCTATTAATCACAAGGATCTTTACAATTTAATTATATTTTAGTTGCTTTGGTTCTAGTCAGACTAAATTCACAGTGATTAGTAGGGAGGAGCTTTTCTTCCTAAAAGGTGCTGTGTCCAGTGGGCAGAAGATACATTTCCCTTTTTTGTGACGTTATTAAATGCCACTGGAACTTTCTCTTCTGAAAGCTAGTTTTTGCCATGGAAAGCATGTCTTTAGAGCTTACTTTTTCCATTTTGTAAAATTTTAAGGTGCTATCTTACCTTCTGAAATTGAATCCAATTAGTGTTCAAGAAAAGGCATTTTAAGATGTAACATTTGTTTGTGAACTTTTTTCAAATGTGTGATTTCTGGGTACTTTGGAAGTTCTGAGTCAAGTGATAAAGAGTCAAAATAAGTGGCAATAGCAAGAAAACCTGGATCTATTTTTAGCAAGAGAAGTGGGGGTGGGGGTGCAGATTCACTACAATAGAGCCCTGTGAGAGGAAGAAGAAACAAAGAAGATGAACATACTTTGAAGGCAAGTTTCTTAGGAAAAGTTAATTCTTTATAACTATAAAGTAACTATAGTTCTGTCATTTATTCTTTTCTAGCGGATGATATGGGCCTAGGGAAGACCCTAACAATGATTGCACTCATTTTAGCCCAGCAAAATCAAGAGCAGAAGAAAAAGAAAGACCAAAAGCTTGTTTTATCATTCTCCAGAGATGGTAAGCATATGGGGGTTTCGTCTGGGCTAAGAGAAGGAGACTTTTTATATTATAAGCAGTCAAGACACCCACAGTCATAGCTAATCCACCTATGAGGGAGCCAACTAATTTCTTTGGTGTCATTTTCAATAAAAACTCAGAGCAACTGTGGACTTGACTAAAGTCAGCAAATTTTTCATCTAGAAAATATTTTTGAATTGAATTTTTTCCCATCTTCTTTCCCTCCCTAACCTTATATTAAAAAGGAAAGAAAAACAAAGGTTTTTTTCCCCTTAAACAAATATTCATTGCTACAAAAACAAAATCCTGTATTGGCTACATTCAAAAAATGTCTTAATTTGCCCCTTGAGTATCAGCTTCCTTTTAGGAGGTGGGTGCATGTTTGTGGATGATCATTGTGTTGATCACAGTTCTTACATCTTTCAGACTTAAGTTTTTACAATGTTATTATGTAAATTGTTTTCTTCTTGGTACACTGAATAAAATGTTGGTCCTAGAGCCTAGAAAAAACTGAATTTAAATCAACCTCAGATATGTACTAGCTGTGTGACATTGAGCAAGTTCACTTAACCTGTGCCTCAGTTTCCTCAATTATAAATTGGGGATGATAATAGCATCTACTTCCCAGAGTTGTAGATCAAACAAAGTAATATTTGTCAAGCACTTAGTAGCATAGTAACTGAGCACATAATAAGCATTTAATAAATATTCTCTTTTCTGCCCCTTCTCATTTTACTTGCATCAGTTCATACAAGTCTTCCCAGCTTTCTCTAAAACCTTTCCTTTCAACATTTCTTACAGTACAATAAATATTCTATTATATTCAGAACCATAATTTGTTAGTCATTCCCCAGCTAGTGGAGATCAGATCCCCTTAAGTTCACAGTTCTTTGCTGCCACAAAATGAACTGTTATAAATATATTTGTACATATAGGACCTTTCCCATTTTCTCTCTTTGGTGTATTGCTCTCATAGTGGTATGACTGGGTCAAAGGTATACAGTTTAGTAACTTTTTGGAAAGAGCTCAAACTGCTTTTCAGAGTGATTGAACTAATTAATAGCTCTAATGTATCAGTATACCTACTTTCTAACTACCTCTCCAGAATCTGTCATTTTCTCTTTTTGTCAACTTTGTCAATCTTATGAATATGAGGTAAATTCCAGAATTGCTCTAATTTGCATTTCTCTAATAATTAGTGATTTGGAACCTTTTTTTCATATGGCTATTAATTGCCTAGATTTCTTCCTCTGAAAACTGCCTATTTGTATACTTGGACCATTTATCAGTAGGGAATGGCTCTTATTTTTTATAAATTAGAATCATTCTTAATTTTACTTGGAAACGAGGCCTGTTATCAGAAAAATTGCAATAATTTTTTTAAGTTAACTGCTTCCTTTCTAATTTTAGCTGCATTGTTGTTATTTTTCCAAACACTTTAAAATTTAATATATCAAAGTTGTTCATCTTATATAATTGCATAAAGAAATCACATCCCCAAATTATGCTTATTTGTACTGACACTTGTTACAAAGATAAAAGGATCTCTGAAACTAACTGTACCCTAATTCCAAGAAACTCATGCTATAGATGATGAGATTTGGGCTAGATGATAAAATATAGTTACATGCATTTGGAATTGAGGAATGACTGAATTCTAAATTGATTGAATAATTTGGAATGTCAGGACTCCAAAAAGTAATCATTAGTCAATCTGTACATTGTGGGAAGATCACCAGTGGAATTTCCCAGGGGCCCATGCTTATTGGCTTTGTGTTCTTTAACATATTTATCATCGAGGGAATAAAGGTATTGATAGCAGGCTTATTAAATTAAAGGTGAGACAGAATTAGGAGGGATATCTAGTACCCTGGAAGTTCAAGTCTGGATTTTAAAAGATATTCATACAGAATCACAGACTATGAGAGTTGGAAGGGATTTCATTGCTCATCTAACCCAACCCCTTTACCAAAGGAATCTTCATTACAGCATCTCCAACAAATGGTCATCTAGCTTTCACTGAACCCCTTCCAAGAAAGAGAAACTCACTGCTTCTGTAGACAGTACATTTCATATTTGGATGACTTGAATTGTTACTAAGTTTTTCTTGACATCAATCCTAAATTTTCCTCTTTACAAATTCTCCCCCTTCCTTTTAGTTCTTCCCTCTGAGACCACATGACAGTCCTTCACATACTTGCAACACAATCATTGTGTCTCCCATGTCTTCTTTTTTTATGCAAAACATGCTTGTTTCCTTCACTTGATCTTTATATGTCAGATACCCACAATCCCATACCATACTGGTGGCTCTTCTCCAGATGCTCTCCAACTTATCATTGCCCTTAAACTGTCTGCCTAGAAATGAATGTGTTACTCCAGATGAGATCTGAGAAGGGCATAGCAGAGTAGGCCTATCAGTCCTATAGACTAAGCCACTCTTCATCAAGCCCCAAGTGGCATTAGCTTTTTTGGCTGATACGTAGCACACTGCTGACTCAGTGAACTAAACTCCCACATCTTTTTTCTAGCTTGTCAAACTTGTGAAGTTGATTTCTTGAATCAAGTATAAGGCTTGACATTAATCGCTATTGAAATTCATTTTACTAATTTTAGTCCAGTGTTCTGGCTTGTCAGATTTTTTTGGATTCTGTTCCTTTATCCAAAAGTCATTGATTAAAATCTTTAAAAAACACAAGTCAAGCACAGATCCTTTAGGCACTCCACTGAAGACTTCCTAAATGTTGACATTGAACCATTGTTTATTATTCCATGTAATCATCTAAGAAGTCTGAGTCCATATCACACATAAAATACTATGATCAAATTTGTACAAATAATTCTTTTTTCCCAGTTTTTTATTTTTTCTTATTATGTTTTTCTTCATTTCATTAAATGTTTCCTGATTAAAATATTTTTCCCTTTATTTTTAACATTTAAAAAAACTGAGTTTCAGATTCTCTTTCCTTCCCCCTCCCAACCCTCTCCACCCACTAAGAAGACATTGTATCAGTTACACATATGAGTTTATGTAAAATATTTCAACATTAGCTATGTAGTCAAATAAAAAGAAAAAAGAGAAAAATT
This sequence comes from Monodelphis domestica, assembly GCF_027887165.1. NCBI lineage: Eukaryota > Metazoa > Chordata > Mammalia > Didelphimorphia > Didelphidae > Monodelphis > Monodelphis domestica. The sequence continues at coordinate 489,064,530 of NC_077228.1, forward strand.
GAGCAAGAAAAGTATACTTCAATTTGCTCAGTTTATTAGATCTCTCTAGAGGCGGATAGCATTTTCTCATCATGAGTCCTTTGAAATTGTCTTAGTTCTTGCACAAATAATTCCAAAAGGTAAACTAGAAGCTGAAAAAAAAATCTTATTTGCCCCATTGGAAATGGAAGAGATTGTGTTTTGTGTTCAAATGGAATAAGGTAATGATTTATGCATATATTTGAACACATTCACAGTCTTTTCATGTGTATGTGAAAGGAAAAGATCTGGTACAGATCACCCTAAATGATTTCTATTTGACTTTGGAGATTGGTTTTCATACTGATATTTGAATGTAAGTGTGCTTGTTTGAGGTCAGCATTAAAGACCCAATTAATGAGAAACTAGAAAATTATATAACGTGCTCTTCTCCTTCATTCTACTTCTTCTCTTTCTAGGTAGATGATATATAGTATTACTTTTTAGATGAATCAAAGCACCAGCCAGAGAAGACAGATACTACAGTCCTCTCTACCACCAAGAAGCCAGTACTATCTTTCTGGATCATATTTTTATGAGGGAAAGGAAGGAAAATCATTAAGTAGTTTGGTTTACAAAGATATTCCTTTCCAGGTCATATTTGGAAACCATAGAAATTAGATTAGTAAATAATTTTTTAAAATAGTAGAAATTAAGTAGGTCAAGAAAAGGTGGTGGGTTAATAAGAACTTAAAGCAAGATTTAATCATTGACTTTATGTTTTTTTCCTTAAGATTCCACCAGCGTTATATCCCATGGCACTCTAATTATCTGCCCTGCCTCCCTAATTCATCATTGGAAAAAGGAAATAGAAAAATATGTGAATGGCAACAGACTGAGAATCTATCTTTACCATGGGTCTAATCGGGAGCAATGTGCAAAGGTGTAAGTGGAAGAAAATTGCAATTCGATTAGGTTAAGTGTGACTATAGGTTAGAATTGGTCTTTACTCTCTCTTCTGGAACCTTCTTACCATCCCATTCAGAGTATATTCTTACTAATGTTGCTAGTATTTTGTTGACCAAAAGACAACATTTTCAGTTCTAAAATCAATCACCTTCACCTCATTTTTGGAGATGGAGGGAAATCCAACCATCTTTCATTAGGGATCTCATTGGAAATCAAGTGGAGACTGGTTGGTGTTAAAATGGAACCTAGTTCTTTTCATTATAGGGTAATGTGATTTATGCCTTACTCAGAGCCAAATGCTGTTCTTTGCTTATTCTTTGCACTACTACCTGAAGGCTGTACTGTGGATGGCCTTGGGCTTCCTTGGGTTTGCCATCAGGTGGCAGCAGTACTTGCATTAGGGAAGAAGACTATTATTTAAAAGTAGATCAAGGGGGCCAGTTAGGTGGCTCAGTGGATTGAGAGCCAGGTCTAGAGACGTAAGGTCCTAGGTTCAAATCTGGCCTCAGCCACTTCCTAGCTGTGTGATCCTGGGCAAGCCACTTAACTCCCATTGCCTAGCCCTTACCACTCTTCTGCCTTGGAACCAATACACAGTATTGATTCCAAGACGGAAGGTAAGGGCTACCTGAAAAAATAAATAATTAGATAGATAGATAGATAGATAGATAGATAGATAGATAGATAGATAGATAGATAGATAGATAAAGTAGATCAAGGTCATGTTTCACCAAGTTTAAGGGACTTTAAGAGGTTCTGGGTTTTTTTTTTTTCACCACATTCTTCATTAGGAATGAAACTAGCCCTCCCTTATGTACTATTTGTGAAATAATACATTTGGACAGCTGGGTAGAAGAATTTCATTGTTTATGTCTTTGGTGTTATATATAAAAGTCTTCTGAGAGCTGCTAGTTCATATTAATGTAAGGCTTTAAAGATTTGTAAAGTGCTTTTTTCTCTCCAATACCTGGTGAGATAGGTACAGGTACTTCTCAGGTATTAATTCCTTGCTAATGTCAGGTATCTTTTATTTATTTCCATGTCTCATGTTTATATAGCCTCTCCAGATATGATGTAGTAATCACCACCTATAGTCTTCTTGCCAAGGAGATCCCTACTAGGAAAGAAGAGGGAGATGTCCCTGCTACTGATGCCAGCGTGGAGGTGAGGTGCTTTAAGGAAAAACAATTTTAGAAACCATATATCATTAACTGGGGTGGAACTTTTTAACTAACTCATGGAGTTATCAGCTTGTCTCTTTAGTCCTATAAAAAAGAAGCAATTTATTATGCCCCTCTCAAATGAGAGTGAATAGCTGCTTCCTCCACACACCTGTGTCACTTTTACAGTCAATCCCTTACACACTTCAAACAAACATTTATTTATATTGAAATTAGGCTGAGTATCAAGTTGTTACTTCTTACAGTAGAAATAGGGCTACCTTACATAAATTGTAATTATAATATGAATACCAGAACCTTATGTGTGCCAGCTTAGGATGATCAGTATATTATTGTGCTTTTTTAATACTTTAATAATGCAAATTTATGATGTATTGGATATGTCTATATCCATATTCATGGTATCTAAAAGAAAAAAGATAATTGTGGCAAATGAGTGAGAGGTCAAAGTGAAAGGAAAATAATGGATAATCAAGAAAGTTTACATATTAGGTTAAGTTTGAGTGGGTTTAGTACAACTTTATAAGGCAGAATGTGTGACATTGATAATTTTTTAAAGATTATATATTTTTAAAGTAGTGAATTTTTTTATGGTAACAGCAAACCCACTTTAAAGAAGATGACAGCTCTATGACTCTATATCATCCCTAACCAGTGATCATGCCAGTATTTTCCATATCTTTTGCATTTTAGTGTATATGCTCCTGCAACTCGTATAGATTGCAGTTTTTAATATTTATAGATTGATTTATTTATTTGTGGCAATCTTTTGAACATGACCATTATAAATGACGAGGGTTTCTTTTACCTTGTTTTTGAAAGATTACTTTGTTTTAGAAAGTCGTGGTCTTCTTAGGTATTATCTAGATCTTAAGTCTTACTGAGGAACTATGGAGAGGATGAGTTAGAGAAAGTTTAAATGACTTGCTTATATACACCTTTTGAGTTAGTTTAGGAGCCAGGAATTGAAGCCAGTTCCCTGTTTAATGTTCTTTAATGTTGTTCCTAACAATTCTTCATACAATTCTTAATTTTAAGAACTGTTCTTAATGGTTCTTAATAATGTTCTTAACATTATCCTTCCCACTTGAAGTCATTGCTTCTCTAATTTCTGAACATTCTTCCATATTATTTTTGGTCTTAACCTTCTCTAGGACTGTAAATCCCCATTGCTCCAAATAGTTTGGGCTCGCATCATACTGGATGAGGCTCATAATATTAAGAATCCCCGAGTGCAGACCTCCATAGCTGTATGCAAGCTACAAGCTGGTGCCCGCTGGGCTGTCACTGGAACCCCTATTCAGAACAACCTACTGGACATGTATTCATTACTGAGGTAAGCTAGCTCAAGGATCCTGGAGGAATGAGGGTAGATTTTGTAGCACTTTACAAACTTCCTTATATAGAGACCCTGAATATGAGTCAGAGTTCTTATATTACAGAAGATGAGCCTATTAATCTTTTTAAGAGCAAAATGAGTTCCTTACAATTAGAGATTGTCTTCTCTCTTTGTATACCCAGGCTACATGAATTAATGCTTGATAATAGATTGATAAATGATTATGTCTTTATATAAAGTCCTTGCTTTTACAGAACTAGCTCCCAGGTATACAGTTCTGTGAGGTTTGTAAGATGCTTTACCTTTATTCTTTCATTTACTTCTATTTGGTTCACCAAACAACCAGGATTTGGTGAGCTAAATGATTGAATGATTGAGTGAGTGAAAGAGTGAAAGAAAAGGCATTTATCAAGTACTTTCTGTATACCACATGCTGTGCTAAATGTTGGGGATACAAAGAGAAGACAATCGCTATTTATAAAGTACTCATTCTAATGGGAGAGACAATGTAGCTAAAAGGTTTAAACTGCAAGTGAGGTAGAAAGGCCTATTGGTCTTTAGGTTGAAGCAGCAACACAGATGATAATCTACCTTCTTCAGTGTAATTTCTATTCATAAAAACTACTTCTGTTTCTGACACTGAATTATGTCACAGTGCCAAGACTTTGTGCGTGAATCCTTTCTTTTCTGAGTCTATAGAAGTTATGGCTACTGTGGAAGGGACTATAAGCAAGGGCAAAGTTAGTCAACATATTTCATCTCTCCAAGGGTTAATTCCTTGGATAATGGCTGTAGGGCAGGCTGGAAGCAGGACTGGTGGGTAGTGGTGGTGGTGGTGGGGAGGCATTAGGGGTAAGGGTGGAAATCATGTTGCTGGTACTCTTGTGCTTACCTGTTCTTTGGTGGCAGTTGATTAGCAGATGGCATTGGTTGTGGTGGGGACAATGGGCCCCCTTCTCAAATTTTGTTTCCCTAGATAATGGCTCTGGGGCCTGGGAAGCAAGATTGGTGGTCTGGGCAGTGTTGTTATTCCTGAGATTCTTGGTTATAATGTCTAGGACTATCTCCACTAGCCTGTTAGGGAGAATGGTTGGTCAAAATGATGGGGGTCATTTGATTCTCTTGGGGCTGCTGCTGCCTCCTCTGTGTGTGTGTTGGGAGTGAGGGACAGCTTGCTACTTACATTTGTTATTGTTCCTATTTTTAAGATGAGTAAATTGAGCCTTGGAGAGGTTAAGTTATTCAAATGTGGTTCTCTAGTTCATGAACTCAAAGGAGAGATGGGAATCTGGGTCTCTCCTGACTCCAAATAAGCTGAATTAAAATAAGACCAAGAGTCCATTTAGGATGACAGAAAATCACAGATTTGTTCTTTTTTCAAAAAGCAGAATCTGGGGCAAGGTGTACAGTTTATTTGAAGCAGGCACAAAAGAGTGCTGGTGGTTGTTCCTTAGGGAGTTCCTATGGGGATGCAATACTGACTTACAGAGAATTTTCCTTCTTGATTATTGTGCTCTTGTAACTGTCAAATATTTGCAGATGTTTATGGAGAAATTTCCATGTTATCATGCAGTTTTAGTGACTGGCTGGACTTTCTTGATCTGGCCAATAGGGTTTTGCTGTGATGATCTCTTCTTAGTGCAGTTGGATGTCAGATGAAACACAAAATGTGGTTTACTTTTCCTCTCAGGTTACGCTTAAACCTTTTACTGCTGTTCCTTTTTTCCGCCTTATTCCATCCCTTTCAAAAATTAGGTTTCTCCGTTGTTCTCCATTTGATGAGTTCAAGCTATGGAAGGATCAGGTTGACAATGGTTCATCAAAAGGAGGGGAGAGGTTAAATATTTTAACCAAGAGTCTTTTGCTGAGGAGAACAAAAGACCAGCTGGATTCAACTGGCAAACCTCTGGTAACTTCATTTATATCTTTCACTTGGGTGGCCAAAGTAGGAGGGCCCTTTTCATTGTGGTGAAATAGTTACCTGCTTGTCTTTGTGGGGTTCTGTAGCTCCCAATTTCTCACTTCAGAAGAGACCACAGGAATGTTCTGTAATGCTGTGATTGCACCCTTATCAGAAGACTCTCCTCAAGGTGGCACCTGATATTTAAACAGTGATTCGGAATCTGATTACCAATAAGTTTCTGCAAATCTGTTCTGTGGTATTCCTTAAATGGTATATGAAGAGAAATATCAAAACTGTCTCTACTTTTATGGTGATATACATATATATTATAAATGAGTGTGTATGCATACTAGCTTAGTATTTCTTTTATTTTCCACCAGGTGGTGTTGCCCCAACGTCGCTTAAAGTTGCACCAGTTGAAACTTTCAGAAGATGAAAAAGCTGTATATAATGTCCTTTTTACAAAATCAAGGTGTGTGACAAAAAAAAATGCATACAAGAGCTTTCTCCCTCTCCTTTTCTCCACTCCCTCCCCCCTGTCCCCATATTACCTGTGCTCTGTTTCCTTTGGTAATATGTGAAAGATTAGATTGGTCCCTTCCCCCCAACTATGTATTTTGAGTTGACAGATGTTTGATTGTTTCAATCTTTTCTTTTTAATAGTTCAAAATTTTGATTCTTTTCTTTCATATTTGCTTTCTGGAACAACAAATCCCTTAGCCTTACATGAAGAATCTATTTGACCCCAGTCATACCAGTATTGTGAGGTTATCGTCTCTGCTCTGTCAGTTATTTTATAATTTTCGGAATTCCACTTGACCTTTTTCTTAACCTTTACTAAATGATATTTTGGTGACTGCTATGTTTTCCTCTTGACCTCATGTTTTCTCTGTCCCTTGTTCTCTACCTCTGTGATTTTTTCTGTTTCATATTAAAAACTAGGTTCTTTTTCTAATTCTTATGACATTATATTTGGCATTGTTATTATGTTGATTTCAACTGACAGGTTGTCTGATGACCGTAACTGTTTCCCAGGGACCTGCTGCCAGCAGAGAGCCCTTATGATTGTGATCTGTACTTTGTGGTTTCTTTGGGTACCACAGGGTGGCTGTATTGGGAGCACATTGCATATGGTAGAGCATTTTGTAAGTGCAAATTATCATGGTTGTTGTACATCTCTTGTTTGATCCAGGTCAACTCTACAGTCCTACCTAAAACGTCATTTGAGTGAAAATAAGCACTCTGGAGGGAGCCCTGATAATCCATTCAGTAGAGGTGAGCTATATTCAAAGGGCAGGCAGGGTCTTCACAGGTTAGTGCAGGTTCCTCACAATGCTGATTCCACACTTCCATATTGTACTAGATCCCATGGTTGCAAACCTATGCCACGAGTGCCAGAGGGGGCCCTCAGAGCTCTCTCTGTGGGCATGTGTGCTGTCACCCCAGCACAGAGTTTACTAGAGTTCATTATTAGAAAGCCAGAGGGACGCTAGACTGGGCTGCTCCCCTCCCCATCTCCACACATGCTTGAGGACATTTCTCACATCAACTGTCCCTCTAAAAAGTACATCATTGTACTAGATGGTCTCTTCAGGAGCTATGCTAGTCTATCATTTCCTAAGCACACATGCTGATAAGATACCTTGTGATGAAGTTCTCTGAGTCCTTGACTGCAGCCCCGTGGTCTGTCAAGGAATCTGAACTGGCTACCTTTATAGCCTGACAGAATTTGCCAGAATCTCTGAGCCTCCCAGGCTCACTATCATACCAGAGGAAGGAGGCACCTGAGGACACAGTGTGTGATGGGGTGGTTTGTAGGGAGAGGGAAATAGACCCAGAGATTATCTGGGGCATTCAATTAGATGTTTTCTTGAAGTAGCATGGCATCATATCTAGAAAGCTGCCTTCCAAATCAGGAAGACCAGATTTCAAATCCTACTGGAGATATGTAATATATAGCCAGAAGCCATTTACTTAGCCTCTTTAAACCCCAGTTACTCCATTTGTAAAATAAGGATACTTGGTGACCACTAAGGTCCCTTTGAGATCTAAATCTGTATTCCTTTGGTATCAGAGCCTTGAACCAAACCATGAACCAGACATTAGAGTGATCATACCAAACAAGGGTTATTTTCAGACCTCTTAAGGAGGGAGTTTGAGTCAGAATGGAACCTGTGTGTTTTAAAAACAATTCAAGCGATAAAAGATAATTAACAGTCTTTGAATCAATTCAGGATTTCACTTAGTTTGAGTCCCTTGTTGAATAAAGAGTAGTCAGCCAGGAAATATTTATTCAACACCTCCCATGGACCAGATACTATGCTAAACCCTCTGGATACAAAGAAAAGTAAGAGTCCCTGTTTTCAGGGAGTTCACAGTCTAATGGGAGTGACCACCTGAAAACAACTATGAGCATGGGAAATTCATTCTTGAACTAGAAGTATATTCTAGCACTCCACCCTGAACTTTAAAACAGTGCTGTTATTGCCCTGGCTCTTCTAACAACTCTCTGCTTTTCACTTCTTCTGGTTTGCTTTTCCTTTTGCAGTAACAAAGGAATTTGAGTCTTGTGACCCTGGACCTAGCACCAGAGCTGACTCCCAGGGTTCTAGTACTGTCCACATACTATCATTGTTGCTGAGACTCCGCCAGTGCTGTTGTCACCTCTCTTTGTTAAAATCGGTAAGGAAAAATCTCAACATATGTGGTGCCCTGGTAAATTAATCTGAGAAGATACTATGTCCATTTTAGTTATGATGCTGTCTGTCAGGTCAAGGGTAAGTATTTTATTGAGCTACTTACTGGGAATGTTTTGGTTTCACAGACATGGGTGACTTAGTGGTGTACTTAATCTTTCATCTGTTGCCGCTGCTCAAAACTGGCTTTAGTAGGCAATGCTTGGAAGCAGTGATTGGTCTTTTGGATTGAGATGTGTCAAATAAGTCCCATAAACCACTTAACTAAAGGAGCATTTATATGCTTATATCCAGTTTATCTGGTGGACTTGTCATTTGAGTTAAGCCATTAGTGGGGCTGTAGAACTGAATTGGAGCTACCTTTTACTCTGGGATTATGCTTAAGTTTAAATAACTCAAATAGAGTCTGTAAACTGGGAAACATGGATACGTCACATATCTTATAACCTTTCAAGCTATTATCATTTGTCAGGCATTTAATATGGTTGAAATATTATCTGGCTAATGTTTCTGTGAGGATTTTCTGATGGCACATTGTAAAGGATTTTCTTAAGTATTGAGCACATCCCTCAGCCTGGATCAGCAGTTTGGCCGGTTTCCTAAACTGGCATAAACTGTTAGGTCATTTTTGCTGATGCTGAATTTATTTCATTTCTAGACTCTTGACCAGGCTGAACTGAACAGTGAAGGCCTTTTCCTTTCACTGGAGGAGCAGCTCAATGCTTTGACCTTGTCAGAACTCCATAACCCAGATTCTGCCACTGTCTATCTTAATGGCACACAATTCAAGATGGAGATCTTTGAAGACACAAGAGAGAGTACCAAGGTATTGTAATTGAGGAGTCATCACCACTAGTGTAGAAGGTGTAGAAGTTTAGCTCTTTCTTGTTGCTTTTGGATGTTAGTTGGTGGGCTTCTCTTTCCTCCTGTCTTCAATTCCTTTAAGACTAAACCCTGTGATGTAGAGAGTCTAGTTGGCCTGACCACAATAAATTTGAGAAGATCCAGGTGACCCCAGCTGATTATTCATAATCTGAGGAATTTTAAAGGGTCAACACAGGGTGGTGGTGGTGGTGGTTGTTTTTTTCTGGGAGGTGAAAGAGGGAGTTGCATATTCTTTTATATTGGGGGCATTGCCTGGACCACGAAACAAAGCTGCAAATAAATTCTTTTATAAAGAGCTTTATCAGAAAACCACAAAAGGAGTGTGAATCCATGAAATGTGGAATATACCTGAGTGCCAGTTGTTTTTTGCTCACTGAAAAGCTTCTAGCTGTAAGTATTGTTTCTTACACGGCCTGCTACCTTCATTAATCACTCCATTCTAGTTCCATTAAAGCTTATTAAGGCTGACAGTTCCTTCCAGAGGGTAGCAGAGATAGGATGTAACTGGCTTCTAGCCACACTCTTTGTTAGCTGGATTATAATTGTGTGCCCTTCTCCTCCACACTTCTAAGCATGTGTCCTCTTTTCAGCATTCTATCTAAAGTATGCTGTCTTTACCCCAGAGCGCCTTTCTTATCACTACTGTGCTCCTGGTTTCAAGCTTTTTGTGCTTTCTCTTATACCTGGAAGGAGAGTGACTGCCTATAGAGTATAAGAGAATGGTTTTGTCTCAATAGGAAGAACTGTACTGCTATATGGTTAAAATTTTAAATGCCCTTAGCTGGTTTCCTGTCATTATGCCTCAGCAGCTGAGAGAAACATGGGAGGGATAAGACTATCCTGTCCAGGCATTTCAGGAGTTAGACATTGGGTAAAGCAAGGCTTGGCTGGTGTAGGCAAAAGAACCAGGAGTCTGATGACTGGGCTATCATCTAGCCTCTG